>NC_062217.1:126369251-126680405 GCF_902686445.1 Sciurus carolinensis | reverse complement strand
ATGCATACCCAGCGCGCTCAACCCCCACACATCTCCCAAAGCATGGGATGCATGTACTACCCCTGTAGGTCACAATGCGAAATTCTGCAAATAAACAGATAAACATTTTCAATTTTCTTAATTATATGGTTACTTAAATGGTCAGTAGGAAGACTTGAAAGTACAACATGGATCCTGGGATTTTCCAGATCTTATTGCTGAGGCCAAGACAAGGTAGAAAGCAATGTTATGTTAAACTAGATTTGCAGAAAAATATTCAGGAAATAAGGATACAGATGTAGGAGGCAAATGTTGCAACTGCAGGAAAGGCTGCTTTGGGAATGGCTGAGGTTTGGGCTTCACTGTACCACTTCCCTGTGATGCAAGAAAATAAACCTAGTGCCAAGGAACCAAGGGTGATAGAGAATGTGGCATCATCACTTGGGAACAACAGCCACAAACTCTTACTTGGGAGAAATCTGTTTCTGGATTTGCCTTTGTTTTCCTGGGAGATTTAAGACCAACCCTGGAGTTTAGTTACCTGGGCTCTTATCAAATCATTATTTTGAGAAAATCAAATGCATGGGTATTGGAGGTATCAAGAAAAAGGAGAAAAGGATCTGAGCTGGGTCATATCAGCATTTTGGAGCCCAACAGGTAAAGTCTGTTATGAAACAGAGTCCAATTCACTAGGGGGGTGTGGATAAAGAAATGGCTCACTCATCCAAGTGTACCTCACTTACACAGCTTAGGGGTCCCAAATGTTAGTTCGGAATCAGTCATTGTCCATACACATAAAATACATTTCTAAAATGCATTGTCATAATTTATAATTCGTTTCAAATGGCTACAGTAGTAAACCCTTTACTTGTTTTGTTTTCTGCAGTTCTGCCCCTAATTTATGCAACAAATGTGTGTTACTCAATGAAATGACTCTTATTATGATAGTGGTGTTAATATAAACAGCAATGATAGCTAATACCTGAGAGCTTGTTAGGTACCAGGCACTGTGCCAAACACTGTACATGTAGTGACATCTCACTTCTAACCCATAACCCTGATAATGACTCACTACATTCTCCCCATTGTTATAGATGAGGAAATGAAGATAGATTAAAGTTAAGTGTGCACAAGGTTACCAGATAGCATGTTAAAATTAGGATTCAAACCCAGGTCTTCTGACTGCTGGTCAGGTACCCTTAAACAGGATCCTGTCTGACCTCTCTAATAGAAATTTACCAACAACCTTTTCTGTACATGCACAGGGGTAGTAGCTTCTACAAAGATCTGACGTATGGTTGCAGAAGTATGCCCCTAATTCCAGTACTTTGATCATTTTGTGTATGGACAGAAGTTTTACCTAAATCCAGAAAAACTTGTCTGAGAACAGATTTTTAAAAGAAACAAAACATCAGGCTATGCTGGCAGAGGCCTACTTGAAATTCCCTCTCACACTGATAGAAGGAAGTTAATTAGCTCAATCCAGTCGATGTCTGATTTTATTAAATGCTAGGAATTAAATGAAGATTTTAACATAAATAAATCAAAGAAAAGGTTTCCTGTCTACCCCAATCCCCCAATTTCCCCCTGTGTGGATGGTGTGTTAATTGGATGCTTTCCAAAGGGAAAAACAGAACATTTCTTAACATCTGATTCTTGAGAGTCCAGAAATGTATTTTCCACATAATAGACATAAATAATGAACACAGGGCTACATTAATTTTAATCCATGTTAAATATGGTTTCTGGGTTGTGTTTATTTGTAACACATTCCTTCTCTGTGCTATTTCTCTCCTCTCCACCATGTCACCATTTAGCCCGAAATTTCACAATATGAGAATGAAAAAAACAAACCCAATCCTAATTATCTCCTGCAGGATCATAAAAATAACATTAATAAAATGTGGTAAATATCAGCAGTGATCATTACCAGGCCCGCATCACCAGAAAATGAAATGCAGCACCCCAAAGCAAGAAGGATTAAAGCAAGCCGGCCACCATTAGGCACACACATATTAGCATATTTGCTCTGTAAGCAGATTTAATGGTAATAATAAAGTTGTCTTTAATCTGAACTGGACAAAAATTTCAAATGTACATGGCTATGCACAGACTCCCTGGCATCTGAACACCACTTTATGTTTTTCAAAGCACTGTCATATCCGCTATTTCATTTTTGCATCCCTATTTCCTTCAATCAAAAGCAGGTATAACAGATCTCATTTTACTCGACAGCTGAGACTGAATAAAAGGGAGAACGATGGGACCTTCCTGAATTCGCCTCATGAGTCAACAAACTGAGGCCCCCAGCACCCAGACCCATGATCTTCCCTCTAAAGTAGCCTTTCTTTTTGTAAAGTAAACCACATGACAACAAGGACCCCGAGTTGTCATATGAAAAGGTAAAGGACGAAACACAGTAGGTCAGAATGAAAAGTAAATAAGGTCTCTTACCAGAGACTAAAAGAAACACAGCAAATGTGGACAGTGTGAACTGTGACAAGCAACATTCTAAGGACAGCTTTCTTGTATTACATCGTCACCAACACACCCACACAGGTAGAATGGCCTGGAAAAGTGTGCTAGGGAATCAGATGTAGAGAAACTTGACTGGCTGGTTGGTGACAAAGATTGCTGTATGCATTTATTAGTATAAAAAAGACAGGGTATCAAGATGCCAAAGGAAAAAGTAAACTTTGGTTCCTGTCATAAAACATCCAATATGTAAAATTTTAATATACTGAAGGAAATTCAAGTACATTATCAACTATTGACAGGTACTTATGGTTATAAGAAGATAAGCAAAAGACATTAGCCTAAATAAATAAATAGATATAACAGCATGCAGCTGGACTCTAATGAATTAATTCCCTAATTGGCCTTCCCTGAACCCCACAGCAGTCTCCATTAGGCCTTCCTGCACAATCCATACATCAATAACAGGATGTTTTCATATCTAAGTCTCGGGGCCAAGCCATCTCACTGGCCTTGACTACACCTTAGGAAGTAAGAGTAAACAAGGGGCAAGTTGAAGTTGAGCAAAAACAAAAGCTGCATTGTTGTACAAGGAATCGTGTTTAAAAATTGGGGCCAGAGCCTGGTACAGTTCTCTAATCAATAAACCTTACTTTGAGTGAATGTGTTTTTCTTGAGGTACAGAATGTGGGTTGGAAGAACAGAAGGGCCTGTGGAAACATTGGAATTAGTCAGCCATGTAGGACAAAAGCCAGATTATCATGTGAGTTAAAAAAAATTGACTGTGGCCACTATTGTTAGACTCACATCTGCTAAAGACAGGCCACGTGCATGGGACAGAGCACCATGACACATGTTTGAGATGTTTTCAGAATTATCCTAAAGATAATCTTCTCCGACGGGTCTCCATCTTTCCTGTGCATGACTTTCACTTTTTCATACAATAGCAAAAAATTAGGAGACTTCCTGAAACACAAAATTGCCGACCCCTACCCAGAGTTTCTGACTCCGTGTTTCTGAGGCAGGGCCCGAGAGTCTGCATCTCGAGCAAATTCACCAGTGACGATGCTGCTGGTCTGGAGACATCACTTTGAGAACCCTCCTCTTGTCCAATGTCTTCATTTCAGAGAGGTGGAAACCCAGGGCCAGAGAAGGGAAGTGACTTGCTCATGGGGCCAGCACCCAGTAGCTCACTCCTAAGTGTCTAATAGATCCCTTTTGTTACGAATTGTGGTACTCTAAAATTCCATGTTGAAGTCTTAGCCCCTCGTACCTTAGAATGTGACATTATTTGAAAATAGGGTCACTACAGATGTAATAAGACGAGATCATACCGGACTAGGGTGGGTCCCTAATCCCACGTGACTGCCTGGTATTCTCTTAAGTGGGAAGTTTGAACACAGACATACACACTCAGGGAAAAACTGTGTGATGTGGAGGCAGAGGTCACAAGCCAGGAAACACTGAAGATGGCCACCAACAATGGGCAATTAGAGGGGAGGCAGACAGAGAGCCGCCCTCGTTGGAAGGAGCCCACCCTGCTAATACCTTCATCTTGGACTTCCAGCCTCCAGCAGTGTGAGACAATATATTTCTGTTGCTGGAGCCACCCAGTTTGTGGCAATTTGTCACAACAACCCTGGTAACCTACCGCACCTTTAAAGGAGACCACCAGTGCTAAGTGGAACACCTCCCTGAGGGGGTGATACGAAGCAGCCCCGGGCTCATCCCTGCTTCCCCCTCTTTCTCCCACTCTCAGGGAAGACCCTGCATCCCTCCACTGAGAGCAGGGCTCCTCTGTCTTTGGAAGTCTATGCTCAAGGCTTGACTCTATTAAGGGCACAAATTCCCAGTGATCTCTTTCCAAATCAATGTGACCATAGGGACCCTGGTGTTGTACATACTCTGACCCAGTGTGCCTGCTTCTAAGGCTTCCAACACAAGAAATCAAGACCCACGCGGGGGAACATGTGAATTTGTGTCCTTGTGAAATGAATAATAGTGAAACAAACAAAAGAAAAATTTGCTACAAGGATGTTCGGTATCATGAAAGCACTTTTCATTAGGAAATTAGATGGAAAACACAAATTCTATAAAATTGAGTAAAAAGGCAAGATATAAAATACATTTAAAAAGTAGAAAAATGTTAGAAGGAAATACCTTAAAATATTAAGGGTTTAATTTGAGGGCTGGCAAGACTATTGGAAATATTTTTCTTCTACTGTGCTTTTTCTTCAAAGAACATCTACTATTTTCATAATAGAAAAGATCTTTGGCAGGGGTGAGTTTCTGAGATTCACAGTGTTTCCTTACTCATCTTGGTTCCAGTATTCTCTTCCATCATGTTGTCCCATCACACAACAAAGTCACCTAAAATCTATAAAAGGTTTGGCAATTCTGTCCGCACAAGGAGGAAGGGCCTTTTTGGTTTGAAGACGACAGTTCATCCCTTACAATAAGGCTCAAACTGCTTTCCTCCCCATTAGAGAAATACACCGTTGGCAGGATTGTACAGTCGTGCACATAAGGTTTTCTCCCTTTTTCTCCCCTGGTACCTGAGGCCTCAAATTTCTTCAAGTGGTTCTCCCACGAAGAATGATATTCGCATTTATCAAACTTTGTCTTTTCACCTGCTTTCTTTTATGTAACCAGATTTTTTTTGTACCACCACCGTCTAAAATTCTGCCTTTGTCATATTGTCCAAATTCAATAACTGGATATTGATTTGGGTTAAAACATGTCTTCTTCTAAACGTGACTATCCTTGGGAAATGTGAAGTGATCAGAAGTGATCAGGCATTCACATTTTAGTATGAATTAGCTCCAAACTGTTTTCTTCTTTGTATGCAACTCAGAGTATTAAACTGAGGAACTGGAGCTCTGAAGGGAAGATGAAGTCACATGCAAGCATGTTGTGGAGACAGGGCACTGACCAGGATGGGGGTATTCTGTATGTAAGAAATAGAATAGTAGAAGGTAGGAAGGTGGGAAGAAAGTGAGGGAATGTGACAAAGGCAAATTAAACCTGGGGCAGAGTTCTGCTTCATGGTCCCACTTGAGTACCCTCAATTCTCTCTCTTTTTTTTTTTTTTGTCAAAGAATTTCTATAGTGGTCTGTAACTAACATTCAAAGTAAACAGTAGCACCAAAAGTTTTAAAATCATGTGACTAACAAATTAGATGCTCACCAACAGGGGATCTGGGGCTTCTTCCAATCCTGAATAATGAATCACTAACCAGCTGAACATGAGTTAAATGACATTAGTCATGTCACATATGTGTGTGTGTGTGTACACACACACATACATATACATATACACATACATATATACATATACACGCATACATATACATATATACATATACACATACACACACACAGCATGTATATATATATAGAACTGTATGTGTGTGTGTGTATATATGTGGTAGGGACCTACTGGTGGCTGTGACACAAACCCATGCTGGGCAAGGCTCCTGGCTTTCCCACCTTTGCCTGAGCTCCTCACACAGAGGTCCTCTGCAAAGAGGAGGAAAACCAGCATGGTGCTGTGCTGAACGGAACCTGGCCCTCTCCACACACAGGTGATGTCATGGAGACTTTACACCAGAGACCTAACTGGCCCTGGCATGCAGGTGGTTCCTCCACATAGGGTGGGGCAACAGATGGGAGGGGCTCTGACTAGGTTTCCTCTAAGACCCTTTTGGTCCAACGAAGTCAATGAGTGTGCTGACATTCTCAGATCTGCCACTTAACTCGGAAAGGCAGATCCATTTTCTCTCCAATTTTGCTCCTAGCTATACAACTCAGTGGCACATTCCATTTCCTTCCTCTTCATTTCTTGAATATGAATCCATAAAACTTTAATTATCAAAAAAAAAAAACTTCTCTCAAAATCAAAACTCCACATTTATTAGAGAAACCAGGCAGATCTTTTAAACCCAAATGCTCTGGGGATGCTCCAGGCCAGGACCCATCTTACATCTTCAGGGGAAGACAATAGTCACCGATGTGTAAAATGATAAGCCGAAACCAACACAAAGACCTGCAATGATAAATTCACTCTTGTGATTTTTCTAAAGCAGGAATGTGAGCAAACACATTTTATAATGTTTCTAACAAGGTAACCGGAAAATTGAATTGACCGGAATACCATTCCCAAACCATCCCAGTTAAGAATTATACAACTAGTTACAGACTCATTCAATTCCAGCTTAATTTAACATTTACTCACAGTAAAGAGAAGGCATGACAAAGGGAGCCTGGCTCTGCCATCAGCAAGACACCAAGGTGTCCCTCCACAGCCCTTGGGACGGTGGCCCACCCACCGACCCCCTCTTCCTCTTCCCCTCATCTCCCACCAGTGGAGCCACCGCCACGGACACGCATCTCCATCACCAGCACCATCTCCAGCGAGGCACCTGGGCTACAGCTTTCAGTTTATAAACCTGTAACTTGGATACCATCTCCTTTTTGCCCTCTGCACAAGCCCATAAACATCCCCAGCTCTGGCTCATGATGGGTTCTGTGCTCTAATGGAAGCTCCCTCCTGGATATCCCAAAAGAGAAAGATGTGTCTGGTAAGTGGGAGAGGTCAAAGCCGAGCACAGCTATTTATTACATATACTGCGACCAGATGGATCTAACTCATCCATCAAAGCCCTCGTCATCCTCATCACATTAGCTTCTTATAAAAGCCTCCTGCTCTTTCCCCTCACAGTCCAGCTCTGCCGCTTCTCTCCTCCCTCTCTCTCTCTCTCTCTCTCTCTCTCCCTCTCACTCTGGCTCTCTCCCTCTCATGCACTTTCAGGAAAATGAACCCTCTCTAACCCCATTGCTGTTCTCCTTAAATCATGGCTACCCATCACTCCATGGCTATTTTTAAACTTTACTTTTATCAATACTCATCCTGTAGCTCAGGGAGATATTAAAACTGTACTGGGGCAAGGAAGGGCGTTTCTGACACTTGCTCCCTCATTCATCAGTTCCTCATAGGCCCGTTGGTGACAATGAAAAGATTTCACAATACCGTGCAGCAGAAACTCATTCTCCTGCTCATCCATCATGCTCAGCCTAGCAGCAGTTCCACTGACCTAATCTGCAATGCCTTGGTACTCGCTGGAGATTTCTTAAAGGCACCCTTCATTGTTGTCTGTAACAAAGAATAGGCCTGGGCCATTTGATAAGGAGGCTAAACGGTGTAAGGATTAATGAAATATTCCTTCATCTCCCCAGTCCTGGGTTCAAAGACTGCGGGGCGGGCAAAGTTGAGCATCTTCTAAAGGCTGAACTCCGTGTAGCTCGCTAATGGTCTGGCTGAGCGGGCTCAAATGCAAAGAGCATTTCTTGGGGCACAAGAAGAAGAAGAGCCCCAAACTGTGAGGGCCTTAACAATCCATTTCTTCATTCCTTCACTGATTCCTTTGCTCATCTTGCAAACACTCTTTAAAGACCTCCTATGTATTAAGTTTTACTGTAAGCACTGGGACCAGAAAGGTGGGGAGTATAAATATCAGTTGCAAAGAGCTCATGCTTAGTGGAGGGGAAGGGAAAAAAAGAAGCAAAGATTTCAATGACAGAAGTCATGGAAGACTGCTTACTGGCCCTGGTACACTTGCCTCCCTCTTCCTTTCACTAACTGAATTCCCTTTGAACTGTAGCAGAGTACATGGCAGCCCTGCTAAAGACTACATGTGCCAGCTACCCTGGCAGCTCACTGATGCCATGTGACATAGATCAAACCAACAGAGTACCAGTAAAGTGTTGTGTGCAAAGTTGATATTGTATCCTTAAAAAGGACACTGGCTGTGCTTCACGCTCTCTCCCCTTTTCCCATGAGAGAGAGCACAACAGTGAGCTGGTGAGTCAGTTTTGGCCATGCAGGCATGGAAGACAAGATCAAGACTGGCAAGAACAACCAGGCAGATGGAGCCTGGGTCCCTGAATGACCCCAGGAAGGAGAATGACTAAAGGTATTCCGTGACCCTGAACCGGCAGTGATCCAAGCCTGGCTGCAGGGACTAGACTTCTGTGAAGGTGGTGGGAGAAAGGGGGTTCAGACATCCAAATGTGTTTGACCTTCAGAGCTTTCTGAATAGAACCCAGAGGACAAAGGGCTACACTACAGGTCTCATGTGGTTTGCAGCTGACATCAGTCCCACTTAAATGCCCAGAATGAGGACAAATGAGAGGCAATTCAGAGACCCCAATAGATAAACACAATAAGCACTCCTGATTCATTTAAGTTCACAGACCATTTCCCCCTTACCCTCCAGCTTGTTCCTTGCTAAGCAAAACAAAACAAAACCCTCTGGAGAATGCTGTAGTTCTTAAAGGCCAAGGCTGTTCATTCTGCTGCCTACTCACGCGTTCTTTGGACTACTCCAATTTCAGATCTCTGTCCTCTCTCTGCAATGAAATACAAGCTCCCTGAGGGTAAGAATCATGCCTTCCATTTCTCTCCCACTGGCTCTTGGCATAGGCCTCAGCAAGCCACAGACACTCCAAAAAAAAAAAAAAAAAAATACATACCAACTTGTAGAGAACTGGAAAACCAAAGAAATGAAGTAAGGGAGTCACTGAGCAAATTTTGTGAAAATAAAAATCTAGTGCTGGAAACAGCAGTTCAGGTGCTATGGTTTCACCTTCCATAATACAAAGGCAGAAAGAAAGAGTCCTTCAGAAATGAAGAATCCTAAAGAATACTGAGAGCGAGGGCTCACAGCTGCATAATGGTAATGATCTTCCAAAATGTGGTCTCTTAAGATCTTTTGGGGATAGCAGAATACCAGCCTGGGGCAGAAACGAAAACAAAGCCACGTCACAAATACCAAGGACACCCACCCCAAGCACTTTTGGTCTCAATCCCTCCCCTCTGATCCTACCCATGTCCCACCACAAACTACAGTTGAGAGCCCAGAGGTGGATGAGGTGGTGAGAGTGGTAGGACAGTCCGTGGAGTGCAGAGGCAAGGGACACCAGTAGCACGGTCTGCATTTACACCTGGCTCTCAACCCATTCTCCCACAGCCCCATCAAGAGGCCCCTTATTAATTCTGAATTAGAAACAGGATCAATTTCTCCAATCACAATACTAAAACCCCAATCTCTACTTCCCCAAGCAAAATATCCCTCTTATATAACTAATGAATAATATATAAAAATGTTTTATTTAAAATTAGTTGATTCTAATATGCCATTGATTTTAATACATAGAATTTTTACGTACCACTGGGAAAACAAAGCTATTACACTGCAACATAATGCTCTCCACTGCCTTGTATTCTTCCTTTATACTTACTAAGATAGTTCTTTTAGACTAATTTAGACATAGATTTTTATCACTCATGTTTATTTGTAAAACAGATATATATGTGAATTATATGGGATGAAGTATTCCAGAAACTTCTACTCATTGCCTGACTCCTGGCATCAATCTTCAACTCAGAGTTTAGCACTGTTTGGGGTTTCATGCAAAATATCTTCTCTCTCAGTCAAGGGTGTAGACAATGCAAGCTACCAATACACATTCTGCAAGTCAGGATACTGGCACTCTGAATCTTACCAAGAAATGTCAGCAGAAGGTTACCAGACTTATAGTCTTTCCATGAATGGTCCATCAGTGCTGTGTTGACTGAAACCGTTGGGGTCAGAGTTCAGAAGAGCCACCAGGAATAGCTGCCAAGGCTGCCAAGAACAGGCAGAGACAAAGATGCTACACCAGACTGTGGTCATCAGCTCTCTTTCATAAGACACCATGACTTGGAAAGATCTACCCCCACTGCAGATGTATTAAAATGGGAAATGGCATGCAACCTAGTAACATGGACTGCAGTATTATTTTTAGTGGACATTTATTATATTAAAATCCCAGAACCGTACGTGAGCTTCCAGCGAGGGACCTCCTATCATGGGATTGGCTTCTGGCCACAGAAGTAGATGCTTGACCCCAGTCCTAGGACTCCAGTCAGTGTTCTACCCCTGGCTGGCTATACAAGAATCACAAGTCAAAATCAGGGTGTCAAGCAAGAAATACTGTTATATAGGGGTACCATGGAAGGGGGAAACACCTTCCTGGCTCATTCAGATTGCTGGTAGAATCCAGTTCCTCACAGTGTCAGGTCTGATGTCTCTCCTGCTGCCTGCCAGCTGGGATCCACTGTCTGCTCATACAAGCTGCCCAATACCTTCTTACACAAGCCCCTCCATCCTCAAACCAGCAAGGGCATGTCAAATCCCTTTTATGCTTCAAGTATCTATAACTTTCTCTGCTTCCATCAGCTGAAGAAACTGCTGTGCTTTTGAGGCCTCTGTGTTAGATTTGGCCCCTGGGTAATCTCCCTTCTTTTAACATTCACTGCACCATGTAACATGACAATCGGGGCAGTGATATCTCACCATATCACAGGATCTGGGGGCTAGGGGTGAGGATCTTGGCAGACCAGTCTTAAAATTCTGCCACTACACTAGACTTCCCAAGAACTGTGCCTTCTGATAAAACCCTGTATTCCCTTAAGCTAGATCAAGTTTGATTTCTGAGTCCTAATACACTAGTATATTACATAAAGCTAAAGACTAATCATATCAACGCTGACTGACTCATTTTTACCAAAGTGGAGCAGATAGCACTATTCTTATTCTAAATAAAACTATTCCTGGTTCCATCTGGGAACAACTTCAGGAGATAAAGTATCAACAGCAGTGAAAATGGCCCCCATATCTGAACAGGAAGCTGGTCGCAGTCCACCCACCTCATTCAGGGCTGACAAAGCAATGGCCCAGAACTCCTAAAATGCACTTACATTAAGGAAAAACAAAAAACAAGAAACATATTTTAAATCCCACCAAAGTGGTGAAAGTAACCCTTAAGGTTTTGTCCTAATAACTTCAGGGCATCTGCCTTAGAATATCTTAATCTAATTGTTACAAATGATCTTTCCTCTCTCATGATACCCTTAGTGAGGCCTCCACTCATAAAAGTATCCCTCCTTCACCTTGCCTCACCAAAAACATTCCAATATTCTTTATAATGTGTGAGCAGAGGGAGAGCAAAAGATACGGGGAGAGAGAGAAAGAATACAAACGTATCTGGAGAAAACAATTTCAGAATTTTTCTTCAACACTTATCTCCAAAATGGCCCATTTGATTCATGAACATCTCTAATGTATATCATCAGTGACTGAAGGAGTTTTTTTATATGATTTTTGACAATTTAACAAGTCCTCCTGACAAATTAAATGGTTGTGTTGACAACTTAACTGTACTGCCAATCAATATTTTCAATTACTTTCATTGTCATTCAGAAAAAATACAACACGAGGTCACACCGTGGTAAAGCCAAGGAAAGAAAATAAAACAAGGAGCAATCGGTGGGGTGGGGGCAGGAGACAGGGAGGGCACCAACTTGAAGGCACAACACAGATTCATCCACTCAGGGACAAGGGGACCCCAGGATTTCTGGGACAAGCCTGGAAAATGGCACTTCCCTGGGGTGATGCTCTCAGACTCCACAATGGAGATTTTCCTCTTGCTCTGAGCTATTTAAAAGTCATTAGATTTGAGCTGTGGACACATAGCATTTTATTAGAAGGCCCTCCTTTCAGGCATTGGCCAACTGTGGCCACCACTGTGGCCTCAGTCCTCTGGAAAGGCCCTCCAGGACTCCAGGTAATGTCTCTCAGCCTTTCCAGGGGTCGATTGGTCAGCCTGAAAAATTCAAGTCAGACAACGCCGTGCACAGGTCAGCCTTCTTACGCTTTTCAAAGGGGGAGCAGCAAATCAATATTTTCAAATGTGTATTTATCATGTGGGAAGAGAGGTTACCCGTGAAGAGGCAAGCAAACATACAGAAATAGCCCAGGATTTCACTGTCCAGAGAGCAGAAATGGAAAAGATGACCGGAAGGTAAAGGCAGATTTCATAAAGGATGATTATTATTTTTTTTAATGATCACTCAGTGAAGGATTAAAAGGGGATTATTCAACAATATGCTCCAGTTCTCCAAGCAAGGAGAAGGCTCTGCCACTGTCCTCCCACTTGCCTGTGACTTCTGGCCTCTCCATTGCTAGAGGCTGTTCCTGCAAGAAGGGAGCAGCACAAAGCTCTTCCCTCTGCAGGCCTGCATCCTGTAGCCGCCCCTGATATCTCCCCACCTGCCACATGCTGTCTTTCCATCCCCTCTGGCCTTAACCCCACCTCCTCCAGGAAGTTTTCTGTGATTGATTCCAAGTTCCCTGAGACTCTCTGTACCTCCAAAATCCCCCGATGGGTTCTGAGATATCACATTTTGTATTATTGTCTAAATGTGGCACATACTAAGTACTTTAAGAATTTTGCTTAATCTCCTTAGAGAACTCTCAGGACATTGGGGAAGGATAATGTCAGGACCTCACAAAGGGATGGCAGGAGAGTGTCACTTCAAATGACAACTCCAAAAGGTGCCAGCAACAACTGACAGGCCTCACTGAGAGAAAGCTGGGACCACTGGTTATGTCTTCTGAGGGTATGGGAACAAAAGAAAGGGATACGTGTGAGTTTTCCTCCTCTCTCCTGCTAAACCATGATGATTGCACAGTGGTATCAAAGTCTGGTTCTGAAGGGTCCCCCTAAGCTCATGTGCTGAGGGCTTTGTCTCCAATGCATCAGTGTTGAGAGGCAGGGCTTTTAGGAAATGACTGGATGATGAGGGCCCTAACCTCATTGGTGGATTAATCCATTTGATGGATTAATAGTTTGAATGGGCTACTGGGGAGGTGGTGGAAACTGTAGGCAGATGGGGCCCAGTTGGAGGAAGTAGGTCACCGGGAGCATGCCCTTTGGGACTATATCTTGTCCCTGGCCCCTTTTTCTCTCTGTTTCCCAGCTTCCAGGAGCTGAGTAGCTTTCCTCTGCCATGCCCTCTGCCATGATGTTTCTGCCTAAGAGCCAGCTAATTGTGGACTAAACCTCTGAACCTGTGACCTAAAATAAACCTTTTCTCCTCTAAGTTGTTTTTCTCAGGTATTTGTCACAGTGATGAAAAGCTAGCACAAGTGGGTTCTGGGATGAAACACTAACTTAAGGGACTAAGTCACTTACTCGGCACTAGGAATAGTAATCCAGGAGTTCTAAGTTGATTGTAAAATTCTAACCTCTTCATTAAGTGTTATTGAGCAATCACTGTGTGCAAAGGATAGTGCCAGGTGGTAGGCAGGCAGAGCAGGGTTCTCTTGGGTGAGACCAACCAGTTAGCAACAGAGACTTCAGTGAATGACGAGCAGTATGATTAGTAACAACTGGCCAGGTGTGGTGACACACACCTGTAATCCCCAGAGACGCGGGAGGCTGAGACAGTAGGGTCTCAAGTTCAAAGTCAGCCTTAACAATTTAGAGAGGTCCTAAGCAACTTAGCAAGACTCCGTCTCAAAATTTTAAAAAGAGCTGGGGACATGGCTCAGTGTTTAAGCATCCATGGGTTTAATCTCCAATACCAAAAATATAGTAAAAGAATTAAAAGAAATTTTAAAAATATGTAAATATATATTTTTATATATACATAAATATATATATATTAAAAAGTATATATAAATCTCATATATATAACTGGTCCCGAAAGAGGGTTTCACTTTAGTAGGAGGAAACAGGAAAAACTTCCCAGGAGAGATAGCACTAACACTGGGCCTTGAATGGTGAGAGAATTTACTAGGCAGGGATGACAGGAATGAACATCTCAGGAGAATAAACACAAAATGTTGACTTAGCCCTCAAAGAATGTACCATCTCGTAGGGGAAAAGAGGCAAGTATAAGCAGAGTTATAGTCTGAGGAAGGAACTGGTGGGACAGACTCATGTCAATTGCCACCAGAGCTCCTAGCCAGATACGGGTCTTGCAGAGGTGTTAAATCAAGAGTAGGAAATCCTCAAGGGAAGGGATGCTGAAGAGACAAACTGGCTGAAGTGCCACCACAGAAATCAAGGAGGGACTGGTACAGGCTGTGGCCAGGACAGTGGCTCCCAAGAAGGAAAGAAGGGTGGAGTTGGCAGCTCTGTCAGCAAAGGGTTGTACCCGCTTGGTCACTGAATAGTAAGGAATGAGGAAGGGGGACAAGCCTAGCCTCCAAAGACCACAGTAGTGCACACACACTCCTGAACAGGGAGGGCAACATCTGGCTTCCCTTACAGATCCTGGCATCCTGGCAAGGGCTCTTCTAGATTCACTGCCTCTAGGAACCATGATGACTCTGGACTCTCTCCTCCAAACATAAAGGACCTAAAATTCTCCAAGCTTTCAGGAAAAATATTCCTGTCACCAAGAAATAGCTGTAACACCAACACATGAGAGCCTTGATAGTATACACACTTCTGCTCCTTCCCAGCTTCTTGGTTGGTGCAAGATGGAAATTCTCTCAAAGCAAAAGAAAAGAGAGGTGAGAACTGGTCCCCTTCAGCACAGGGCACCTGCAGACCCAAAGACAGCACTGACGACTGTCTCAGGCAAGCTACCTCCAGGTCAATGTCGGTGCACCCAGAGCCTGCTTCATCCCTAAGGGAGATCCTCTCCAGCTCCAAAGGGGCTCCAGACAAGAGGACATAATGTTGATGCTTCTTGGGACTTGATTCTAATATCCACAGGATGAGAGGGGAAGGCTGTAGGACAGTTCTACCCCTCTCCATATCCCTTCTAGGAATTCCTCAGATCATGCCCCATGACCTCCCCCATCCCCAAAGAAAACCATATGAGTCCATCACCCTGCCCAGTCCAGAAGTTGGCCACTGCTCTTTGAAGCACTTGGGGAAACCCCTGGGACTCTTTGGGCTTCTTTCCATCCTTTTAACACTTACAGAGATGCCCTGGGGGTTCAAACATTAAGAGGCATTGTTGAACCAATCCCTGACAGCACAGAGTGAAGAAAAACTGACAGGCTAAGATGGAGGCCCAGATGTACGCACTGTCAGGAAAAGTGCCTAACAAAACAATGCCCCTCCAAGGATAAACCCCTTTTTCAAGTGGCCAGCTATTCCTGGCGTTCCAGACACCCTTCCTAGACTCACACTCACGCACGTATGCACTCAACTCTCCTCTGTCTTTTTTTGTAGAGTGAACGAATATTCCTTCATTCTCATACTGATATGTTATAGCAATTTTTTAAGAAAGAGAACAATCTGGAGCCTGGTACATTTCCATCAAGATGCAAACACACACACTCTCTTTCTTTCCCTTTTAAAAAAAGAAGGAAAAAGAAAAGCCTGGAATAGAAGTTTATGCAGGAAAAAACAGGGTTCTCAAAGCCAGTCCTTTGCTTGTGCTACAGAAAAACCAATGGATTTGGCTCAGTTCTGTTAACCATCAGCAATTATCTTCCTGTCAAAGCTAAAGGTAACAAATTTCCCCATATCCAGCAAGGCTATATCACCAACCGGACACCAACATCATCTGACGGCAAGTAAATCACCACAGCAGCCATGGGCCCTGACAGACAAATGCTCTGTCTCAGAAAATCCAGGCCTATCACTCAGAAGGGGGAGAAAGGTTCTCTCGGCTGGTCTCGCAGAGGAGAGATTAAATGTTGCAGATTCGGTAAGTACAGTAGAAAGCAAATCCTAAATATGAGATTATTAATGGACTTTACACTGGTCTTTTTAATCTGTTGCCAACATATGCTCATCTATTTTACCTTGGTCAGCCTTGTTTCCTGATGGACATAACAGGCAGGGGCAGTGCATTATCCCAACCTTAATCAGTGCCAACAGCACAAGAACAATGTCCCGCTACCTATCAAATGGGGTCTACTTTAGCAATAGCTGCTCTTTTATAATGAAGACTGTGTAATAAAAGATACCACTAATATGCCCTGTCCTTACACTTAACAATAACATTCATTTCATGATATGCTACATAATGGGGATATCAGTTCTTAACCTGCTCGGGAACAAAGTACTGCATTATCACAGGGCAAATGGAAGTTGGCCGGAATTCCCTGATAATCTATGGGCAAAAGCAACATTTTCCCCCCAAAGGACATAGAGTGCTGGTGTCAGACTCTAAGAGCCGGTCTACAATTTGAAAAAAGCCACCTTTAACCCTCACAATTACCAACCATTAAATGTGGGACTGTTTTTTTTTTCATTTTCTCCTCTTTAGAAGGGAAGACAATTTTCTTCATGATTTGTAAATATTAAGCAGCATACTATGCAAAAGCACTTGGTCAGTGCTTAGCACATAGTAGGTACTCAATCAGGCCATTGTTAAAAACACACACGCCTTTCATGGTGTCAGAATGACATTACACAAACACTGCTAGCAGGATCTCCACAAGATGATATAGTTGAAGCACAGGTGTCTGCCAAGTAGCTTGCTTTCTTCAACAATGGATTCCATTCAAGGCCCTCCTATGAACCCAAAACTGAAGTAGGAATAGTGGGACCCCAAAAGATATCACTGCCCTCAGCAAAAACCCAATCTCTCTGGGAGGATAAATTTTATGGAACGTAATTATCTTTCAAGAACATTGAAACAACCAGCTCTAAGACTCAGAAGAGACAGGCAGAAAGGGGAGAGAGCTAGAAACTGGAACAAAGTGATGAGCAGAGTCCAAGGTGACAATAACTGGCTCAGCCGTCTGATAGCACAGAGCCCAATACCTGGAACAACCATGGCCCCCTCTGGAACCCTGCTTTTGGGGTGAGGCTTGTGAACAGGTATAGGGGAAGAAAGAGGCTCTGAAGACTCTGCAGGCTTCTGACCTGGGATCTGAGTTCCTCGGCACTGTGTTCCAATCCCCTGAGCCAGCTGACCCTCCAAATCAATAATAACCCAGAGAAAAAGACTGGACTTCTTAAATCTACATGTAATATTTGTCAAAGCTTAAGTATTAGGTTGAACATATAAAACTGACATTTTTATAGGTCAAAACTGGTCAAATATTGGCAATTTCACATGATTAAAACTTGTACAATACCAAGATGAAGGGCAGGAGGAGGTGTGGTAATCGCCGACCTTCAAGTAGAGAGGATTCTTACCTTGGAGGAAATATTTGGCCTTAATTTTATGCCAAAGTTGAAATGGTTCCATTAAGAGAAGGAAGAGCACTGGACTGGGAGGGGCTTAGAAAACTAAGTCCTAAGTGTATCTTTGCCCCTGACCAGCCACATGGCTTCAGGTAACTTCCCACTCTCCTCAACCCATTTCCTCCCATATCATGAAAGTGCTGAACCAGAAGTTTCGAGAAGTTTCTCCCTGTTCTAAAATGCTACCATTGCCCGTTTGCTATGGATGACATCAGTTCTTCTCCTGAGTGGATGTGTGGCTAAGTGACAGAGAGCATCAAGGAAGGAGAGGTCTGCAAGAAGCAGGATATAAGTACCACAAAAGATGAAAGGCACAGAGGAAGGGGAAAATGAGGTTTGAAGAGCAAGTTCCTATTGCTACAGAATGGGAAAGGGGCAGATCCAGAAGACCAAATATTTAACATTTCCACCTCTCTACTTGTTGCATACCCAAAGCTCAACAAGGAACTAGGATGGGCAGTTTGAACCATATTTTTCTCATCATACTCCTCTAAGAGTTTCTGAGACCTTTAACACATCCACAAATCAAATGCCAGCAGCCAAATGAATTTGCCATTATCCTCCACAGGATTTATGGCTGATGTACCAATTCCTTGTCTAGTCCTAAATCTGCCATTTATTAGAGAAGCATCCCAAAGCCCCAGGTGCAGCCACATGCTCCACATCTACCTGCACATGGTAACAATGACATTGGGGACAGGGAGAGTTCAGAGAAAAGTTCTTTAGCCCAAGAGTGCTTAGGATGAGAACATCAAATAGCTCACATGGGCATGAGGGAGTGTTGACAATTTTAAATATTAGAATGAGCTGAGGAAAGTCAGACTCAGGGGAACCAAGAAGCCCACCAGGCAACTGTCTACTTGTTCTTGTTGGGCTAAAACATTTACTGGACCAAGTAGAAGAAAAGAAAGCAGTATAGTAATGGCCTGCAATGCTTCTCTAAATGGCTTTATTGCTTTCTCACTCTATGTAAGGATTATTCTTTGATATCTTCCATGTAAATCCAGATGCTAGTATCTGGGTGGTTATCTACTCTGGCATGCAAACAAAAGGACATTAACTGGGCCTAAACTAATATGCACTTAGCTGAGTTAGGAACCTTAGTTGTATTTCAAAATCTGCAATAATAAACCAGATGACCTCAGGAAAGTGGCATCGAATTTATTTCCCCATATCTAAAATGGTGAGATGAGCTAGATCAGATTTTGAAAACTTCAGACAGATGGGCCATATACATGATTTCCCCCATGCAAGGTGTTTTAAATATCAATGTACCTGTCTACAATGTATAAGCAAGAGGTTTCACAGAAACATCTATACCATTAGCTTCTCTTACACAGTGAGGAGATCTGCAGTTCTGCTTCCAGTATTGGAAAAGTAGTTTATATTGGACTAACACTTCCACAGTTATGAATTATGAATTTTGGGCACAAAATTTTGAAAACCTACTAGGGGAGCATAGTAGCACAGCAGGCAGAAACTAGTTAGAAGTTTACCCTTAACAGAAGTCTGAAAAGCAGATGAGCTAAAACATAAGCTGAAAGTCACCATCTTATTGGCTTGGAAGAGTCAAGAATGGATTTCACCAGTGACCAAAGAGTTAAAAAATGAAGAGAGAGATTCCAGAGAGGGCGTTACAACAAAGGATAGAACACCAAAATCTTTGGGGGTGGGGGAAAAAAACTACAACTAAATCCTTGGATGACCCTGAACTGAGAACATTTGCTAAGAAGATTATAAGACTGAATGAAAAATAATAACTGGAAGTTCAAAAGAACAGAATAGAGAGATTCAAGTTGCTGTGGGAAGAGAATTTGTAATTTGAGTCCAGCCAAGTTAGCTGCCTGGTAAACCAAACATCAACATGAACCTTGAGTCTGTCAGTCTGTACAATGTATCATCCACAATAATCAAGATACAACAATGAATTTCTATACAATCCAAGAAACAGGGTTATGTGACCTATAGTATATATGTATGTGTATATTATATTAAGTCAACAGACATTACTAGTGATGACCCAAACTTTAGAATACACAGGACTTTATATTAGCTATAATAAACATGA
Source organism: Sciurus carolinensis (assembly GCF_902686445.1). Taxonomy (NCBI): domain Eukaryota; kingdom Metazoa; phylum Chordata; class Mammalia; order Rodentia; family Sciuridae; genus Sciurus; species Sciurus carolinensis. The sequence goes on along the minus strand of NC_062217.1, from coordinate 126,660,838 downwards.
CCAAGAGAAAAGCCAGTTGTAATGAATGAAGAGATGAACAGAAGGAGAATCTCATCCGAAAAAATGGAATAAAATAGAGCCAAAGAGAAATTTGGAAGCTAAAAAGCGCAACTGCTTAAATGAAAAATATAGATATTAGGTATGACTTTAATAGGAGAACAGAGAAAAGTCTAGTGACCTTGAAGATAGAAAAACAAAGATTATCTAATCAGAAGGAGAGAGGAAAAAAGATTTCACAAGCAATAAACAGAGACATTTTAAATGATCAAACATACATGTAATTGGAGTCCCAATAGGAGAAAAGGATGGGGCACAAAACAGAAAAAAAAAAAATACACACATATATATAAACACACACACACACACACACACACACACACACACACACACACGTGATAAATGGTAAAAAGAAACCATTTGATTAAAAGATTTAACATGCCAATATGAGAAACTTAAATCTACACAGCATAAGTTCAAAGAAAATCATACCTATGAATATTACTGTCAAACCTTTGACAATCAAAGGAGAAAAATCTTGACAGAAAAAAGATACATTTCAGAGGAGAATGCTAAAAGTGACCACTAACTTCCCATGAGAAGAAACAGTAGAGGCCAGATATAACAGAATAGCCCTGTAAATTGCTAAAACAATAGTCAAATTGAAATTCTATATCCAATGAAAATATTCTGAAAAGTTGAAGGCAACTTGAGTTGGACAGAAATAGAGAAATTGTGGCCACAGACCCAAATTATAAAAAAATAAAAAAGTTCAAAGAAATTATTCAAGCTGGAAAGAAACATTACCAGATACCAGTTCTGTTTTACAAAAAGGAATGAAGATGAGTGGAAATGGCAAATAAGCAGTAACAAGTAACAGGTTAAGGTTGTTTTCTTCACTCAATTTCTTTCAAAGATTTTTGCTATTTAAACAAAGTTCTGACACTGCAGGGTGGGATTATGAGGCAGGTGTATGTGAGGCATCATAACACACAGACACAGTTGACATGTACTAGGTTCTCGATAAAAAATTGTTCAGTGAGTGTTGATGAATTGAAGTTGCCGCTCCAAGCTGGAACAAACACTACCCAAAGCTCTTTTCAGCCCTACCATCCCATAATGTTAATTAGGTATGGTTAATCTCTTCTCCATTAACACTAACAAATTGCAAACAATCTTGAATAGCATATAATGCAGAAAGTCTTTGTTTGATTTGGATTAATATGTCAATATCTCCCAATATGCCAACATATCACAGAAGATCCATTAACATTATTGATTATATAACAGACAGGAAGTCCATGATAACTCTACCTGTTTGGGATATATTTCTCCCTAATGACAAATAAATAAGAGTAAAGTGTCAAAGTTAAGAGCATAAATTTTGATATTAGAAAGAATTCTATCTGGAGATGTAACTTATAGACATATGTAAGTCTGTAGGACAAGTCACTTAAGCTCTGAGCTTGTTTTCTCATCTGTAAAATGAGGAAAATAATACTTTCATCATAGAGTTCTTTGGATGATTAAATGAGATGAGGTCTATAAAGCTCCTTGAAAGAGAAATAATAGGAGATTCCTGATGGAATGACTTAGTAATTAAAACTATTCTAAAGGCATAATCTTCAAAGAAGTTACCTGAGAACATACTCTAGAATGGAAGACCGTATCTCATGTTCCTTTTTGCCAAACACATCAGTGAGTGCTTTGGGCAAACCATTCAATTTGGAGCTCTTTAACTGAGCCCCACAGGTACAGAATATCTGTTCTGGAACCAACTTCTTTTTGTCTCCCTTCCTATCCTGCCTGCAGACCATGATAGCCTGACCACAAAGTGGCCCATTTCTTCCAGTAAGCTTCTCCTCTAAGCCAGTGAGTCAATTCAAAAGATAATCTAAGCATATGCCATGTCATACCCCACACGACTCCAGACTCATGGACCATGAGACTTCACATAAAAGGCTCTGAAAACCCCAGTCAGAATGCATACTTACAGGGGGCCATGCCACTCTGAGCCTTCAACTTCCAGCCATGAACTATGTTGTACCAAAGTCCTCAAATTCTCAGCTTCAGAAACAAAGGCCGGGAGACTGAACACCCCGTGGGGGCTGTAGCCCCCATCCCTTGTCACTCAGCACTTACTGGCAAGAATCCACTGCCGCCAAGTCCTCCAACGCATCACTGAAAAACCAATGGGGCTTACTTCGCTCGTTACCAGTTAGGCATGAACCAGACCTGAGGTTTATAATCTCAGCTTCAGAAATGAGTTGCTTCTCTGGTTAATTACTGGTCAGGTGGATTTCTACCTGCCTTTAACTGCCCACAAATGGTTAACTAACGAGCCCGTCATCACCAGCTTCATGAGGATTAGAGGTTAAGCATAAGCTTGATGATAAGCCATAAACGTGAGTAATTTGAAATGTTATTGGTTATTACAAAAATATATGATAATAATTTCCTCTTTAATGAAAGGGAACATGTTTATAGTGGTCCCAAGCTCCTTGTTCAGGCTTTGGGGAAGCAACGAGAACATAATAAACAGCTCAGACTCAGGATGGGCATCTGGGGTGAGGTGGTTCTAATGGATGCTCGCCACTTAGCAAAGTTACAAAAAAGCAAACACATCACCACATTTGTATGATAAAGACTAGGTTTATGGACTTCTTTCTTGAAGGGGGCTGTGTGATGCTGGGGAGGGTTAGTTGTCAAAATATCTGGAGCTAGAAGAGTCAAAGAAAAGGAGTTCAGAAAGAACCTATCCATGAGCATCGCTGAATATTAGAAAAAAGGAACTGCCCAAGTAAATTCTACACTGTGATGAAAACGTACAAAACGCATAAGTCATAATAAAATAAAGTGCAGACTATAGAGGTATAACTATATATATCAAACCTCCCAACCACATCAATGTGATGTAGAAGAAACAACATGAATGAGAAGTCTAGGAATAGTTGGTAAAATTCTGAATTTAGAGTAAAAATTGAATATCATCATCAAACTGGAAGACGTCTACAAGAGATAGAAAGAATGTCCCTCAAGAATGTCCTGTTCTTGAGAATTTAGCCTTAGAAATGGTCTCAGAGGGTAATTACTGCAAACTTACAGCTAAAGGTAACAATGGAAAGAGGAAATACCAAAGAACACTGTCTATATGGCATGACTGTCTTAAGTTCCTTATCTTTACAAGTACTTTGTGGTGTCCACGGCTGCTCTGGGGGCTTCCTAGAGCTACCAGATCATAGCGTACTCTACATTCCAGGAAAAGATCCTTGACGCTAAACTCCAATCCAATGCCAACCAAGGCTCAGCTCTGCCCAAGGGGTTACAGTGAAGGCAGAGGACCAGGCTGGCACCATGCCAATGAGATGCTGGCATCTTTCCTAAACCCCGTGAACAGGTAAGAGAGCCCCTGGGCAAGCAAGCCACATTGCCAACACCAATAGCTAAGAAACCTCGGAAAGCAAAGTGGCGATAAAAGCTTTACAGCTACCCCTCTTTACGCTGAGTGTTCTCTTTCTAAATTAAAAGTCGTTTTCCATTTTTAACAGCCCCAACAATAACACTTTATAGAGCACTCTCTTTTCACCGAGCACTTTATAGTCATTAGTTATTTAATCCTCAGAGGTGTCTCAGGAGGCCAACGGGCAATGGACTCACTCACTCGCCTCTCCCTGTCCTGAAGAGCAGAGCTGGCCCACAAGCCTGTGGCTTGCTGGCTGCAGATGGTGGCGCTCCCATGACAGGGGCGAGGGCTCCATCCAAACCATAAAGCGGCTACCTTGCATCTGCCATACTTATTGATATTTGCAGAGCAATTATTTTTTTAAACATTGTCACACCATTTTCACCAAGAAAACTACTTTTTGCCTTTGTTCCCCCTTTGCAGACACCAACACTAGTTGTTCAGAGTGGTAAAGATTTTATTACAACCTTCAAGTTAACAATCTCTCAAAATGTGTTTGTTGCCTGGAGAGGCGGGCAGACATCACCAGTCCATTCAGATATAACAAACTCACTCAGTGAAATATCTGTACAGTGTCAAGGCATTTCCAATTTGCTGAGGCATTTCTATACATCAGACGAAGCTCCAGATGATTCCCAAAGCCCCTCCCCCACCATAAGAGTACATATATATTTTTTTCCCAGTTTTTCTCTATAATTATTTCATTTAATGAATATTTATGTACAAGACACTGCTGAGTGACACAAGGGACAAGACATTACAGCTATGTGGTCCCTATACTTAAGGATCCCACAAGGCAAGGAGTGGAGATAAGATGGACACTGGACACACAGCATCTACAGCACAAGAGAGAAAGTCCCCATGCCAAAGTGGGCAGAGACGGGATGCTCCATGGGCACTCTGAACACGAGGGCTTTTAGTGGGTGGAAGACCAGAATGGCCTCACAGAAGAGCTCTAGACCTGTGGGATAGAAGGCAATTCAGGTGACCTCAGAGCAATGTGGCCCTAGCAATAAGACTGGTTGGAGGTATAAAGGGGGACATTTGGTTCCAGATGCCATGTGTGCAATGTGAGGACCACAGAGGCATTTTTGGACCATCTCCTTCAAGAGGCCCCTCACCCATCCCAAGCCACTCACTGTCCCTGTAGCTCCTTCTGGGTCTTCACAGTTCATATCAGCAGCCGTCATCCATATCAACACTCCTCTTCCACCACCAGCTGCCACTGAAGTTAAACTCCATCTAATTCAACAGAACACTGCTTGGCACCATGCTAGGCACTCAATAAACATTTGCAGAATGGACACCTCATTAATGACTGTGTCATCAATCTGGAATTGAACCCTATCCCAGTTTTACTTTCAGAAGATATGTGATTCTCTTTGGTCCAACCCTTGCTCTCTGTCTGCCAGACTTGGGGTAGGGGGATGACTTCATCTTTCTTCTGCTAAAGCAAGTGAGTTGAAATAAACATGTCACAGAGTCATATGTGAGGTCAAATGCTTTCCTAGTGAGCCCAGCAGAGCCCATTGGGCTGGGGAGATTGGAGAGGGTTGATATAGGATAAAGGGTGGGAGCCCAAATGTCCATCTCACCTAACCTTATCCAAAGTCAAGACCTGCTTAAGGAATGACCTGAGGGTAATTATTGCAAATTCTGAGCTATTAGAGGAGACAGGAGTGGAGAGATGTAGTGAACAACTGGTTACCTCTGAGCAGAAACAGTGAAATATGACACCCCCAGATCTAATCAACAGCTGTCTTCTCATGCAACCCAGTGATAACTCAAGGAAGAGCCAAGGAAGAGGCCCTGTGTCCAAATAAGAGGGGCCCAGGTCTCTAGAAGTCCTTCACACTGAACATGAAGAGTGGGAGGTGGAGCCCCAATAATCCCAGAGCTGCAGATACCTTTCCTTCCCTAGAGATATCTCTCCAAGGATCTTTAGGATATAATTTACTGCACACAGCACCCCCCCACACACACACATACCAAAATAAACCCAACAACCACCAGAAATAAAGTCCACTGCATGTAGGATACAGTCCTCCAAACTCGGTGCTGGTGCTGTTCAGTGGAACCCAGTGGGCAAATTCCAACGCATTCACCCCAGCCCCTGTGCATTTAGGGTAGTGGCTGGCCAAGGACTCATCTGGCATCCACACCACTTTGGAGCCTCTAACAACTGGAAGGCATCGCTTCACACAAAATATGTTTTTAGGACCACAAGGATAATTGAGACAGAATGCTAAGCCAGTGTGATTTTGGGGGGATCCATCTAAAAAGCCTAATCATGGCTAATTCACCATTTGCGGCCACCCTGGGATTTCATGCAGAGCGCCGGTTTCACTAAGGTAATTGGTGCTATCGAAACAAGCCAGTGCTCTGCAGCTCGCAGCTTCCCTCCTCGCCTCTGGGCACGAAGAGGATCAATATTTGTTAGGATTGCTTCTTGTTCCAACAATGTAAGATTTACAATACTAGCTGGGATTCTCACTTTGTCTTCACACAACTCATCAGTGGAACCCAATTACTAACCTCAGACAAACAACATTAACATGAGCCTCTATGCTGCTTTATTGCCCTTCATCCAAGTCTCATTTCAGGGTCTTCAGGCAGTGCCACTATAACAGATACTACACTTTAAAGTGTGCTCCAAGGAATAAATTCTCAGTCTTTCATTACTCGTACCTTGATTTACTTCATATCATCTTGCCGCTATAGACAAAGATAACACACTGTAAATTACAGCCATCCTGTCTCGTAGTTTCAGAGGTAGGGGGAAGGCAGGGAGTGATGCTTGGGTTTCACAATTAGCGCTGGGCCAGGCGCTATCGCTCCCACATTGCCCACGATTAGCTGGTGTTTATTAGAACCATTTGCAAATCATGGTTTGGACACAGATCCCTTCCCCCCACCTTCAAGACTCCCTCCTGCCAGAGAGCCCATTAAATTAGAAAAACTTCAAAGCCAAATGAAAATATGGTTCCAACCGTTCTTTATCACAGCCTCTTGCAAGCTAGCCACTCACGCACCTTGGTTCAGGAGGGAACAGGGCAAATTTATTTGGTGGGCATATCCTTATAGTAATCAAGAGCCTGTTACTAAATGGCTTGAAATCTCGCGAATTGGGTGTCATTTTCAGCAGCATCTTCTTTTCTCTACCTTGATCCCTTGGCTAAATCAGAGCCTTCTGCCTCTGCCTGGAACTGCAAAGTAACCACAGAGCCCAGGGAAGGAGAGACCTACCAAAACAGTCATTGGAAAAAGTCCTTCAAGTTAGCTGTAGCAGTACCCCCTTCTTTGTCCTACGATTTCCTCCATCCTCCATCCTATTCCAGTAGCTGATAACTAAGAACATTAGTTTTATGCGACTTGTCAAGCTCAAATGAAAAGAGAGCTAACTTTAATGACACTGCAATTAATCGCCCCAATAGACAGACAGCTAAAAGACAAGATATTGACTTCATTAAGGATAATGTATTATGTCATTAAGTTGGTAGGGTCACCTTGTGTATCATACATGCCTGCTAATATATTGGCATTTTCCTCAAATAAGATAAATTCAGATATGAGTGATAAAGCTGATTAGAAAATGTTTAATCTAAAGAGGCTACTTTCCTTATATGCCCGCTCCGTAGCCCCAGGTGGAAGTAAAGTCGTAAGAAACCATTATAGACCCAAGATTATCTCAAATACCAGATCCAACTCATTTATAACCTGGTCCTTCCTCCCTTCATTTCTACTGTTGAAACGGTGCCTTGCTGATGGAAGTTGGAGAGCTTTGGGCAACTCGATGGTTCACGCTTGAGTTATGGGGGTGTTATTTGAAACACAGCACCTGTTTGGTTTTGAATTTTCACATGCCCAAACAATTCAATCGAGAACAGCAAATGCTGGGGGGACAAGGGGCTTGTGGTTAACCCTGTCAGGAACAGGCCCCCAAAGCTACTGAAACAGGAAGAAGAATCATGATACAATGCAGCTCCAAAACAGATCGTTCTTTGTAATAAGATAACTCACCTTATCTAAAGGGAGTTGCTTGACTTAAAATAAATCCATTTTTCATTTAGAGTGGAGTATTTGCAAATTAAGATGCACCTGCCAAAGCTTTTCCTGGCACTTGATTTCAAATAAATAAAACAAGGTTTTAAGAAAACTATTTATCTATCTTTAATGAATTTAGCAAAAATGTAATTGTAGTTCAAATGTGGGTGGAAGTTGAAGAATTCCCGTGCAGAGTGCCTTGTCATTCTTGGAATTGGTAACTGGTTTCAGGAGACATTGTATTTGGTGTGTTAAGGCTTTTCCCTCACTTAAGTACCATAATTTTTGCCAGGTAAACAGAAGAGTGATTTTACAACATTTTATTTGATCGAAGTAAAATATTTATTCAGAATTAAAAGGTAAGCCTATAATTGCTGAATAAAATACTGAAATATGTGTCTGGGTAAACACTATGGTCGGATATTTGTATCCCCAAAAGTCATGTCGAAAGCCTTGAACCCAAGGTGATGGCATTAAGAGGAACTGCCTTTGAGATGTGATTAGTTCATGAGGATGGAGCTCCTATGAGTGGGATCAGTGCCTGTGTAAAAGAAGCCCCAGGGAGCTCCTTCATTCCTTCCACTGTGAGGACACAGTGACAAGGCACCATCTCTAGACCAGAGGGTGGGTTATCACCGGACTCCAAATCTGCCACTGACTTGATCTTGGATTTCCAAGATTCCAGAATTGTGAGAAGTAAATTTCTGTTGTTTATAAGGCAACCGACATGGGGTAGTTTACTACAGCAGCCTGAATGGGCTATAGGGAATATAAGAGAGACATGTGGACATACTTGTTAGATATTTGTATATACAACTAGATATGCAAGCAAATTCAGAACCATAGACCATGTCCAAATACAACACTGAACCCTGGCATATGTACCAGAAAAGAAATTCCCTCCCTACTCCCCCAATTTCTCCATTTTAATTATGAGCACATCACGCTTTAAAAAAAAGAAGCAATTCGTTCAGGTAGATGCAGAGTTAGTAGTAAGCAAAACCCAGGTCGACTGAGGCTGGGTCACACGTCTCCCTTCCACATTCTCCACATCTCCTCCCTCCCTACACATGCATGCACATCCATTTTCCACACCCACAGAGAGAACTTTTTGGATTTTCTCTCTCTTTGGAATTTGGTAATGTGGGACTCAATGTCCCAGGTGCTTTAATAAGCCAAGATGATTTAAAAAAACAAGAGACACATTACCAAACCTAACCAGGCAGATGACTGACAATTCATAGCTTTCTAACTTATACTCGGTCTTTTAAATGAAAGGCAGATAGATATAAATGGACACACCATGGTGCAGAGACCAGAGCAGAACCTCTGAGCTGGTGTCCCCATCAGGCTTCACAACATGCCCAGTTCACATTTTTGCAAGTCGCCATCCCCACTGACATTATTATGATAACTTGCTAGATTTTTCCAACCTCCAAGAAGAGGGAGGACTGGCAGCAGTAAGAAGCACCTTAGTTGCCCAGTCTAGGTGGACAGACGCCTGCCCAGTGGTATAAGGAGCACTTCCTGCCACTCCCTCCCCAAACTCACCACTAATTACCAGCATGGCAGCCCTCCATGCCCAGTCCTCCCTTTTAACTTGAACCCTCATCTTTTCTATTATTTCCATTAAGGTTGTCAAAACCAGAAGTTTGGGAACCTTTCTCTGTGACCTTGGCATTTCTTTGCAGGCTTAACGTATTGGCATTTTTTCCTCTGACTGCATCTCTTCTCATTTGTCATGATTATTGCTGAATTTTTCAACTGTCATTCCCAAACGTAAATCAATGGTTGTCTACTTCCCCTTTGTCATATCTGCACAGCAAACAGCCTTTCCCTTCTAAATGAAGCTTCCTCCCTTTCCATCCATTAAAAGGGGCCTGTCTGCAGGAGAAGTCAATCCTTTGTTAGGTCATTGCATTTATCACGCTTCCAATCAGTACCTGACACACTTATTCAGCCAGGTCTTCAACCACACAATCATTGTTCATCGGGGGTTCTGCTGTAATTTATTTATGCATGGTGTTTTCACTATCTGTCTTGGACAATTTAAAATTTTTCACCACTGGCCTTCTCTTCCTTGGGACCCTCAATGCTTGGAGGGCATTTGGGGGTGGTAGTGGGGGAATGCAGAGATGGGGGCAGGGAAGAGTAGGGAGGAAAAGAGCAAGGAGCTTTGTGCCTCTGGGGGTGGCTGTAAGCAAATTCTGTGAACAAATGGAAGAAACTGAGAACAAATCGAGAAGAAGCTGGGTCCAAGCTCAGGAGCCCTAATTATAGAGCACCATTTAAATCAGGAGACCCTCTCATCATGAAAGGTGCCCAAGGATAACTCCCGTGATGTCCTCCACGAGAGTGAAATCCCATCGAGTTTAACAAAATCCCTTACTAAGCAGATCAGCTCTAATGGTCACACAGAACACTAGAAGAAGAAAACTGTTTTCAGAGAGAAAGGAAGCAGCCCAATTTCTAAGAATTTGTACTTCCTTCAGGTAGTTGCTCAGCTTGAAACAAGTCAGCAGGTGGTGCCAGGAAATTCCCAGATGATCGTGGGACCGACAGACACCATTCGTGGACACTGACCAAGGTGCTCAGATAGCTCATCAAGCAACACCCGGGCCTGTGCACCCATAGGCTTCTCTTCCTTATCTGCCTCAAACTCCTCAGGGTTGTCACTGTCTGCCCGGTGTCTGGCATTAGTGCACACTGTCTTATGCTGCAAGGAAAACATCTAAGCAGAAAAAGTGGGGGCTTTCTTCTTCCCAATAAGTGCTTTCAACTCAGGGTTCAGAGACAGGATGCTTCCACAAGTAGCCTGAGTCCTGTTGGCAGCCCAGGACTCTCTTCTCTCCCATCAAGGCACCCAAGGCAAAATAAGACAAGGAATGATCATAACGCTAATGCTTGTTTAAGTTTTTTTCTCCTCCTTTTAGTAAAGAAGAGTTCCAGAAAAACAACAGGCCCATACAAAAGAAAGGGTTAAATCTTGTTTAATGGTGTCCCTAAGGCCACAGGGCTAACAGAGGACTGAGGCTGCTTGGTCATCCAAGCACTAATTGCTACTGGACCCTGAGAAGTTTTCTAGTACACTTGCCCTCCTGGCTGATATGGCAGTCCTATGTAAGTATGGGGGAACAGGGATGGGATAGCAGTCTTCTACCATGGCCCTTATATAGGCAAAGGCTTCTGGAGACAAAACACACTCAGTAGGTCACAGCTACAGAAATCTAAAAATAAATCCCCAGCAAATTTAAAGCTACCAAAAACCTCTATATCATAGCATTCTCCATATCTTGGTTAAAACCCTCCTCTCTACTGTATCAAGCCTTCATACAACTAGCGAAACTATTTTTATGCGGCACGAGTGGGTCCAGAGGATTAGATACACCATTCTAACAGACGCATGACCAGACAAGAATTACTGCTTCATCTGCTTAATGGCCTTAGAGCATCTTACAGGGGCATATATTGCTCTCTAGACCTTCTGTGACCTCAATTACTGTGTCAGGAAACCACCTTGGGCTGGATCCACTCTTCTTAACAAAGACTAAGTCTTATTTCCTTTCCACATACAATGTCACCAGAACTACACCTACAATATCTTCTTGCTCTGGAAGTCCTTGCCCAAGCATGGATGTAGGTTTTCAAGACAATTCTTGAGCTATTTCCCCATTAGAGCCATCAGAGCCAATTTCCATGGTTGAACGTAGAGTGACAGATTGAGGGATGAAGAGTCCAGCAAATCTCACTGGCTAATCTCCGCCAGCATCCTCCTAGGACATCCCAGCTGCTTGACTATCCTTTCAGCCTGATCATTTGCTTGAAGGTGATGAGGCAGGATGGTGACAGTTCAGATAAGGCTCCTGTCCACAACTTCCTTAAATTCAGACCCACTGTCAGAAATGATAGCATCTGGCAGGCCATGTGTTGAAAGTACCTGTGATTATTTCAGAAAAGTGTGTCTAGAGTGTTTGTGAATACCTTGAATCATTTTCCAAAGGCATCTAGACCCACAGAGTTCTGCAGAATTAATACTGATTCTTGACTACAACTTTGGTCAAGCAACTTAGTAGTTTATAAAACGCCTTTCACATACTCCATTTTTGGGGGAGGTTATGCCAAGTAGTTTGGCAATATCCTTAATGGTCTTCAATATTATAATCCATTCTAGACTCTGGGAAAATAACTTTCAGTCAGTAGTTTAATGCGTAAAATTCACTGAAGTACTACATTTAGAATGGACAAGATAAAGTAATGTCTATCTTTTGGAATGAACAACATGATGCTTTATGGGTTGATCAGCTTTGGTAGGCAGATCATTTTCTCAGGCTGGTTGCTAACAATAGTTGAGTTCTTTAATGAGCTTCTCTGTAGCTATTCCTTCTATCACAGTCAACTGGAAAGAGGATTCAAGACAGGTAATTTGCAGCCACATGGCTCCATCAGTAAGGCTATACAGATCAGACAGATTTAAATCAAAATCATAGATGAGATCTGTGGCAAAAAAAAAAAAAAAAAAAAAAAAAAAAAAAAAAAATCAGTGTTCATTATCCAGGCTCAAAAGCAAGCACTATCATACAGAAAGAACAAAAGATATTCTATATAAACTAACATAATGAAGCTTGGAAACAAGAACTCCAAGAAACTCATTATGGGCCCAAATGACAACAGATGTTTATAGAGACAGTTAACAATTTCTCAGTTCTCATAATAACAGCCAAGTCAGCTTCAGGAACCTGTGTTCTGCAGTTGAGCTGGGCAGCCTGTGTGACAGCTCTCAGATAGTCTACGGTCTAATCAAGGCTGTAATGGGGTGAGGTATCAAAGTGTGTGACAAGATGCAGCGGTTTGGGATGATTCTCACATGTGAGTGAGGCCCCCAAATGGATCAACACTGAACACCATGAACATGGGTGCACAGCTGGCGGACCCTGGCAGCTTCATGGACAGGGTTCAATAGGAGAATCAGATTGCTCAGTGGTTCTGACGAGGGTGGATGTTAGCCTCAGTGAACCTCACAGCTCTTCTCTCTGTTAGGGCCTTACTGAAGCTCTGGGCATTTCTGAGTAGATTTCCCTGAGAGGAGGTTCAGAAGAAGGAAAGACTGTAGATTCTGGTTTTACATGTTTTCCCTCTATCCAGATTCTTGCCTACAAACAAATCCCCAAAGTATTCTTTCTGCTAATCCCATCCTTCATTGGGAAATCAAGAAATCAATCATTTTCATCATTATGGATGAAGATCCTGAAATATCCAATATCCTAAAAATCTGGGTTTCCATAGAGTTATTAGATATTCCCACAGCAATGCAAATTCTGAATGGAAAGCCTTTAATATGAAACACCACTTAATTAGAGATGACCATTCAGACACATGAACAGTTATAAGTTTAGAGAAGGTCAGATTTGGCAGTGACCTTCCTGCCTTTTCTCTTCCCCAAGAATGCCTACCAGTTGACTGATTTCCAACACTGGAGGCAGACTCAGCTGTCCCAGTTCACACTGCCATCTCCAGAAGGCCTTCCTTCCTGGGTACAGGCAGCTGGTTCCAACCTGGAGAGACAGTCAGGTTCTGCCACTTGTTTTGTACTTGGAATAAAAGGTAACTCTGATTCTCAAGCACTTGGAAGCAGTGGCTGAAACTACATGGTATGGCATTCCCTTGAAAAATGCCGAGGGAATTCAGTTGGCAAAAATCCTTCAACTTGGTTTCATGGTGCAAAAACTTTGGAGCCTGATGGTCTGTCTGTGGGAGAAAGTACTAATAAAAAAGTAACAAATAATCTAGTCTTGGGAGAATCCAAATGGACCACCCATGGACTATAAATGAAACTCTTACTAGGTTTATGAGTTGAATTAAATGACCTCATATCTCAACGTGGGGATTCTATTTTTTTATTGTTCATGATTATTTTCCCTTCTAAAAAAGCACAAATTTGCACTCACAATACAGAATCAAGCAATGTTGGCTGAATGAGCATTGCATTCTGAAGTAATATATAGCAGGTGTGGAAGCTAGGAGTGGAGGTAAAGACTGTCTCAGAAACTTTGACACATAGCTAGGCATATACGCTTGAAAGTGTCTTGGCCAATTATTAATAAACTATAACTTGAATTACCTTCAGTCTAACAGTCATGATCACTGAATGCAGCAACAACATCACCACCGTCATCTAATGTCCACTTAGCTGTAGAGCTCTTCGGAGTGATAAATCCAGGAGAGGGACTATTAGACCACAGATTATGTACCTTGTAATTGGCTAATACTTCCAGATTTCTCCAAATGGCTGCATGAGTCTACACTCTTCGCAGCAGTATGCGAGGCTTCTAGTTTCCACTCATCTACGAATAAAGCACCAGTAATTCCAAAAAGTGCTGTCTCCACAAAAGGCCTCAGCTCCGTACAACAAACATTCTTCCCTTGCTCCATTTTTATTTTTGTTGGTACAACTTCAATTTTTAAACAGTGACTGATGGTTCTTGTGAGAGGTATTAATAAAAGATCTTAGTCTTAAGTAAAGGAGGTGAAGGAACTACAATTAGACATATTTAGGCTTCCGAACCATCAGCAGCAAGAACATAAGCCTCATCTTGAGAAGCTCTCTTGAGTTCCTTCAGAATAAAAGCCTCTCAGTCTAAGATTGGGAGGAAGCACGATGACCCTAAGGCTTCACGGGCTTCAAAGTGTGAATAAAAGTTTGCAAGACACCATATTCAGTGATTTTCCAGTAGAATAATCATTTAAGAGTATTTTTGCACAGTATTTAAAGCATTTTTAAACAGGCTTCCTAGTCTGTCACAACAAAAGAGAGTCCTCAAAGAAGGAAAGCTGGAACAAATCTTTGCCAACTATATTTCATACTTAAGGAGGAAAAGAAAATGGTTGTCCTGTGTCCTTGTACCCCTAACTACAGGATTCTAAAAGTAATAAAACAGGAACTCAAACAAAACCCAAACTCTAGAAGCCCAACTTACAGTGGTCTTTGGCACATCAGAGACTATCCTCTTCCTGCAGGAGAACCCACATCAACAATGGGTCATTCAGGCCATATGTAAAACAAGTGCCAATGTAATCCCTCTGCTCTGCAGATTCTTAGCTGTGTAACCCAGGGAAACTCCTCAGCTTCTCCAGGACTCAGTTTCCTCATTTCAAACATGAAAATAAAGGTATATTCCACTGGGGTGTTGGCTGGCATGAGACAACAGGTAGCCAAGAACAGCACCCGGCACACAAGACTGACAGGTGAGGCTGTGTGCACAGCATCTCTATATAAAAACACGAGACAGCAATTTATACGTGGACTCCACTGACTTAGGCGCAAACTCTTACTCATTTATTCATTCATAACGTTGTGCAGAAAAATGCTCGTATACGCACTCAAACACGCACACACACAGAAGCATCATCCACGCTTTGACAGGCTTGGTCACATTTTTCTTCCCTGGCCTCACCCAACCTCGTGCTGTGCTCTAGTACACTGCCCGCCACCTGCCACCAAGGTCCTTTCTGACCATGGCTGGTGGCAGAGCTCTCAAAATTCTCCCAGAATGCTCTCAAAATTGACTCCCGCTTGGCATCACAGAACATGCCAAGGTCAGAATTGCAAGGCTCCTTCAAAAATAATCAAACCTGGTCATTCTGAAACCTATTTTTAGTGCTGCAGCCCTGCAAAGAAAACGTCCCCCAGTAACCCAAAGATGGAGAACAGATACAGTCAGCCTTGCACCTGCCCGGGTGGGCTGGGCACCCACGGCCCTGTGTTTGCCCCACTCCCTAGGTGACCCTGAGGTCCAGCCACAAGCTGATGGGTTCCAGAAAATACCCTTTATTTAGCATATGGAAGAAGTAAGGCCCAGAGTGAGAGAGTGAATCACCCAGTATCACATGGGTGGTTTGTGTCAGGGCAGGACCTAAAACCTAGAAATACTGGCTCAAAAGCCACCTCTCTTCCCCGAGTTGCCAAAATATAGCCATCTAAATATCAGCATTTATATTAAGCATTAAATCCATTTTACTAAACAGTAACTACCCTCGCTGTATATGATGCGCCAAGCTTTAGATGTCAACTAATTTGACTTACTCTCTCTTTCATTGCCCTTATATCTTGCTTAATAAGACATTTTATTCAGATACTGCTGAGGTAATAAAGGAAGAAACGTGGTTGCCAAATGTACTGCCATTTTTATTTTTAGCTTCACTGGAGTAAGGGGTTATTTTCTTGTGAAAAGGATGAAATGCAGCTGCCGGCCTTTTAAATTGTCTCACGCAATCCTGCTTTTGCCCAAGCAATAGATTTCCAGATAACTGCAGCAATCTTCTCGAAGTGTAAAAAAAACAAAACCAATAAAATAAAATAAAATGAAATAGCCACTGCCACCCTTCCTGGACCCCGCCCAGCTTCAACTGAAAAGCACCTACTAGAAGGTTATTGGCGACCACTCGCCCCATGAATTTGCTGATAGTCCCCACCCAGACAGCTGGGAGTGCTGGGCTCTCCAGTTGACATTGCAAAGCTCTGGCACACCCCGCTGTAGTTTAAAACATGATGGTGGTGATGGTGGTGATGGTGGTGATGGTGGTGATGATAAACTAACATTACTGAGTGGTTATCACACATGGGTGCTACGCCAAGTGCTTCATATGCATTACCTCATCTCATTGTCACACTGGCCCTGTGAAACGGGTATCATTATTATCACTATTCCACAGATGAGGACCCGAGGCAGAGCCAGGTTAAGTAATTTCCCCAAGGTCACCAATTAGTACATTGTGGAGCCGGGATTTGAACCCAGGCCCGCTGGCTTCTAGATCCTGCACTTATAAACAGGATACTAGACCTACCTTGTAAATAACTGAGGCTTGGATGCCCACAGGCCTAAGTCCAAATCTGCTCCACTATTTACCAGCTGTGTGACCTTGGGCAAGTAGATTAATCTCTCGTCATGTTACTTTTCTCATCTACAAAACAGAAACCAGCACCCCAGCTTGCAGGCTTGTGGTGGAAAACATGTCTTGCTCCCTCACCTCAAATGAGGAGGCCCCTCCCTGAATCCTGAAATTCTGAATTAGGAGCTACCCCAAATTTGTGAAAGGCATTGGGTTTTGCTGCAAGAGTAGGCGTGTCATAAAAATTGTGGAGTAAACCCGGGAGGAGCCAGCTGGAAGGGGAAAAAGAGGGCGGGAAGAGGTCGGAGGGAAGGTCTCTGGCCACGAACATCTCCATGGACAACGGGGAAGCAGCAGCCAAAAGAGTGGATGGCAGGTCCATTCGGGCTGAATCACATGTGGTTTTACAGTGGATTGTGTGACACACACATTTTGCACTTGAGATCTGTATGGTCCTAGGAATTACAAGGAGGACCAGTGGATGGAAGTTCCGGGAAACACATCTGACTCATTCTAACAACAAACTTCCCGTCGCCCATAAGTTGATTGGTGCTGAAGTGTGTCCCTGCCACTGGATGCCTGAAGCTGGGACACAGAACAGGTCAGTTAAGCCCCATCCATTCCAACCCTGAAATTCTTAGATTCAAGAGTTGAAATCCCAATTCCGTCCCTGAAGACTCAACTTGAGACCACTGTGTGGTTGACCAGCTGTAATCAGAGACCAGTGGGGAGTGCTGGGGTGGGGCAGGGGGTTCCCAAAACACACCAAGCCAACCCAGGTCTCGGGAAACTAAAAGACAGTGACCGCATGTCTCATGTGCAGAAGTCTGGAAGGGTTCCCTCTTGGTATGATTTGGGACAGGAAGGAGAGATTCCTAGAAGAAAAACACCAACCCCCTGCTGTGGCAGGAAACAGCCTGCTGGGTTGAAAGCTCAGTTTGTTTACAGCAAAGTCACAAGTCCAGGAAAACAGAATCAATCCAGGCCTCGGGAGCAGGTGTGGAGGTGCAGTGGGTACCCCACCATCAGCTGCAAACCAAGCCACCTGCACAACTGGAGACTGCGGGCGTGAGCCCAAGTCACCATTTATGCCCACAAATACGCAAAGACCCCACTGATTAATCTCTCTATTGAACTACTTCCTGACTTGCTGCATGAAATAAGGATCAAAAGGAGACCAAGCTACAGTCTCCCACCCAGCCAGGCCCGGTGGGACCAGGAGCAGAGGTCCCCAACTTCTGGGAACTGGTTTACCACCACCTAGAGTGTGGTACTATGTGTAAGTAGCTGTTTCTCTTCAGAGCACTGGACCGGAAATTTCAGACACATGTTTTTATTCCAGCTTGGACGTTGGTGCACTTCTGTGACTGACTCTGCCTGCCACCCTAGGTCTTTCCTCTCCTGCCCCTCTCTAAACTCTGGTAATAGCACAAAAAAGAAGTCCACCTTTGTGGTCTTTTTCCTAGATGGCTCAACCTGCTGTGCCTGTTACTGATACCCAACTCTAGTGAAATTCTCCCCTGAAAGCCTTAGACATCAGAGATAAAACAGGAATCAACCTGCATTCAAGTGTGTCCTACTTATCAGCACACGCTATAGCACACTGAGCAGAAGTAGGAACTCGGTGCCAGAATGCCTATTTCCTAGCTGTGTGACCACGTATACGTTATTTAACCTCTCTGGGTCCATTTCCTTATTTTGACAATATCATTAGAAATTAACTCATAAGGCTTATCCAAGAATGAAATGAGTTGTGTAAGGAAAAATGCAGCTCAGCTCGGGACCCGTGGCAGTTCCAGCCCCTCCAACGGAACTGGCGCTCCATATGCCCGGTCTTAGTTGCAGCCGGACAATAACTCCCAGAAAAATCCACCGTGGACACAGGGCCTCATGCAAGAGACTTTATTATGTGGATGACTAGCATATCCACTCTGCGGTGAAAAGAAAGGAAAAGAGAAAGATGGCGTGGTCGCTTCTCCCAGATATTGGAATCTCCCAGGCTGGAAGGAACCAATAGCAGAGGAGAATACTTGCAAGCTGGCTGATGAACCAATAGCTAGCTAGCATGTTAGGACATAAAGTGGGAAGCAAGAAATGGCTGCAGCATAGGCCAGAAATTCCTCTAAAGTAAGAGGATGGCAGAGCACAGATTGACAAGTGGTTGGAGGCAGGGAGAAAAGGCTGCACCTGACAGGGCGGAGTATCAGTTTTGTATTATAAGTTGATATTCACATGAGTGTTCAGAATACTGCCTGATACATAATAAGTACTTAGATAAGGGTTTGCTGCTTCCATTGCTACCACTTTCTTCTTCCTCCACAAATATAGTTATTTCATTAGAGAGAAATCCCTGCTCCAAACCAAATCTAAAATGATCTTGGGGGCCACACACAGTTCAAGAATTTGGATGTTTCTTGGAACAAAATTTTTAAGGTCAGATTCACAAAATATTTTTTGACATGATAAACCATCATATCCAAACCCCTCCTAGACTCTAACACTCTCAAGTAACTGGGGCAATTAAATCGTAAAGACGTGATGTGTGTTATGGAAGAAGTACTCCAAGGCCTGATATAAAAATGTTCATTACCAGCCAGGCCCCTGCAAGATGACCAAATTAACCTCACTGCCAGGAGTATATTAAGAAAGAATAATAAATTATTCAAAACCTAATGCTGAAAGAGCAAAAAAAATATTTATGGAAAAATCATCAGATTATTGCATTTTAATCACGGTCCTGTGGTAAGGCCGAAGCGTTCAGACCTCGAAGCACTTGGGCAGAAGATAAGCTAGTCCCAGCGCGCCTTGATATTAGCATCCTCCCGGAGAGGATGGACTGCAAGCCCTGCTGGGGAGGGAAAAGGTCAGAAGATGAGGCTGCAGATCTGGAAAGCCAGAAATATGCCAAGGCATCCCTAGGTGTGCTCGTGAGAACGCCACCCGTTCTGTCCGAGTGGCAGGCAGCCATTTGGACGAGCATGTGACTCTCTTAAATCACTCTTCCCTCAGAGGCAGAGAGAAGCCCAGGCCCTCAAATTTAATTCACTGGCCCTTGAGAAGATGAAGGGGGTGGGGGAAGGAAACAAAAAAGAGAAAAAAACAAAAATATCCCGAAACGCACATGAAACATGTCCCCCACCCCTTGCGGCTCCCTGCCTGTGCTCGCCAGCGCTGCTCAGGGCCCCCACCCCCTTGTTTAATGTCTCTAACTTTATGCCATGTTCTCGTCCTCTTTCAGCACGGCTGAGCAAAGCTGACAGGCGGATTCCTTTGCTTTTCAGGGTATTAAAGCCACTTTCCCGCTCTGACAGCCTGTTCTACTCTGCCACCTTATAGCTCTAGCTTCACACTCCTCTGGGCAGCCAGTCCTTCCTGACAGACCACTGTCACTTCCCATCATCCTCTCTGTATATCCTGTTCTCTCCCCCTCAGCACGCATCCCGACTTTCCAACCAATGCAATTATTTTTTTTGACAAGCCATCCATCAGTTTTAACTTTAAAAGCACTTTCTGCTGATATCCATTGTTAAATCCTTTGCTTTTTTATGGGGCTTGCATGAGAGAATATGATATCAGACATTCAAACTACCAAACCATGTAAATTTACTTTGTTCTCAGCTATGTTTCCAATTTCACGTCCAATTTTTCGGTACATTATGCGTAGTTGTTGTGCTTAATATGATGTTGTCAAATCCCATTAAAGTTCACTGCATTGCACGGCTTTAAAAACAGGTTACAATTTGCATTCTATAAAGAAAGGAAGGAGTGCGGTCTGAAGTCAAGCTGAATCTTATTAAAATTATCTGTTCAATTGTTACATTTGTAGATGGAGTAATTTTGAGGCATTAGCTGAGACACATATGAAAATGTCAGCGTGCCAACTAACGACAATGAGAGCAAAAGGAATATCTCTGTGAAACTCAATAAAGCTCCTTTGCTGGTGACATAAATTTGATGATAATCCGAGGAAATGAATAAGGGACCATCCCGTTTGAATAGGAATTACCTTTTCTATTAAATCACTTTGGTGTGTTTCCACTTGGCCTACATCTTGGTCCTAGGCCACAGAGAGTCTCCAGGGACTTGTTCCAATGCAAGGAGATAGGAAGAAGTGCAGGAGAGGAGACTCCCTAAAATGGAAGGTCATTTCTTGAGAGAGCAACACACTCAGAGGTGTCTTAAGACACCTTCAAAGGAGGCTTTAAAATATTTTTCCCTGTTTGGAACAAGCACAAGAAGAGCTTGTCCATGCACCAGCTGCATGTGGAGAGCTGGGCTGACCTAGAGCAGACCTGTGAGCACAGAAAATTCCCGAGAAATGCAAGCAGACACACGCTGCAAAGGGGGCACACTGGGGTGCAGCTAGTGGCATGGGGGGCATTAGGGCAGGGGCTGAAGATAGAGATTGATGAGACTGGGACTAGTAACATCAAGACAGTTTCTAGAGCCTTCCTCTCCCATGGGGTTCCCATCCTGGCTGCTTTTATCACAGCACTGATTTCTCTCTGTCCTGTTATTAAATCTCCTCTGATTTTAAAGGTATCCATCACTGGCCCTGAGCAGAATTATGCCATTAGGGGCATTATTAACTGAACCATTGACTTCATTGACTATAACAAGTTAAATTTTTGTTTCACATACAAAGAATATTCCCAGTGCAGACATCTAGGCCCCCTTCAGTGTTATTTCATTAAGGTACTATCATTTTAATTTTTCCAATATGGTCAGTATTTAGGTAGGCCACAATGACAAAGAATAAAATTCAGTGACTACAGAAGATGTCACGAGGTGCTCAGGAAGTGAAAGTTGGTGCTGAGACAGGGAGAAAAGGTCAGAAAGCATTTTAGGTTCAACTGAGACAGATTTATTGAAAAGTCACTTACCCTCTCTGGACCCCCACTTTCCCATTTGTAAATGAGGATCAGCATTCCTTATAGTTACCATAAAATTAAATGAGATAAGCCATGAACTACCCTGTGTATTGGGATACCATGTGAGAGAGTGATATAGGGGTGTCATCATCTCCATCAGAAACACTACCCACAGTAGTGGAGCAGAGGCAGAAACCAGGATGGAGAGAATAGAGGAGAAGTGATAAGGAGACATCTGACCGAGCCAGACACAGTGGCCCACGCCTGTAATCCCAGGCTGCGGCAGGAGGATCGCAAGTTCAAAGCCAGCCTCAGCAACTTAGTGAGGACCTAAGCAACTCAGTGAGACCCTGTCTCTAAATAAAATACAGAAAAGGGCTGGGAATGTGGCTCCATGGTTAAGTGCCCCTGGGTTCAATCTCCAGTACCAAAACAGATCTGACTGACGATGAAAAACAAGTTTTCTATCAGGGAAGCAGATACATTTCAATTCACATGGCAACTCTGATCAGTGGTGGCTACTTTCAGGACATTATGGAGAAAGATTCTGAGGTCTCATCCATGTTCTGCGAAAAGAGCCCTGCAGTCATGCCCACAGTGGGAGTGGAGGGTGGTAGAACATATCTTAAGCTAAAAGACGGCCATTAATGTCAGGACCCCACATCAAAAGGTAAAAACAGAAAGCCAGGGTGAGAATCAGTGCAGGAGTTCAGGGTCAATTGCACAGAGAGGAAAGGAAGATGGTACCACAACCCCCAGCAGATCAGAGGGCTCCCAATGGGAAGAGGTCCACCCTGCCCCACCAGCACACCATGCGCAAGGTACACCAAGTGAGGTGGTCTCACACATTCTGACATATTAAGGAAGGTACACCACACCAAACCCACGCTACCGGGCCAGAGAAGAGAAGATGCCATCAGGTGGCAACAACTTAAAGCCTCAGAGCAGGAGTGCCACTTCTTCCTAAACAGGTATTTCCCAGAAAAGGAGGGACAGGTCCTAACCAGCAGTTTCCTGAGTAGAACATGGAAGGAATGAAGGTGAGCACCAGGGCTTTCTCCCCAGCGTCGGGCCCCCTGGCTGAGAGATGGACAGGAAATATCAATCTGGAAAAAAAAATTGCAAGAACGTTACATTTGGGTTTTCTTACTGCAGAGGAAGAAACAGAAAAGAATGAGATAAAAAGTAAAAAGGGGTCAATGGAGGAACAATTGAAGGATGCAAGAGTTTACTTCTAAGGCACATTCATAAGTCCCGACAACAGAATGTGGGGGTGAGACAAGGGAATAGGAAGTTCATCAATAACAAATGCCAGGAAGGACCAGGAGGAGGAAGGGGATATGTAAATACAGTTTTAAGAAAACTTCCTCACAATCAGAGTATCTAGGAATTTTAGATCTTGAAAACAAAGCACACTTGGACTGGTCATAAACTAACTTTTAAGGAGTTTCATGACCACACCAGGAAGTCACTTTGGAATCTTAAAGATGTCAGAAATGTCTCTACATGGGTGTAGGCTTGCCCACACACTCCCATATGTGAGTACACACACACAATCACAGAGTCTTTTTTCTACCTCAATTGGAGGTGTTTCATTTTTGGTACCAGGGACTGAACCCCAGGGGTACTTACTGCTGAGCCACATCCCTAATTTTAACTAGAGACAGGGTCTTGCTGAGTTTCTTAGGGCCTCACTAAGTTGCAGGCTGGCTTTGAACTCACAATCCTCCTGCCTCAGTCTCCCAGGGGGCTGGGATTCAAGTGAAGATCTTTAAAAATGATTTTTAAAAAAGTACGTATGTTATATATACACACATACATACCTCCAGATAGAAGTCAGGATTCAGTCCCTCGTGCTCAGTCCAGGGGAAAATATTTCAAAGCATTAGTTTCCCCATTTGATGGGTAATTAGCCCGACATGTCACCCATTCTCCTCTGAATGCCTGCAGTAGGGATCACGTAGAGAACTAGCTAACACTTTCCACATACTGATCTGCATTTGTATTCCTCCTCTACACACGTCCTGTCAACCCCAAGTGCAAGTTCTTTGAGAGCAAAGACCACATAGTCCACTACTTCACATCCAAGTGCCGAATACACACCACCCAATCCAAAGTAGAAACTCAACAAATACATCTGCTTCAGGAAGGTAACATCAAGCAGTAACGACCAGACCCAAATTAGTACACATGAACCAGGTCTCCAGCTACTTAGCATTTTTGTTTGCCAAATCTCATATCCTATTAAAGATTTACTTGTCAGTTGCAGAAATTAAGTATCTAAAGAGTGACTACACTTGTTTCTCCCTACATTATTAATTTGGTTTTAAAGTTATTGAATGTGAGAGGATTCAGATAGGCCACACACAAAATGTGGGCTCCCTGCTCTCTGGAACTTACTCTCGTGGAAGAAAATGGTCCACTCTCACAACCACACCTGAGACTGGGACTGTGCCTGCACTGCGTGAAGCTACACGTGTGGAGAGGAAGCAGCCGCGCTTCCTGGGATGTGGCAAGTCTTAAGTGTTTCCTGAGTTGCTCTTGTGACTAGTACTGTGAAACTGAGGCTAAGCTGCATTGCATTTTCTATTTTCTTTCTTTTAGCTCTTGAAGACAGTGCTAGAAAATCCAAGACTCAGAGAGGAAGGAGGGACTGGGAAATGACATTATGCTAAAAGCTAAGATGACCCAGATCCTGGACTCGGTTCTGCCATGTCTAGCTGTGTGACTATCCTTAGGAATTTTCCTCTCTGTGCTCTGGTTTCCTCATCTGCAAAATACCTGGAGAGGGCTGAACTGGAGAGATTTTAGAACTGACTTGGTATCAGGTAAGTACATTTCTGCCACTTTTATTACCCCGAATGACTGAGATTACCAGAGGAGAGACCTACGGTTGCTTAGGGGACATGGGGCCTTCTGTGAATCACGATCACCAAAGGATGCTTATGAGTTGCTCATTGGAAAAAAAAATTGTGACAGTGTAACTCAAATATATCCTAAATAGAAGACATCCTTGTGAGTCATGTGGAATCTGACCCATGCCAGAGGTGTACAATCTAGGTCTGCTTAGGGTAGCTTTCTGACCCGAGATGCTTTGAAGGTCTCTAAGGAGCCAGCACTGAATGGAAAGAGGAATGCTGACTAGTCTAGGCACTGGGAATGTGGAATGGCATGGGCAGGGGAGGACAAGGGCTCTGACCCTAACTCGCCAGGAAAATTAAACCAGCAATATTCTGCGGCAAGCAGAAGAAACCTGACAACCAGCTAAGGTCTGCTCAAGGGATTTGGTCAAGGTGCTGCTGACTTTCAGAGGTGGGGGAGCCTCGTGGGGGGAGGGAGAGATGATCATTAAAAATTCAGGAGCAATGCATTTTTTAAAATCAGGTTTTTAGAAATGCTGCCTATTCCAATATGGCAGGGAAGTATCACAAGGACCCAGAGCAAATGGGACCATTTCTCCAAATCCATACCAGCATCCTGGACCTTGTCCAGGTGGTACATCCTGGAGAGAGAGGAAACCTACCCAATCATGCAGACACCTCCTCAAAAACTAATCTCATTTCTTTTAACCTTAGTGACAATCTGGAAGAATGTACAAAGAATTCCAAAAAACTTCTTTCAGAGATTAGCTACTGAGTTTTCACCAGATGAGCTCCAAGGACCCTGTACATCTTAGAATGAGTGGGCTGAACCCTGAAGTTCCAGGCGCTGAGCTTTTCCATATCCATGTATGGCTGCACACACTGTGGGCAAAGGGTGGCAGTGGGCAGGAGGTGAGGCTCCAAGGGCACCTGAGTGGCCCCAAATTCCATGAGCGTTTTAAGATGAAGATATCTATGCCAGGGCTGGGGTTGTAGCTCAGTGGTAGAGCGCCTGCCAAGCATTCATGATGCACTGGGTTTGATTCTCAGCACCACATAAAAAATAATAAAGTAAAATAAAGGTATTGTGCTCATCTATAACTAAAAAAATATTTTAAAAAAAGATATAAATGCCAATAATAGACTTTGCAAATAATGCTCCAAACCAGGACATGAAGACGAGCTGGATAAATAAAATTGGAACCTACTCTGCCCTTGTGCTTCTGTCACTCCAAGTTAAACTTTCTGAACTAGCTCTGGGACTGTCAATGAGCCACACACACAGTCACACAATCACACAGTGACGGGGTAGGAGGTGGGAAATGGGCCCAGCTGCTCAGATTCGCATCCTGGCTCTGTCCCTTCTTAGCTCTGTGACCTTAGTCAAGTTACTCAAGTTCTTTGAACCTTGGTTTTTCCTCTTTAAAATGGACATAATAATGACACCTGCTTCTTAGGGTCCTTGAGAAGACAAAATGTGTTAAGATCTGCAGAGCACATGGAACCGTGCCTGACACTTCACAAGTTCTCAAAAAGTACTCTTACTCCACTGGACAAATGTTCTACGTCACTTGTGTTATTCTCTTAACTGGACTTTCCCAGACCCTGACAGTTTAAGACAAGGATGGTCCTAGCCATCTCTCTGCTTCATGCACAGAGCCTGGCTTGAGATCTAAGCGTCCGCACACGTCTATATGCTAAATGGGAGAGTGAAGGCCCCCAACCCATAGCCCACACCATGCCTCCTAGTCCCCAAGATCTTAGCCTTCCTCCCCACCTGGTGTGGTTCTCCCCATTGCTCATGGCTCAGTTCATGAGTGTCAAGAGATACTGCAACACAGTGGCAAAGGTGACGGTTCCACAATCAGACAGCCCGGGTTCAAGTCCCAACTTAGCCACCTCCTAGACCTAGGTGAGTCTTCATGTTGATTGAATATGACACCCAGGTGTCATGAGATACTCCAAGCACTTCATTTCCATTATCTCATCAAATCCTCACAGAGATGTGAAGGGTGCCGAACATGATTCCATCTCTACATGCAAAGAAAATGAGTTCCACAGGTGTACTTGCCCGGGTCACTGCCACAAGTCAACTCTCTCCTCCTTCTATTGCATTGTTCCCAGTGATTCCCATTTAATTTGATTTTGAAAATGTCCTGTCTCGTGAGGTATGAAAAACCAAATGCACCACTCTAGGGCCAGTGTCTGACACTAGGTCAAGCTGCGACCAGGGTCCTTATGTTCCTCATATATGAAACAGAGCTGGTTCAAGAGATCACACAAGTACTGCTCTGTTTTTCAATATCTGTCACCCTCCCCAGATCCCAGCCTGGGGAGGGAAGCCGGTTCTCCATGTAGAAGCAGTGTCTGGGATGGGACTTCCTGGATCAGAGCTTGAGGCCCAGCAGGGCTCAGCCAGCAGTGAGGGCAGTAGACAGCACCGCGCCATAGACGGCATGGTGTCATGTTCTCTAGAGCATCGCAGCTCAGGATGAGCTTCTGCCAGGACCCAGAGAGCACCGTCAAGGCCACACTGAAGCCAGCACCCATGCTGCTGGCATCCATCCTGTGGCATGGGGGTTGGGAGGGGAGGGGACTCACAAGATGAGTTTCCAAAATACAGAGCACTGAAACCGACCCTGTCATCTGGGGACAGTGGAGAAGCCACATCCATGCCACATGGTGTCTGGTATCCCTCCTGCCCCAATTCCTACCATCTCTGTGACATACCTGGAAGAGACTTTCCCTACTTAAGGCCTGTAGAACAGGCAACCCAGGCTGCTCCTACTCCTTGGCAGAGGAGACTGGAGGCCCTCCACTGCCTCTGCACAGCAAACTGTTGCTAGGTTTATGTAAATACCATGGAAACCAGAGCTGTAACACAGAAAGACTCGCAAAGAAGCAACTTAACATAAGGTCAACAAGCCCCCTGACAAATAGTGTGTGTAGTGCTCAATCTTCAACATGCAGCCAACTCCGTTTCCCTGCCTAACCCCTAGGCTGAAAAGGCTAATGAGATTCACAGACAACATATTAAATGATGGAATTCTCCACACAGCTCGATTTCTTTCTATAAATAATTTTAAAACTATTACCCAATAATGTATTGTAATAAAAAAGCTGACGGGGTCTTGCTCAACAAGTAATCATCAGCGTGTTTTCGCACCTGGAGATGGAGAACTTTCTTATTATGTGCCCCTGGTGATTTTTAGGTGTTTCCATAAAGCTGTTGCCATTATTTATAAGCCACGGGTTACTTCCCTTCTCTGTATGCTAAAATTAATGAAAACTTATTTTAAAGATTCAGAAAAGCAAGGCAGACTGGAGGGTGTGTGCCAGGCAGTCCTGGTGGGGCCAGGGTGGTTTTTGCAAGTCACTTGTGGCCTTGCTGATGGAGGGTTAGATTCTATTCATAAGGCAGGAGGAGGCTGTTCCTTTGGAATGAGGGGACCTCCTGGGGATTAGAGAGTGGGCAACAGTGAGCCCGCAGGGGTAGGGAGCTATTACTGTCTCTGAGACCACAGTCTGACCAGCTCCAGAGCTCTGGAGAGCCCAGTCAGCGACAGCCACATGGGCTGAGCAAACCCTGCTGCCAGCAATGAACTTCCTGCCTACACTCGGCACTTAGCCACCTTGGCACTAGCCAGGTTAGCATTCTGCAGGGGCAGCTCGTGGCTGTGGTGGTCAGGATACCCTCCACACAAGTGCATACATGCATACACATATGCATACATGCACAAACACATACAAGCACGCATGCACACACGCACACACACACGCACAGGCTGGCACTCACCATGTCCATCTCTGACACCTCCAGACTGAAAGGCAAGAGGAAGACAAAGCTGGACCATGAGATCCATCAGTACTTCCAACCCCTCTCTAAGTCTCTGGGCTTCTGGTCAAAACTAACACCAATGGGCCCAATAAGACCCACTCCATCACCTTTAAAACCCCTCCAAGAATCCCCTCTTGATGTCCACCATGAGGTGTAATCATTCCCTCCCTGAGTTCACAGAAAGTCTGGTCACTTTTGTGAGACCTACTCTCTGGCTTTGTATTCC
Organism: Sciurus carolinensis; assembly: GCF_902686445.1. NCBI lineage: Eukaryota > Metazoa > Chordata > Mammalia > Rodentia > Sciuridae > Sciurus > Sciurus carolinensis. Next base: position 126,632,652 of record NC_062217.1, on the reverse strand, counting down.
CGTCACCAATATTTCTCTCTTGCTCCCCTGCAGGGCTGGATGAGTGGACAGCTTCTTGTCCCACCTACCTCCATAATGCCCCTAACAGCAGGTGCAGGCACTGGGAAACTCCCACTGAACCCAAGGAAGGCAGCATTATGCCAGGTTGAGAAAGGGCACCAGACTTGGGAATAAAGATATGAGACAAGTCCAGGCTGTCCTCCAAGCTGTGATCTTGGACAAGCCACTTACCCTCTCCAAGCTCCAGTTCTTTCAGCTGTTAAATAAAAAAGCATAGACAGGAGAATTGCTTAGGTCCCTGTCAGTTTGAAACTTTTCTGACATTATAATTCAGAGCTGTGGTATTTGTAGCCAAAGACTGACCTACTAACTGCACCTAGCCAGGTAACAAGATAACAACTTGATTTTTAAACGGGCCTGTGGATGTGTGTGTGTGTGTGCATGCACTTGTGTGTGCACTGATGCGTTGGTGAGGGGGAGAGATATATTCTGAGGATTTTATTTTTCTTTTGCCATTAAATCATACTATGTGGACTTTGGCCTGTGCACTGAGCCATAGCTACTAGAGGTGACATTGCCCCATATTCCCAAAATAACACCTGTCTACCAACATGTCTGAATGACATTTAAAAATCACTAATTAGTGGACTTTTCATCCACTGAGAAAGTTTTCTATAATTAAGAAGCCAAATACACACTTATGAATCAACCCGGTTTACGAAGAAAGATCATTTGAGAAGGACACAAGTGGAGTCAGGTAACTGTGGGAACTGAATGGTAGGTGACATGTTTTCTTAAAAAAACTTTAATTGATACATAATTGTATATATTTCTAGTGTGATAATCTGCTATTGTAATGGGGACTTAGAGGTTGCTTCTGCGAAAAGCACTGACTCTTCACTTGGGCCTCCAGATGTGCCACGGGTACCACACGCAGGATAAAACCATGACACGCCTTCCTTCACTTAGCATCTGTCTCCTTGCTAGCCTATACTTTGGATCAGAGTCTGCTACTCACTTAGGAAGAGTCTGTCTAAAAACTGGTCATGCAAAGTCGCTTAGTCCTAAATTTACCTAACCTCTCTCGTTCCCCTTCAAGACCGAAGACACCAAGGGAAGTCACTAAAATGCCTTCACAATGCCAGGAAGAGCACAGGCGGAGCACCTCATGACATGATGGCCCCCCTAGGTGGGAGCAATTATTCCATGATGTGAACTGAGGCTGTCCCCCTGCGCAGGAGCCCTGCACTCATCTCATGTAGGGAAATGACTTGACCGTTCAAGGGATCACCACTTCCCAGAAGCCAGCAGAACCTCACAGAATCACATCGGAAATAGTGATCAACCAGACCACAGTTGGAGCAAGACTGCTGGACTATGCGGAGCTCTTGGCCCTGCTTTTGTTCCTTACCCTGGAGCTCTCATCAGTACCTCCAGAGACAGGGCTTAGGGCTTAGGACACTGCTCCCCGGTATGGTCCCCTGGCTGGTCCACACTGCTTCCCAATGTGGCCACGCTGAGTAATACATTTCAGTCCTACTTCACCATTACTTTTGTCATTTGATTTTGGGTGCAAGTGGCTGGCTGGATCTGGTCTGCTGGAACTCCCTGAAGTCAGCCCTGCTCCACTCTACCTAGGACTTTGGTGACAATACTTGTCAACAATGTAAAACAATCGAGTGAGGATAATCAGCATTTCCATCTCCTCAAACACTCCTCATTCCTTTATAGTTGGGAAATGTCAAACTCCTCTCTTGCAGTTCTTCATAGAACATAATAAATGCTATCAACTGCAGTCATCCTTCTGTGCTGTAAAGCACTACGTATTATTCCTCCTAGCTCACTGTGTTTTGGGGCCCACTCTCCCTGCTCCCTCTGTGTCCCTTCTTGGCTTCTGCTGACCACTGTTCTAGTCTTTTCTTCCTGGAGATGGACTTTTTGAGCTTTCCCACACAGTGGGAACTTGTTTTTTCCCACTTGTTTGTCTGGCTTATTTCACTTAATATAATGTCCTCGGTTCCACTCATGTTGGTGCAAGTAGAAGGATTTTAATCTTTTTCAAATGGCTGAATATTTCATTGTACATATATATTTTTTCTTTATCCACTCCTCCATTCATATCTTGGCCATCGAGAACAGTGCTGCAGTCAACGTGGAAGTGCAGGTGTTTCTTTGATTTACTGACTTCCAGGTGACCTCTTAATCAAGGCATGCCAATCACAATCTAGGGTCCATAAAAGGAAACTGATAGCTCTTCTATCTTATCACATAATGGGGTTCTGATATCAGTGGGGAACATTCGCTTAAATAATGGTGCTTCTTAACTTGGGAGAAAGGACCAAAAAAATTCTCTCTTTTAAAATATGTACCTGCTCACAAAAAAAAAAAAAAAAAAAAAAGTAATTTCATGTACTCACCTGGTCGTAGAAGTGTTTTCTTACAATGCAAAAAAAAAAAAAAAAAAAAACATATTTCTGTTTTTCCAGCCCACAGGACACATGAAGTCACAAGTTCATTTTTAAACTTGGAACAAAACACAATACACTAATAGGAGAGGCAAAATACCCATTATTATAAACTAGCCATTTCAACAGCTGGAAGCTCAGGAGCAACCAAATAACAGTGGAGAAAACAAATGCCTACTGCAATTTTCTCTCCTTTTTTGATCCTTTTACAAGTATGTGTTGCATGTGCTTTGACTATTTTTGAAAAGGAGGAGGAAAAAGAAAATCCCTTGGGCAGTTTTCTCACCATGGTTGCTTTTCCCAGGCTTTTTTCAGCTGATATCTCTTCATTTTGTAAACCCCTTCTTTGTAATCACTGTTGAAGAAACACAGAAAGACAGGGGGGTGCTTCCCTGGCAACACTGATAGCAGAAATGCAGGGTGAGGCCTTGGAGCCAGGCAGAGACACATGGGCGACTCTGGAGGAGGGAGGAGCCGGGTGAAGGACAGTTGCACAATGCAGTCGTGAGGGGAAATCAGCAAATATGAGTCTGCTCTCCTGACACCCGACAGGAGAAACAACAAAAAGCCAGAGTTGTTGCCCTGGGCTCAGTGACTTTGTCCTATTCCCGGTTCCTCACCAGGGGCATTCTGATAAAGTCACTGGGTGTAGCTGCAACACCTGTCCCACACTGTGCCAAGTCCCTGTCCTTCAGAGCTTGGCAGGTAAACTTGGAGGTGTCCTTCTAAGGCTAAGGTTCTGCAGCTCTATGAAAGGAGCATTCAAGAGGGGTGGAAAATCCCATGCTATCTCAGGCCTAGCAGGGCTGACTTCTTCATCAGACACAGGGCACATGGCATAGGGCCCCCAAGATTTAAGGGACCCCCAAAATACTTTAATTTCTTTTAGAATCAGAAGGAAAAAGATTACCTTCAGGCTGAATCAAATGTTTATAATATATAATATTACAAATATTTAAATAATATTTAAATGTAGTATAAAAATGACAAATGATGCAATCATAAAAAAATAACTTCTAACACCTTTTTAGGCAGAAAGGGATCCACAAAGGTCCAAGTGTCCAGAAGCCATGAAAGTCATGATGGATCCCTGAAGTCAGATCATTTCTGCCCCTGGATCTTTGTATGTGCTGAGGTATCCCATTTCAACCTTCCCTTAACTAAAGTAAATTCATTCACTAGACTCAACTTTCCCTCTAACCTTCTCCCTCCCTGACTGCTCTGAATATTTCTCTTGTCTCTATTTGTAATTCCATAGCAATTAGAGGCCATACTGTAGTCTTATACTTAACAAATTTCTTATGTATATAATTCCTATACGTCATGCTGAAAGACACATAGCATATAGCTCCACTGCTAAGAAACCTACATAAAGTCTACCCATAGATAATGTTTATGCATCTCAACCTCACATTCAAACCATTGATTCAAAGACCCTACTTATATTTTGCACATTCACCATCTTATATTATTGTCCTTACATTGACTTTCTTATGCCCATAGACCCTGAACACAGCCACACGGATATTCCCCATTTAAAATGTGCCTCATAGACCGTCTGCCTCCAGGTTTTTGCCAAAACTGTTCCCTCGGCCTGAGATGCCCTTCCCTTTCATAGCTTCCTACAAGAGCCCTGACCCATCCCTAAAATCCTAGTTCAGATGTAATCTTCTCCAAGAAGCCTTCCAAGATCCTGTTAGGTGCAAATCCCTCATTCTCCTGCTCTACCTTAGCCCCTGGCCTGCCTTCTACAGCATTCAGAATCCGACTTGTATCAATGGAATGTGGAGACCATGCTTGGTGTCTTAGTCTGAGTTCCCCCAGACCAAAGATGAAATAAATATTTGAGGGAAAGCATTTGGGGGAGGTGAGCCCAGGAGCTGGGGAGGGGGAAGCAAGACAAGAAAGGGAAAGTGCGTGCAATGGGGCACGGTGCATCACCCAGCAAGTTACCACTGCAGGCCACTGGAGCTCACTGCAGCTGGGAACACTGGGAGCCACAAAAGAACGTGCCTGAGTTACCCTATTAAAGAAAGAGGGTGCTAACCCGCCAGTTGCTTTGGTCACAGGTCAGGCTTTGCCGGGATCATTAATCCTCTAGGTTTCTAACTTCCCCGGCCCAGGGCAAAGGTGCTGATGAGGCCAGAGAAAGCTCCCAGTTGAAGATACAGATGCTGGAGGCTGTACAGCACACATGGACATGGGGATACTGAAAGGACTGGATGGGTGCAGGTAATGTCTGCTGCAGACAGCCTGGACTCACTCAGCCCCAAGCACCCAGCAGGATTCTGGGTAGGCAGGAGATGCTCAGCAAGCACTCCCAAAAGGAAAACATTTTTAAATTCTTTGAATATGGGGGCTATACTTCATCTTCTATCTGCCACAGTAGATAGCTTCAAGATAAGAACTCGAATCGTATATGCTAAGTGAAAAACAGTGAACAGGTTCACTTACCACCTCATCTCCTGAATGAAACCAAGCCACGTGGAGGGAACTTCCATTTCATGAGTTGTCCTTGATTTCATACCTGCTAATTCATATGAGCACAACGGACCAACCTGGCTCTTATAAAGCTTTGCACTGAAGATTTAATGAAGTTAAATAATCTCTTCAGAAAATATACCTAAATCCAGAGGAATAACCTAGGAACAATACAGGATTCTAGATAATTCCCTAAATTCCCAGCTTTCCTGCAGTCTTGGACTCCAATGCCTACCCTGACTCTCAGGTAGTAACACTGTATTAAGAACTAGGATGGAGAATGTACTAAGAGTCTTCAGATTACTCCCGCCACCCCCACCCTCATTGTACCATGTGGCAGAGGATGCACCAAGCAATGAACTCCAGGCTCAGTCCATCGGAGACAGAGCCAAAGACTAAAACAAAGAAAAATAATGTAAGCCTCTGCAATAGCGTGAGGCAAGGGAGGGAGAAGCCAGTTTTTCTTGCCAATTTCAGAGCAGAACAGATGTTTCTGCATCTCGGAGGTATCCACCCTCCTAGGACACCAGACATAGGTCACCCATCAGTCATTCATCTTTATGATGAGTTGTGGCGGCCAGCACACAGTCAAGATTAATGCATATCCTTTCCAAGAAGTGCTGTTTAATGGCGAGGACGAACTGGGGGTGATTGTTCATGCCAAATCACTCCAGTTGACACAACCAACCAAGTCCCAGCACTAGACAGAAAAAGAAAATCCTGCTCTCTGTCTTGTTCCAAGCAAGACAGTATATGAGTTGAACTTTGCCTGGGTAGAAGTAGCCCATGGCTGAGTTCAATGAGATCTGGCTTCCTTGGGACCTGATGGGGAAATCAAAGATTAATGGAAGGACTTAGCTACCATCCACCTTGAGTTGCATGGCCAAAAGAAGGCAGGCGACCCACAGCTTCACTCTCTGCTGACAACATCTTGAGCATATCACCTTTCTAGAAAAAAAGAGGATAACCTCTAAGTCCCTCTGGACTTCCAGTTTTAACACTGGGGTTCTAAGAATCTTAAATGCCAGAATGTATAATGCTAAATTCCACTCCTGCAATGACAGCAATAGATGGAACAAGAACATTTAAAACTTCAAAAATGTTAACACCACCACCTCTATCTGCCACAGTAGATAGCTTCAAGAACAAAACTCAAATCATACATGCTAACTGAAAAACAGGGAACAGATGTTTCCATCTGGCTAAAAAACAGTTCTACTACTAGAAACAGTCCCCAAGACATCTTCAGAGCTAAAGCACCGCATGACACATGTCCATATGAACAGTTTAATTTATAGTTTTAACTCAAACAGGAAATCAGCAAAGGAGGAAAAGAGAATTTGAATCCAGTTCTTTAACACAAACTTGACTTTATTCCATTCATCTAAAAGAACCACATAGGAATTTCTTTGACCACCAGAGGGCTTTCCACACTGACAAAATGCATTAATAAGACATAAGGTGGTAAAATTTTAAAAATATAAAGTTCCAAGTTACACTGTCTAGGTCTATAAAGGACTGGAGGCTGAATTAAGAATAGGGGGATTAAAAAACCCCAAGTTTTCCTGAATATGATGTACTTTTCCATAAACCTGATGAGGAAAAGTTCCAATCTCTCTTAAGTTTCAGAAAAACATCAAACAAAATTGTCTGGTGTATAAAACCAAAAGGAAATTGTGAATTAGCTATCAAAGGTTTCAGTGTCTTGATCCTAAGCTATCATTTCTTAAATTTTTTTTGCATCTTTGCTTATTCAGTTAAAATGCAGCAGAACTGACAGCTACATTGTCATGTTTTAAACACAAGGGTTGCAGATAGTTGACATTGTCGAACATTCACAATGTGACATACCGACTAGTCTTTTATGTTTATTAACTTGTTTAATAATCACAATGATCCTAGGAGATAGAAACTATTATTCCTGTTTATACGTGAAGAAAGGAAGGCAAAAAGAGGCTAAGGAAATGGTCCAAGGTCAAGTGGCTAGTAATTGCAAAAAAATTTTGAAGTTCTGTAATAAACTATCCACCTACCACCAACCAAACTTACACTGATTATAAAAAAATAAAATAAAAAAATAAAATAAAAAGAAAGAGTCACTGTGTAACACAACCTATAAAATGAAAAGAAAAAAAAATGTTAACTGACAAATAGTCAGTCTTGGACTGGACCCTCCTTTTAGGCATTCTCAGAGGGTGGTCCACTGGACCCAGGGTTGAGGTTGCATTAGAGCAGGCCCGGAGGACTCCACAGAAGGCTTCGGGAGCTTATAGGCTCCCACATCTACTACAGGTTCTTTCAATTTTTGTTTCCCAAATTGAGGTCCCCATATACAATTTCATCTAGAAGAAAAGATTTAACTAATCTCAAAGTTTAAATCTGCTAATCAACAGACATTTCCGAGGGAAAAAAATCCCCTTGGGGTTTTCTTCTCTTAAACACATTCCACTGCATGTACTGTTTTGGGTGAAGCAGTCCCTTGCTACACGATTACAATCTCTGAAATAAGGAACAGTATCTTTTTTATCCTTTATGTTCTCAATCCTTAGCCCAAGATTTGGCCCTGAGTACAATATTCAACAAATATTTGTAAAAAGAAGGAGTGAACTCCTGGTTTAGGTAACCCTGAACTTCTAGAAACATAACATAATAGATGTTTCCTTCTGACTCACAAAAGATCCAATCAGTCATTTGGTACATGGCCCTCCACATAGTGATTCAGGGACCCAGGCTCCTTCTACTTTGTGACTTTGCATCCCTTGTCGGTAGAGAAAGAGAACATGAGTCACCTGCAGAATAGCCACATGGGGCCTACATGGAGCAAAAGAGGGTGAGGGCTGGAGCTGGCATCCCAGCAAAACTGTCCACTCTAGAAAAAGAGAACAACCTTAGTGGACAGCGAGCCAGTTACCTCTTCCACAATGACCTCAAAAGAAGCATCAGCCTGAGATTAAGACCCACAGCATAAGAAATAGCCATGAAAGGAGAATAAAAATGAGTCTCTAACCACTTTCTCCCTAAAAATACACAAGTATATAAAAACAACTATAGAGATACAAAATTATAATTTTTCATGAGAGATTTTCATTGTATTTTACTATCACAAACCAACGGCTAACTTATTGGTATACAAACGACTAAAAGCTGAGATATGGGTCAGCTTGGAGTTTTATTTGGAGAGGCCTCACAGCAGCCAACACCATGCATGCAGAGAAGCCCAGAGCCCTGAGATTGGCCATTGCCAGTATCCACATGGATGACACCGTACAAATCCATCAACTTCCCTGTGCTTGGGTTATACCTGTCACAAGGCAAAGACAATGCCTGACTTTCTGCAATTTTCCAAGTGAAGTGTGCAATAACGGCTAAGGAAAATCTTGAAAATATTCATAATCCTTCAAAATAGAGAGCATGGGACCAATCCGTAACTGTTTTTCCTGTCAGACAGTGATTCCCACCCCTCATGGCCCAGTGGGTGATACGCCTCTGGAGGCACCCCCTCAGTTAGCCCAGTGTTTCCACCTGGCCTCCCTGGGATTCATGCTCGCCTCCACTGCTCCCAGGTAGCAAGTTCTGTGAGAGGATCCCTTACTTTCTGTGGCCCTCAAGGACCACCCCTAAGAACCCAGCATGGCCACCCCTGGAAGACCTATGGTACCAGGCTGGGCCCACAGGCTGCTTCAAGGGGCTTTCTTCTGAGATCCATGTACTGATTCCCAAGATTGAGCCAAAGGTGGTGGAAAGGTCTCTGGGGCCCCCGTGGTGACTCTCTCTTCCCTGGCATGCATTTTCAACACTCCGACCAGGTGGGAGGTGTGGTTATTAACAACATCTCCACTCCAACGTTACCATAAAGTAACAGCACAGTATCGTGCAATCAGTCTTTAATGTCAGCCATAACCTTCATAAATGGGTTTGTAACGAGAAACCCTTGTTTGTCACGGAGAAGGTATGATTGATGTGGCCTATGAGCGAAATGAAGCCACAGTGACCATCTCAATAACATGAACAGCTGCCAAATATTCATTTAGCAGAATGAGTTTGGAAAACTTTGAGCAGATTGCTTTCACAAGGCTGCCTTCAACAAAAGGAAACATAATTAACGAGCTAATATCAGCATGTGTCTGGCTAAGCTAATGAATATCAAATTACACAGAAACCTGTATAAATCATCATTACCCTGAATTTTAATTGAACTTGCAATTAAACATGACAAATTTTATATACACTAAACCTTTAATTTATACTTTCAAATAAGGAATAATTTATCATTTTTAGTATTTCATAGTTAATTTCCCAATATGTGCACTTCTAATTAACAAGGACAGACAGGCGTTTAAAAAAACACACAGTCTCCGTCTCTCCTATGGCTCTGTTCATAACAATAATTTTCCCTTTTGTATACATTAGAAACTCCTACGTCCAGGAGTCTGGATGCCGAAGGGCCTGCTTGCGTATTCCAGGAAAGATCTTAGGGCTATAGAGAATCAGAGAATGATTTCACTTTTTGCTTCTCTTCTCTCCCCTGGAAATGGAGGGATTAAAAGGGCAAGACCACGCGAAAGCAACCTGGCCCGGCGTCTCAATTACCTGTTCAACCTTGCACCCCAACTCCAGTGGAGAGCAGGGGGCCTCCCTGCTGCAGGAGCAGAGCAGCTTGCATTTCAAAGTTGCACCACGTGAGAAATAAACCGCCTTGCTCTTGCTCGGGAGTTAACACCAGGCCTGTTTGTTTTACCTGGCCAGCCAGTAATGAGCACGCTCCGTGGAAGGATTTGTATTTTATTATTATAATTACGCCACCATTATAAACATACCTCGAGCAACCTCAGCATAAAAGGCAGGGAGTGCTATTAAAACATACGGATAAATGCACGGGAAACAAGACAGGATTGTAAAAGAGCTGCAACAAAAACTAATTGGGTTTGCTTTTGTCCTTAATCCCAACCTATTAATATGGTAAGCAGTGTGGTCTAGGGAGCAAGAAGCTGGGAATCAGGACTTCTGTACCTGGTTAGGCCTCTAATTGGCTGTGTGACCATAAGCAAGATGTCTCACCTCTCTGTGTCTCAGTGTGCAAAGGGAATGAAATAAAGCTAACAGAGATAATTGTGCTGGCTCCAAATACGCAAATATCATTTTAAAAAGAGAAAACACCATATAAGGTAATAGCACCATCATTTTCTAGTTCTGGGGAGAAGACAAACTAAAAGGAGCAGACAACATCCCACAATGCTCCAACATGCATCACATTTTTTAATGCAACGGTTGCAGGAAATAGGAGCAAGTTAATTCTTGTTTTCTCATTTGATATGTGAAGGAGGCCAGACAGGTAATATTGTCACCATTTGAAAGATGAGAAGATAAGACACGGAGAGTCCTGTTCTGTGGCAGGGCAAGGGGGAGCTGGGCTGAGAGTTGGAACTTGAAGCATCTAGAAGGAGACACTTTCAACCCCTTCTTAGGAGGCTGGGGAAGGTGTGAGGAGATCTGATAAAACTTCAGCTTAGGGACCTCAGTGACAATCATAGTGATCATTACTGCCACCCCTACGCTGACAGACTGATGTCTCAGCTGCATGTCTAGCCTAGAAAGGGACAAGGTCCTACTTCTAAGAGAAAACTGGAAGAGGGCAAGAAGTTCACAGCTGGCATGGTTTCTACACATGACCGAGACAGTATGGACACACATCGGCCTGAAAAATGACAGCAAAGAACGTTAGGGACTAGCAGAAACAGGGAGGGTGAGACTAGTTAGGGCCATTTCCCTTGCATTGCAGGCCAAAGACTCTAGAAACAAGATGAAAACAAAAGAGGCTGCGGGGAGAGGGGACAGTTCATGCAAGGAGAAGAAGGAGCCTTTCTAAAACCCCTCACTTCAACCGCTGATTCCCAGTTTCTCAGGTCCCCTGACCAATGGAAACCAAACAGAGGCAGGAGAGAGTCTGGAAGTGTAACACAGTTCCTGGAAAATAGTGCCGGCTCGTGCCTATGAAGCAAAGGGACAAATATTTTCACACATTATCAGATAGCCGAGGGAAACAGCCTCCACCAGAATTTACAACTGAAGGCTACCAGAATTTACAACTTGTGAAATTGTGCCTGTCTGTATTTTCTCATTACGCTGGACGCGGCTGCAGAAAGAGTGTGCACTTTCTTTTCCCTTTTCTCCCCCTGTGTCCCCTCCTTCCACTGTCTCACTACTTCCTAGTTAAACCTTGTCTCAAGTTATCAACACCCTCTGGAGAGATAAGGCTCCTCTCACTTACAAGCTGTCACTAATAATCGAACTTTCAAGACTCCATCTCTAAGAGAGACTCCCCGAGCCACGCAGGTCACGAGAATTAACTGCCACCAGTCCTTGCAGAAAACTCGGCTCATCAATCTATAGCTTTCTCGTCATAATTAGAATAACGGCTTTGAAAATTTGGGCTGATGTTGACTTGGTCTCAGGCCGCAAAGAGCGCTGATTAAAATCTTGGTGTGAAAGTTAATGATAAGTGCTGGTGGCGTTGCCGTGGAGACAGGGACAAACAATTCCCTCGCTGTGACATTTTCAATGTCCTGGAGAAGAAAAACTGTCCTCTTTAGTGTGGCAGCGTATGAAGCTTATTTATGGCTACAGGGCTCGGTGGATTGATGACTGTCGTAACATACTGTCAAATCCTTTACTGACACATTCATTTTTTTGGAGCCCCTGGTGCAGCAGAAATAAAATAAAATAATAAAAACAAAACCGGGGGGAAAATTCTCCAGCAGACCATAGGCGGCCACCAGTGGACCTTCCTTGCACTATAGGACCTCAGAATTAATAGACAAAAAGGCTTCATACTTCCTGGCTGCACGGCCAGGAAAAAGAGAGAGGGGAGGTTGGAAATTGCTGAGTAAGAAAGAACAATAATGTGGCTGCCAGAGCACACTAGGAATGTTTGTTACCAAAGTAAGCTATCCTTAATATCCAAGATAGGTAACCAGAAGCAAGTATGCGCTCCATACCTACCTTGGAGGATAATGCCTGAGAAATCTAAGAAAGATTCTGGAAAATTCTCCCAGTCAAAGGAACAGACTAGGGCAGTTGTGTCTCCATTATACAGCATCCCAACCATAGCAGTCCCTTTGAGGTTCGATACAGTGATATGAATCTAAAAATTTCAGGGAGCTTGACAGCCTGCGGTGCATGCTCACAGTCGCCCTCCATCCTACTGCAAAGCCAGCAGCAGCCACATCCCCATTTCCCGTAGCAAAAGCCAGGGCTCAGCAACCCAAGCCCCACTCCCGCAGGGACACGATTAGTTAGGAGGCCGAGCAGAGACTCCCGACCTAAATCTTCTGTGGTCACAATGAGTAACTAGTCACTATTTCAGAACAGACATGCAGGCCTACAAGTTCTGGACTGCTTTAATGTGAGGTCTGTTAAATGCTTTTGGCTGGCGCAATGAAGTAGCTGCACTTCCGCAGCAGATAAAGGGACTCCTCGCGTTGGCAACGAGTCCATAAAGACTTCTCGAGGCTCTGACATTTTTCTAGTTCCTTTCATTCAAGGATCCTAGTCATCATCATTATTATTGTTGTTGTTATTAATAATGATAATGAAATAAACTATGCAAATGTGGTGAATGGCTTTAGCCCTAAAACGCAGGCAGTAATGTGGTAATTTATCCAATAATGGAATCGCAAAGTGATTTTATTTGCTTTTATGGCTCCTTTCTTTCAGAGAAGCTGGGCATCAATAATGGCGATAGTAATGAAATCAACTATGCAAATGTGGAAATCGTTTTTGTCCTAATGTACCAATTTAGCCAGCGAAGGAAATTCAACACAGTCTGATGTGCTTCCCAACACCCGGGAAGCAGGGTTACAAAGCAGGCCTGGGTTCAGTTTCCCAGATGTCAAGATTCATTTTCTGAAAGTAAGGCCCCATCAATGTCCTTTTGGTAATGATCAAAACCTTCACTTTCTGGTGAAAATTTTAGGAAATGCCCTTGGTGACTTAAAGAGGCCAAGGGATTTTAACATGAGAGCCAGATGTGTTGATTTGAACACAATCCATTTTCTAGGCTAAGGTTCCCCTCCCCCCAAAAAAAAAGTACCCCAGGGCAGCCAGAGGTTGCTGGGGACACCAGTTACAGCAGTCCCTCATAGGGTCTTTTCACCATAGTGCTAGGAGACAGTATGTAGGACAGTGCCCTCTGCTGAGTCTCCCTTTCATCCACTTCTGAATCTGGATGCATGAGGGCATTTCTCCTGTTAGATGGTGGAGGCTCAGAAGAGCCTCAGGAAAGCCCCAAAGGCAGCATTCCAAGCAGCCACAGGGGAGGCCCATTCTCAGCCCTGGGTTTGCAATGGCTTCTCCTCTACACAATCCATAATACTTGCTGCACAATGGGATGGGGAAAAGGCACACAGAGAACAGGGTAAGACAGGCCTGGAAGACAACAACTGTGAATCTATCTCTCCCTAGTATTTATTAGTGAGTTGGAAAAACCTGTAAGATCCTTGAAGGCAGAGACCTTAGTTTTCTTTATGGCCACAGAGCTTGGCACAGTAAGTGCCCAATAAATGTTGAATAAAGAAATGAATAAATGAACAAAAACAAAAAATAAGGTAGACTTAAGTAAGACAGTGCTCTAGATATTTGTATGCAGATGTCCCAAAGCAGAAACTATGCAGGTTCAGTCCAGAGCCAAGTAACCAGAGGCCCCACCCTAGGTCAAGTGCTCCTAGTGACCCTCCTCTGGCCCTCTTCTGGCCCTCCTCCATCTGCCTCCCACAGCTAAGGTTACTTACAGTAGAGACTATTCCCCATTTAGTACAACGTGTTTTGAGTACCCAGGACAGAAAACTGCCTTCACAAACAACCCTGAACCTCTCCTAGGACCTACAATAACCCCTGCCTTGAGCCCTACCTCCAAACACTGCATAGTGCCCCCAGGGTGTGCACACCTGAGCCCAGGGCAGCCAATGAGCAGCTGAGGTGGGGGGGTAGGCACATGTTTGGAGGCCTTTGGCGGAAAAGAATAGAGTCAGGGAGAAAAAGAAAAGAAGAAAGCTCTGGATGAAGGGCCTCATTCAGACTCTAACCCTGAGCCCCACAAATGTTCAGGGTGGGCCAGCTTGCAGAGCTTCAAGTCCACGCTCTACTTCCGTGTAATCTGCTTGTTGTCAATTTAGGTCAAAACCCTGGGATTTGGTGAGGGAAACCTGTGGTATGAGACAACACAATTATATTCTCATGCTTTGACTTGTTGGTGACTCTGGGAGGGAAGAACAGGACCACATGAACGAACCTTGGGTTCTAAACAGATTGTCAATATTAAAATAAATAAATAAAAAGGAAACTCCAGCAGTCAGTTCTAATTAATTCATGGCAATCAGCCTCCCTTGTTCTATTAGTTACCATTACGGCAACACGTTCTTGAGCAAAATACCAGAAGCTTTCATTAGAATCATTAACATAATTTGATAACTGATGGTATTTGATTTCTGGCTTTTGCACTTTGACTTAAAGCTTGCTGCAAGATGTAATCTCATTGATTGTCTGGCTGCTTTTTCTTCCTTCCTCCCCCCCCAAGAATACTTCACATGACATTTCTTTGTTAACTGTAATTAATGTTCACATTTGTCACAAGTTGTATTATTTGGAAAAGCAGTCGTGATGATAAAAGATGTGACAAAGACACACACATGTCTTCTTATCCAGAATGGCTTTATCCTCATTTAGGTTTTGGGTGGGGGGATAAATGAAATAAGCCAAGCATGTATTTGTTTTCAGTCAGGATGTATTGTTTAAAGTGATAGTTCTTGAAGAAATCAATGCAATTAGCTTTCCCCAAAAAAGAAAAGAAAGAAAGAAGAAAGTAACATTAAGGTATGAATTAAATCTAAAAAAAGACGAGGATGTCTGAATTGAGATTGAACACTGACCAAGCCAGGCTGTCAACTGTCTCACTCCTGTTGACGGAAGGTACTGAAGACAAGGCTCTCCGGGGAGTGCCTTCTTGTCCAGCAAAGACAGAACAAACTCCAGGTCTCAGGTGGTTGGCCTTGATGACCTACAAGGGCACAAGTAGGCGGGCAGGCAGGCAACGGTGTTCAGTTTGCTTAAAAAGAAAAAGTGAGAGGCACAGAGGGAGAACACGTTCCAAGAAACCCAAGTACCCGTCAAGAGTCAGAGTCGATGACCTTTCAGCCTGACAGAAACGTCCATTGTGGGGACAGGAAGAGCCATATGCGAGTAGGAGCCACTCCTGGGGTGCCCTGCATGAGTGGCGCACGCTGTTTACGCACAGCTGAAAAGGGGCCCACATCAATCTCTTCTTTCTCATGCCCTTGCTTTCTCCTCCCCCACCCCAGTCTCAAAGGGGTTTCCTCCATCATGTACTAATGGTCTGCAATTTATTTTAAAGAGGCTATTTTGATCCTCAAGAAGTACTTAGGGGAGCCGGGAACCATAAACACCTCCTTTTTAAAAAATTTGTTTCCTTTTTCCCAGCCTGTAATTTAACTCTGACTGGCACCATTCAAATCAAGTGTTCCAAGCACAGACTGCCATCAAGTCAGCTCCAACTTGGAGCACATTTTTACGACCAAGTTAGAAATCCCTTAAAACAAGGTTTTCGGAGGGAAACGTTTGACAGACTTAACTCTTGTGGTGCAAATATGCCA
Source organism: Sciurus carolinensis (assembly GCF_902686445.1). NCBI lineage: Eukaryota > Metazoa > Chordata > Mammalia > Rodentia > Sciuridae > Sciurus > Sciurus carolinensis. Next base: position 126,617,042 of record NC_062217.1, on the reverse strand, counting down.
CGATGACATAGCAATTAGTTATTCAAAATACGCGAAGGGATTACAAGCTTTTTCAAGTCGTTTCATAAATATGTCCTCTTCTGGTATACAATCAGTAATTATATCATTCTTACTCAACTGTAAACTTCCTGGGTATGATTTATATCTCATTGAAATCAACACAAAAGTATTTGTTTTCTCAGAGGAAGAGCCCTGGCTCTCATCTCCAGGGCTTGCACACATCAAAGCAGGAGAACTACTGTTCTGCCTCACCAATCTAAACAAAATCATACACAAATAGTCATGCACATTAGGAGAGAAAGGCTGGTCAAGAAACCTTGGTCTTCTGGGCCTGGTGTGGATTTGCATAGTGCTCCCCAAAAGAAGATTCCTGTGAGGGGTTGAGTCAATTGGACAGAAAGTGGAACCCCAAGATAGTTCTCCTGGACTCTGTCTTCATCCCTGCAGAACTGGTATTTTGGGGATACTGTAAGCCTCGGAGGGACTGGGCACTGAAACCACCCATTCCTGTTTACTCCACTCTCAAGTCTAATATGTTCCTGTAATTGGTCACTGTTAGCAAAGTCAGGGAGAAAGGAAGGCATCTCTGAGGACTAGGAACATAGCGCAGAGGTAGAGACCTTGCCTAACTTGCCCCTGGTCCTGTGTTCAAGCCCCAGCACCATGAAACAAGAAAGAGGGCATCTCTGGCTAAATGGATGACCTTAGCTGCTAGATTCCAGGCACTTCACTGGAATCTGGTATTTCATGTAATGGCCATCCAGTAACCATCTGGCAACTGGCCATACAGGTAAACAGAAAAAAATGGGTTTGCATTGTAGCTGTAGAATTCGGACAGGCTCCAGGTAAACTTTCCCAACACCAGCACATCTGAAGAATTTAAGTCTTTGGCTTTACATAACACATTGAGTATGTCTCCATTCCAGAACTCAACATATTTCATGGACATGACTCATTCCAATGTCTGTCTCTTCTACTAGATTATAAACTTCTTCATGTCCAGACTGACCCTGGTACCACATCTGGTAAGAAATGTTTGCCGAAGATTCTGAACCAAGTTTGGTAGAGGCATTTCTTCTGGAAAAGGAAGCACCATTTTTAAAGAGAACTAGAACTCCTGACATATACAGATGTATAACCAAAAATTTGACCTTCTTTAATATCTCTCTGCACTGGAATATTTCACTAAAAGTGAGAAGTCAAAGTGACCGGTACTTGAACCAGATTAAAGCCCAAGTTGCAGGAGGGCACACTTTTTTCCCCCTCCATATAACCAATGTCCAGCACAGGGTCAACCATATCATTTGTACTCAAGGATATAATACCAGTGTTGAAAGTTTCATGGATGGATGATTTCAGCATTTCTGAAATGTCAATGTTTCTAAAAGTATTTCCATATTGAGTACCTTAATTGTCCAAAAAACCCACCACAAGAATTGTCCTTTCAAGATGAAGCCTTTAGACCAAAAATTCTTAAATAAGCTAAAGATGTGAAAGTTCAAGACTAGAAGTAAAATTTATCCCAAAGTGATCTATGAATAATTCTGTAACTTGGAATATCTTTTCCCATGGAACATAGTCAGGCTTCAGAGTAATCCATAAAGGCTTTTTACCTTAGACATTCTTATGTTTAGGATAATCCAAAACCTGGACTTGTTCTTTTTCTCATTTGGGGGAATGCCCCTTTATGTGTGGTTTTGGAGTGGGTAGTGCTCATCCTCAAAGCTGAAGAGAAGCCAGAGCATGCAGACCTCCCATCAGTTCAGTTCTCTGAATTATCCTACCTGTACTTGACATCAGGAATAAGACAGAGAGCTAATGAGAATCCATTTGTGATAAGCAGTGCCAAGAACAAAGGTAGAGTCTTCTGTCTACAAAAATTTGTCTTGTGTCTGCTTCTGGGACTTCTGGGCCTGCTTTGGTATCTTTCCCTTCCTTTTACCAGCTTCTTCAACCTCCTGTCAGTTATGAGAAGCCCTAATACCCTCTTATGGACTCTTTTTTTTCTTTTATAAGAAAGCAAGAGGCGATTTCTTTGTTTACAACCAAGAGTCTTGTAATGGTACATCTGTGGACCAAGATCCAATGGTATAAATTTGCCTTGAAAAGTAGTAGGAAGAAGTACTACAACAAAACTAGTTTATAAACAACATATATCCCATAAACCAAGTAGAAGTTTTGCTTTTCCTTGAATATAAGTATTGAAGAAAGACCATTTTGATCAGAAGTAGATGGTTCAACCTTAAAAGATCCATTTTTCTGCCCCAAATGACCTAAGCAACCACTGACAAATCTCTGAATCACTTTAGCATCAGTTTCCCCAGACTTAAAATTAAAGGACTGATTATATGGTCCCTAAAGTCACTCAAAGCTCAAGGATATTATGAATCAAAGCTTTGGTGAAGGTGAGAAAGAAATACATCAGAGCTAGGAGGCATTCTCCATGCCTTCTGTCAACTCAAATTGCTAAGCACCTCTAACCTCCTACTCTCGCCCTCCCCAAACATCAGAAGAACAAGGGTTGGCATTAAGTCCCCCACTTCCGCAAGGTTGCTTGACACTTGACTATGCTCTTGATTGGAAAAACGAAAGGCAAGAATCCTGTAATGTTAAAGGCCTAATTAACTTTGTCATTAAATCAAACTCTTCAACTTAACCTTTGGTTCTAGGCAAAGAATTGTTGATAGAAAATTCTGCTACCCATTGGACAGCCATTACCCATTCCAAGAGGCATATTTAAACTTATTACCATCCTAAACACATAGCTAGATATTCTTATTATACATGGCGGGTGAATGGCCACTGGTCCAGTACAGAGCTAGGTGTCTGCTAATGTTGAATACATCTCAGCTTTTCTACGGTAAGACCTTAATTTCAGAGATTTATAACCAGTGTAAATCTGCCTGAACAGAAGCCTGACACAAAATTACTTTGCCCAGTAGCAATTTTTTAAAGTTTTGGACTAAGTGCCTTTTATTCAACTTTACAACCGGTGGGGGGGTGGGGAGAAAGAAGAAGAAGAAATAAAGCAAAGCACCATAAGATCTGCCTCTAGGCTACAAACACACATACACACACACACACACACACGTGTACATGCATGAACACAAATACATGCTCCCAGAATTAGCAGAATTAGTTATCTCTCAGCTTCCCAGGAGCAGAGCCCATGCTTCAGTACAGGGCCCAGCAAGGGAGATGAGGGATGCACAAATATTCAGTGAGGAGATTCATGTCAGAAACCCGCAGCCCAGCATGATTCCCACAGCCAGTGGGCTGAGCCCTTTATGTGAAATCATCACCCACATGTAATATCCAAGCATCATGGTCACTATGCTCAGGGAATCTTTGTTTGGGAGCAGCAGGGACTATTTATCCAACACATTCTCAACTGTTAAATGGGACTCAGCAAGGAAGGGAGATTCATATTACACACCTGGGAAGTAGGAGACAATGAAGGGGGTGGAAGCACAATTATAAGAAAAGAGTCACACTTTTAGATCATCAATAAATGATCCAGTGTATTAGGTTCTAAGTACTTTATGTATGCTAATTTGCATAATCCTCAAATCATAAACCCACAAGGAAGGTAATAGGGTTTTCCTTATTTTCACATGAGAACTTGTGTAAGGAAAACACCCCAAATCTTATAGTTAGCAGGTGCTGTAGCCAGACTTGGAATCCCCACAGCTCCCAAGTCTGTCCTATACCCACTAATGCCAAAGTATTCTCTCCAAAAGAGTCATCTCATTATTTCATTCTGATGCCCATGAATTGTTGTAATGATAGAAGCATAAAAGTAATAATAGCTGGTATTGTTGGGACACGTAGCTTTTCATGGACTTCACATCCACTTTCTATCCCTTAGCTCAATGTTCACAGCATCCTGATGAGGGATACACTCTCATCATCCTCAACATACAAATGAGAAAGCAGATGCAAAAAAGACAGAACTGGCCAAGGTCACCTGTCGGTAAGGGAAGGACTAGAATCCACATTCACATCCAGCTCACTCCAAAAGCAACACTCACTTCTCATGCAATTTCCACGTTTTTCAGGGGAGTACACGCAGGGCCACCAAGCTAGCAATTCTCTAAGTTATCTCATTTCCCAGGTTCTGAGCACAGACACACCATTTTAGAAAGACCTCTGCACGTCTTTGTGTGCCATTCTGAATGCTACTTGATTCCTTTGTGCAAGGTAATCCTCCCTAGAAACTTTCCTAAGTATGCTCAAACCATCATGAAAAACATCATGAAAAACTTGAAATTTGCTCTTCACATTGTGTATCTCAGCTTTCATTTCCACTTACCACTGCAGAGTGCTGGTGCTATAAAAGCCTACAGCAGAGTGATTAAAAATGCGGATTCTGGAATCAAGAAGTCTGATTTGAATCCTGATTCTGACACTAGCTACCTGTGTTACCTTTGGCAAGTTACCTCTCTAAACCTTGATTTCCTCATCTATAAAATGAGCATGTTGTGAATATCTGCTTCACAGGATTAGTATAAAAATGGCATATGTAAAGGATTTAAGATAATATCTGCCACAAAGTGAGGGCTCAGCCCAGTATTTGTTTTTGTTTAGGAAACACTTTTGTCTAGGTTAATCTGTTACCAGGTACCCTCTGCTTGTTTCAGGCCAGCTCCTGACAGTCAGATGCACCCTATAACAGTAGATTCCTCATGCAGTTCTCTGGTTCAAAGGCTGTCCATCATCCTGTGGATAAAGAAAAATGTTCACTACTGAAAGCAAGGTCCCATGAAGGATGGTGGTGACCACAAGACTTCCCTGTAACTTTCAGGATAAAATCCAATCTCTCTCCAGGACTTCAAGTTCTGAAAGTCACATTTTTCCCACTGGAGTTCTACTCTTCTTCCAAATAAGCCCTCCCCTCCAGGCCAAGGAAGAACAGTCACAGCACCCAGGAGCCCCACAGTAATCTTGGTCTGGTGGCATTCCTGGATCTTGCTTATGCCAGGTTATAATTCCCATGTCCATCCTTGCATCCATATCCCACCTCTGCTTCCAAAGCAGTAGTTCTTAAGTCTCATTATGTGTCAGAATCACCCGGAGAACTTTTAAATACACAGATTCCAATGGGTCTGGGCTGGGGTTTGGATGTCTTAGTTTCCAAAAGCTTCCCTGGTGATTCTGATGTGCAGCCAAAGGTTCACAGGTCCTCAGAAGGTCTGAAATCTCTGTTATGTCTCCTGCTTTTAAGTTGACACCAAACACTATGCTGTTATTGACCTCTCAAGAAGTGTACCCTGCATTCCACACTAGACATGAAACTCTGAAGGCAAGTGATATGTCTAACCTGCTTATGAAGAGCAGGTCAATGCCATGGTACTTTCTCTTAGGAAGTTACGCATACGTTTTTATTTGGGTTTTAGTCTTGATTCTCTGGAGAATATAATTTCATGGCAGGGAGAGATGGATAAAAAAATCTTGTGCCCAGTACCCACTGAGCACTCAACAACTACCCAGAGGGGCAAATGAAAAAATGATACGTTCTCAAGAGCGACTAGAAAACTATTTGCAAAAGTAGGTCATCACAAAGAAACCAACCTACATGCTGCCCGATGTACACACTTCACAAATGACAGCATTAATACCGTAATTCCTACCATATGAGGTCCATTCACTGAACCTTTATCAAGAGCAGTGATCAGATACTGAAAGGTACTGACTAACTTGAGGTGTGGTGGTAGGTACTAAACTTTTATCAGGCATCCATAACATCTAACATTTACTTGCAAGTTCACACTGCTCAGCTCCTCCCTAGTAGGGCTAGACCTCTCTGTTACCCACACTTCTCCAAGAGGGACAATCTGGCAAGATGAGCTCCTTAGTTTCCTGGGATCCCTTAGGCCCCTGAAAAGCAAACCAACCCAGGACCTGTTGAGGAAGGCCATGAAATCAATCTGAGCCCTGACTGGAAGCTTTCCTCTATGCTGGCCACAGGTGCCAGAAGCAGAAATTTAAGATGAGTATGTGATACATTATCAGCTGCTATTACCATCCTACCATAGCTGAAAGAAAGAGGCTATTAAACATAATACATAAAATAACATTTAGTAAGGAAATCTGGATAATTACTTAGTAAAAAGGACATTGAGTCAGGTTCTAAGCCATTGCCCTGAATTGGGAATGGCATTACTTATGTCTTAAGTTAAATTGAGTAAAACTTCCTAAGCGCTCCCTTAAAGAACACCTGTAAGTAATGAGTTGAAATATCTCATTCATTCTGCTTTGTGCTACAGTCCTGAGGAGTAGGTCAAGATTACTGAGCCTCACAACCCAGAGCTCTCTGGGCTGAGCCAGTTCAAGGTGACCAGGACATCCCAGCCAGTGGGGAGTAAGGATTCCCCAATTGTGCACTAGAGGTGGCATAGACAGAAGCCAGAGGGTTCAGCTGATAACATTTCTTGCCTTTGCTGCGATCTGTGGATATTAAAATGCATCCAACATTAGAGTAGACAGAGGAGATAATGAGCAAGTGCATTATAAGGAATCAGAGGACATTAGAGCTGATTAAGTTCCAACAATACCTCCATGATCACCAAAAGCCATGGATCACCATTGTCACACTAATTCCTTACACATATCTGGTGTGGAATAGTTATCTAGCTTCATGATTTTATACATCACCTACGTCTCAATAGAAACTCCCAAATATCTATTTCAACCTGACCCTTCCTCATGGAATCCCTCCCAATTCAGTTCCCTTCTTGACATCTCTTCCTGAATGGCTAACAGGCACTCGAATTTAACATGTCCCAAATGCCTTTATTAGCCCCAAACTTGCTCCTCCTACCACCTTCTCCATGCCTATAAATGACACCTTCATTCTTCCTGTGGTTACTCTGTATCTTTATATATATATATATATATATATATATATATATATTCATTAGTTGTTGATGAACCTTTATTTATTTACTTGTATGCAGTGCTGAGAATTGAACCCAGTGCCTCACACATGCTAGGCAAGTGCTCTACCACTGAGCCACTATCCCAGTCCCAGTTCCTCTACATCCAACATGTCATTTCTAATCAGCAAATCCTTTCAAGTCTTCCTTCTAAACATCCAGAACATGACCATATCTCACTGTCCCCATGATAAGTCCTTTTACCATCACCCCACCATCATGGCCTCCCTACCATATTGAGAGTCACCCACAAGCTCCTACCCGCAAGCTTTTGCAAGGACCATTATCCCCACAGACTCCCATGTCACTTGCTCATCTTCTACCTGCTTCAGGTCTCTTATGAAACTCCATTCTCCAGAGAGGCTCTTCCTGATATCCTTTTATGAATGGCACTCACCATCTGGTTGTCAATGCCCCTCTCTCTGTGAGCCATTTGTCAGCACCCATCTTCCTGCCTCCGGACACAGACATGCATGTGTATTGTGCTCCCCACCACCACCAACACCACCATCCAGGGGGATATAAGTTCCATGATAGCAGGATGGTCTTCTGTCTTCTTTTCCTGTTTCAGTCCCTGTTGTTTCCCAATACCAAGAACACAATACAGACCCTTGGGAAATATTTGTTGAATGTATAAATGCAAAGGCACATAGCACCTGCTAAACATTAATTGCTCTTAAAAAAGAGTGATTAAGTGCTTCTATTTGGGACCAACTCTTCTGGCATGAAAGTCTGTATTCATTCACTAGATGATTCCAAAATTAATCAAGTGTGCTTATGCAGCATTTTATAGTTTTTAAAGCACATTCACAATCAAGTACCTTAAATTTTAAATGCATCTTCCTAGAATCCTATGATCCTGGTAGTTCAGAGAGGTAAGACCAACAGAAAGGTGTTAACATTAAACCCAGGTGCCTTAGTCCATTCAGGCTGGTATAACAAAGTATCCTAGACTGGGCATCTTACAAACAATGGAAATCTATTTCAGTCCTGGAGTCTGGGAATCCAAGATCAAGGCGCCAGCAGGTTCTTGTCTGGTAAAGGTCTGCTTTCTGGTTCACAGATGGTGCCTTTTAGCTGTGACTTCATGTGATGAAAGGAGCAAGGCAGCTCTCTGAGGCCTGATGAAGGTGCTAATCTCATTCATGAGAGCTCTCCCCCCATGATCCAATAACCTTCCACATGCCCCACCTCCTTCTACATCAGCTTGGGGACTAGTTTTCAACCTAAGAGTTCTGGGAGCATGCAGGCATTCAGAACACATACCAAGACTCCTGCTCCTCAGTCCCTTATCCCTGCCGGGCACACACCCTCCCTATGTGGATGAGAGCTGCCATACCAGACAGGATATGAGGACGGTCCTTGCCCCTTATGTGCTGACAGTGCTCAAACTGCACAGGGACATGGACAGACACGCAAAGGAGTTGAGGACAACACACCAAATGTACATGTAGGATGCTCCTAGCAGTGGCATCTCTGGAGAAACAGGGCAATACAGTCTGCATCCAGAGGAGCTACTGGTAGCATGTCACTGTACCTACTCCATTAGCACCCATTACCACCAACCCTCCTGAAGCTTCTGGAATAGAAAGAGGACAGTCAAACACTCAGATCAGAACAGCAACTAAATCCTGGCTCCTGTCTACTGAAACCAACAGAGGGGTTTTGAAAAAGTACTGATGGCCAGTCTTGTCCAGACCAATTACATTAGAAGCTCTTTGGGTAAAGTCTGAGCCCTAGCATTTTGTTAAAGCTCCAGGAGTGATTACAAAGGACAGCTGTTGTTGCCAACCACCAGGGCAGGCCTTCGTCACCTAGAGTGCTTTCACTGGCATTATCTCCTTTAATCATCCCAGAGGTCGGGGGAAGGTAGAGCAGGCATTAATATCCCCAAGTTAGAGAGGTAGAGAAACTGAGACTCAGTCCCCTGATTAGCTAATGAGTGACAACTGGAACCAAGCATGTTCGAGAATTGAACAGTGGAGTCTTAAAAGTGATTCCCAAATTGTAGTTAGTGGCCTAGAGATTGCCCGAGGACCTTGCAAAAAATGCTGATTTTGAGTCAGTCGGAGTGGGATGGAGCCGAAGAATCTGCATTTCTGGTGAGTCCCCAAGAGATGTCGATGTGCAGGTCTGTGGACCACACATTTAGTAGCAAAGGCTTCCCAGAAAAACACATTTGCTGGAACTAAGCCAAACCCAGTCTTGATTTTTCACGTGGGGAAGGCTAGGAACCTTGCAAAGGCTGCCTGGCAATCTCCGAGTCTGTCCACACTCTACTCGACACTATGAAACTCCAAACCACCACCTGTGGATTATATGCACAGGTTTGCCTTGTGGCATTCTGTGAGGCAAGGTGAAGAACCCCTTTGTCACCAGTCATACACACACAAGGTAAGCAAACCAAGGTCCAGTCAACTTCATGACCCTCATCTGACCTGCCAAGCAATCCTTGTGTCCACACAGAGAGTGCTGGCAATGGGTCCTCATATCGCCAGCAAAGATGAGCAAGTCTGGCCCTGACCATCATTTGTCAAGTGGGAACCGATTACACCCTGACACCACTCTATTCTCCAATATTACCTCTTCATTACTCCCGGGAGGGTATGCTATTCTCGAGGTAATTTTTTAATGTTTTGTGTGCCTTTTAAATATCAGCCACCACATACATAGAGAGAGACTTTAAATGACTGCCTCAGATATTCCATTTCAGGCTTAAATCTTTAAATATTCTTATGAATTTTTGACTTTGACAAATTGCCTAATGCCTCTTCTCTCATAATAGAAAAAGATCCAGGGAATCCTCATTAATGCCATCTCCTTGGGGCCCTCTTCTTTTAACCTGGCCTTCCATCTCAAGGATCAAGCCCTGTGTTTGTTCTTCATGACATGGTCCTTGGGAATGGGGCCACCTTTCTGTTACATAGAACAGTTTTGCTTTGTTTTTTCTCCTATCAGCCCTTGAACCACCAGCAACTGAAACATTCCCCAGGCAGCTGAGTCTACCCTTCAGGTCCCAGCCTGGAAGTCTTCCTGCTCAGTGCAGTCCCCTTTACTGACTCCTACAGCCCTTAGTTGAACCATGCAATTTAGCAATTAAACATGGCTATGGAGCAGAAAAGTTTAATCTCCAAAGCTGGGGAGAGCTTGGCCTATTCCAAAACTCCTCACGTGCCCGGTTTGGGTCAATAATTAACTACAGACTTCAAGAGCTGAAACTGGATTACCATCAATGTGAGTTCAGCTCTGATCTTTAGGAAGTTGTCAGTTCTAAGAACATCCTGGCACAATCACCCAAACTCCCACAAGTCTCTGCTGCTGCCCAGGCCCTTCCCTCTTTACCTAAGAATTATTTCATACCTAAACTTAATCCAAGAAAATAATATAACAATCAAGATTTTTCCAATGCAAGACCACTGATGCTACAAGCAAGAAAGGAAAGGTAACTCTTGACTATAACCATCTCTACTGAGCAAAGCAAAGAACTTCCCCCACACCTACGCTATGCCTTCACTGTCTCCCGACTCAAGTAAATAACTGAAGGCAAAGAACCTATTTGTAATTTTCCTTGTGAGAGTAAAGATTGTTTCTGCTGTTCCTAATGGTGATTCTAAATTCAGGTTCCAGAAAATCAGGCTCGTTGTATTTATCCTTTTTACATGCCTGAGAGATGACATAGCTGCTAGCATTCATATGCTTTACCAGGCGGGTCATTATGATTCTCAGACAGAGGCTGATTCTGTCTGTTTCTCAAATCTCCACAAACATTCCTGGAGTTGGGCTTTCCATTCATACCATTTGACATGTACATATAAGCTTATTCCTTTTGGGGTTCACATTCAGATATTGCCATTTATAATCACTGATCTTTATGCTCCTGTCAATGGTCAAAGGAAAAGAAATTCTCACCCAAATGGGTAATGAGGCATTTTCAAAGAAAACATTTCTAAACCAGATTGCCACAGAAAGAAGCCTTTTATTCTAATATATTTTTTCCTTGCATTTTATTAAGTTCCCTGTTGTATTTAGCAAACTCTTGAGTAAGGGGTCATTTCATTTTCCATCCCTCCCCTAAGACCATATTCGCCATCCCAAAATGAGCAGGATATGATTTTACAAATATATGTATATTGATGACCCAGACGTTATTTGTACATTTGAAGTATGACATCTTTACTCCTCTATCATCAAGCAGAAGTAATTAAGAATAATCAAGTGGGTGTTAATTGGATATAATGAAACAATCTCCAGTCAGCGCAAGCCTACTATTTGCCTCCTATAGTAATTATGAACGCTGAACACTCATGCTAATCTCCTTCTTCTTACAGAAGCGAAACAGAAATACAGTATTTACTCAGCTGATGGCTTGTTTTGTCTGCAATTTAGTCTGTTTTAGGCTAGGAAACTCACAATTTGCCAAGCTGTCACCAGCTGCTGGGCCCAGACCAGAGATGCAGAGTTCTTAGTTACAGCAGTTCAGTGTATGTCATCTGAGAGGAAAGAACAGATATAAAACTGACCTCTTGTTGCAACTGTACCTGGACAAGTACACGCCAAAAAAAAAATCCAAGTTTTAAGTTGGTAGCATCTCAAGTACTTGGGGACCATGCACTGGTAAGCTCAGGGCTTCATGAAGAAGAGAATTCCTCCATGTAACTCTCTGGACTCTATTTTCTTCTCTTTAGAACCACTCCAGGGCTCTGCAGTCATGGAGCTGGGGACTGGCCTTTGAGCATATTACTTCAGGAGCCTCGTTGGACAACGATTACAGTAGTGAACTAAAAGTGTCTTATCGAGAGTGACCATTAGAAACATATTACTGGCTATTAAGCAGATGGTTAGATGTTTTTAAAGAGCTCTTACATAGTAATAGAATCCAGAGTCATTGACTATATTTATTACTCTCCCAAGAAAGTGGAAAAAATAAAAAGATCCAATGTTTGTTGCAGAGGAGGTTAATTTCATTCTTCCAGGAGGTTGTACACAGACAAAAACTGACAGCTGGTGACTGGAATTTAAAGCAAGCTTCTGAAAGGTGATTAAAGTTCATTGCTTTCCTCCTTATCAGTACCCGAAGGGGTGGGATTCCAAACAAAGACCCTCTGACCAATGGGAGTAAAGTAAGCAATGCAAAGCAGATATGCATGCAGAATGGAGGTCAGCAGACCTTTTCTGTCAGGGCTGGTTCATTCACATTTTAGAATTTGGAGGCCACAAAGCATGTCACAGTTACTCACATCTGAAGTTACAGAATGGAAGGAGCCATGGAAGGTACAGAGCGGGCATGGCTGTGTTCCAACAAAGCTTTATTTACAACACCAGGTAGCATCAGGATTTGGCCCCTAACACCTGCTAAGGTAGAAATCATGCTCACCCACCCAAGCCTCCATCAGCCCCCCCCCCATTATAATTCACAATCATGAAGAGACCTCAGTTTCTCTAATGGATACATTTTTTTTTTTTTTAGTTGTTGATGGATATTTATTTATTTATTTATTTATTTATACATGGTGCTGAGAATTGAACCCAGGTACTCAGGCATGCTAGGCAAGCACTCAACCACTGAGCCACAACCCCAGCCCCAATGGATACGCTTCTGAAAATGCTTGAATCAATGTATTCTAAAACTATACCCCATTTTTGCACAAATACTTACTTTTCTGTAAAGTTTAATCCTCATTTTGGAAGTAAACTGCAATGACTAACAGACACTACCCCTCTCCTAAGCAAGTATTTCTGTAGAATTTCTTAAACACATATTATTTTGCCATTATTTATAAAAATTGCTTTTATGTTCATACATTTATAAATGTATTTTTATACAAATAAATATTTATGTAATCATCTCTTATGTTTTCTTTGTCCATAATTGCAAATACTGAGTTTTTTTAAAGTGGATCCATTATTTGGCAAATACAATCTGGTCATCCTAGGTCTCTATCAAAGAGACACCCATAACTTATTACAACAGAGACACACTTTGGATACTATTAAATCTGAAAGGATTTTATTTAACTTCAGGCTAACTGGACAAACACAACAATCCTGGTGTGTTATTCTTAATTCTTCTGCTAAATATCTGTGCAACCTGGGATATGTTACTTAACCTCTCTGAGCCTCAATTGCCTCTGAAAAATGAGGGAGCTGGAGCAGAGCATGGCTGGAGTCACCTTCAAAGCTTTAATATTCTCTGATCAGTGGATAGGAAACAACTTAATTAGCTCATTTGATTACAGGATAATACTAATGAGGCCACGGGAGCAAGTTAAATAGCCATGCAAGGCTAACTAGCTTTAAGTACAGAAAAACACTGTCACACAGATTATAACTCCCGTTGTCCCTCTGAAGGGATGTGGCTAGTTGAATCCTCAAGTCAACAGCACAGAAAATAGGCAATTATCATAGGTCAGAAACAGTTTTATGTGACAAACAATATCATTAATATTTCCTCTGACTGCTAGACCACACAATCAAGCCTTCACCTGTTTCTTTCCAGTTACATGGTACAAGATCATTTCTCCCCGCGTGTCACGGGCCAGGGTCATGTCCTACTGTCCATGACTTGTGTGCAATGGGCACCATGCACAATTTACCACGTGAATTCAACAAGCTCCACACTGGGTCATGCACTGCTTAAGGAGACGAATCCAGAAATCACATGCTCAGGTATCACCCAATGTCCGGTTACTAAGTGTCCCAACACTAAGGCTCTCCTCGAGTTGTAGACTTGAAGGCCTTTGCAGACCAGTGCCAATGAGAGACAGGGGCTCCCAGGTGTCACTTACATGACATCAGAGAGAGTTCAGCTAAAGCTTAGGGGGAAAAGCATTAAATGTGTGACTGCCAGGTTTCTCATTTTCTTCTTTTTCCAGATTTATATTCTTTCCCCGTTTCCCCGTTAACCTGGTTAGGTCCAACTACCCACATTCCACATCACAATTTTCTTCATTTATCCACCCAACCAGCATTTGCTCAGTGGCTTCTGTGTGCCCTGTCATGTGCACTGGGGACTCAGTGGTGAAAAGGTCAGCCTTGTCCACTGCTCCAGGAGCTGGGCAAGTGACTTTGGAGGAAGCACGCCCTGGGCGTAAGCACTTGTGCAAGGTCGACATTGAGTTCCTCCAGTGGAGAGGAAGTGTCTTGCCTGCTGAAATTCTCCAGGGCTTGTCCATACTCAGTCAGTCCCAGTTCATCAAACACCTTACAATTCAGTGGTTTTGTGTGTACAAAAAATGAATGGGACAGAGAATTTAAATACTCTACTGATAAGAAAACTGAGACCTAGGAAGGTAAAGTCACTTGCCTAAAATCATAGGTTAAAAGAAGCTCCATGAGGATCATGTTCAAAGCAGGGTGACCAGGTTGGGCTCTACAGCTCGCTGGCACAGCAGGGAGGGGGCCTGCCAGGCCTGTACACCCCTCTTCATCAGGAACACTTTAATCAAATAAATGGAAAGCAACAGGATGCAGGCTAGCATCACTGGACAAGGAAGCACAGCAATTCCCTGAGAGGCCTTGAGTAGGCCTGTTGCCCTGACCCGGGGGAAACTGCTCATGACATCCACGACCTCAGAGGCCCCATCAGTTCCCACACTCTACTGTGCAAACGTGACTCCATTAACTTTGGAAATCTAAACAACCTACCAAACAGCAGAAGGCACCACAGGGAACAAGTGACCATCATGGCACCATTATCAGGCCATCACCCTTTGAAAGCCCAGATCAGGTTCATATAATAATGGAATCCAGAAGCTTCTACCAGAGCTGGCTCTGGGTCTGGCTAACTAGGCTAACCATGGCGTCACCCTGGTTAGCTCCATATTGTACCCACTTCTGCCCTTCTGGCTGGTTCCCCACCTGCCTTACCTGAGCCACAGGACTTGTTACCCAGTGCTGCTCTCCCACTGACGTCTTGGATTCCTCCTTATCTATAATTCATATTTTCCAATTTCTAATAGTCCTGAGAAAAGAGCCCCTCCAATCCTACCTAGGCCACAGGAACTGACCCCCCTATAAGCTTCCCATGCACCACATGGGGGGTTTGTCCAAGTTATCCACGATTCATAAAACATCCCCTGCCCTACACACACAAGTGCATGCACACACACACACACTCACACTCACCTATCCTTCCAATTGCTAGTGTTATAGTGGAGAAGAGCTCTCAGTGAATTCTATTATGAATTTTTCCATTAATTCAACACCTACCCAAATCTAAGAGCTCTTCAAATCCATTAACAAACCTCAATATTACATACACAAATGCCTATTCATGTTCTATAAGCTGAGAAGAACCAGGCTGTCAAGGAAGCCAAGCAAAAAATAAAAAACCAAAGCAGCTTATAGAAGGTCAGAATTCCTCCTTATGCCGCTGATTTAACAACAAATGCCTTGCAATGAATAGCTTGATGAGGACAGGGCTCTGCACTACAGCGAGAATTTTTCTTTTATTTGGCAAGCAATGAAATCATTAAGGTAATATATCACCAGCCCCGCTAACAGAATCTTCCCGTGTCATCTCCTGCACTGTACATGCAAGCAGAAGACACACATCTATTGTCTCCTACTTCTGGAGGTTGTAAATGTAGGGAAATTGTCATCATTAAATTGAATATAATGATCCTCTCCCCCTCTCCTTCTCTCACTCTGTACCTCGGCTCTGCCTGACACATACCTTGTAAATGTCAACACACAAGTGTGTCCTGAAGACCAATGGGCAGAAAGTTCTGATTACCAGCAAAAATCCATCACGTGATACCCAACACTCACCCCTGCAACGAGAGGAAATGATAATTGCTTTGCCGTGTGAGGTGGGAAAGCTCGACCTCAAAGTGTCTCTGGTGGTATTAACATGTAATGAAGGTGGGTGCAGACAAAGGTCACAGTTGAGCACAATGGGGACACCATCAGACAGCCTCACCTGCTGGCGTGCTGCTGGAGGACATGGGTAGCTCTGATTATCAACCTGCCCTTCATCTCCAACATCTTAGTCCAGAACCCTTAGGTTTGGCTCAACCCTAAAGGCCATTCAGGAACCTAAGGCCAAGATGAACCCCAAAAAGCTCCCAGTCAGGGCTTACAGAGGGCTCAGACCATAAGTCAATGCCTATGAGTAAAGAAGTAGGAATATGGCTCCCGAACTCTGCTCAGAGAGTGCCAGGCTGGTTTGCTACAAAGGACAATGGGTAACTTTGATGTCATCAGCATTTAGCTTGAGAGGTCAAAATGAGAGCTCGGAAGAAGCACCCAGCATGCTGAGCCAGCAAGGGGAAGGAGGAGGCTTCCTGACCTGAGCATGGTGCACCAGGCCTCACCATCCACGGGTTGTCAGGGGCTGTCATTGGGGCACAAGGACTGTTTGGCCTTGAGCATTAGTTACGTTATGTAAATTATGCTTAATGAAAGTGCGGCCTTGGTCCATAAAAACTTAACAATGCATTTGTCTTCATTTGAGCATTCCCCAGCAGCCACCACCTCCCCTTACAGACCATAATAACTGGGCTTTCGCCGCATGTCCCTGTCCTCCACAGCCACCATCAGGAGGGCCCCAGAAGGAGAAGAGGAATTGGCTTACATTTAGTAAGACAAATGTGCCATTGTGGAGTTGGCATCAGGTGGCCCCAGCACACCACAGGACAGGGGAGCAGGTGCAGCCAGGCCTCCCCCTCCTCCCCAGCTCCTCGTGTTAGCCACATTCAGATGGCTGGAAAAGCCAAACTAGTTTTGGAATCCTAAGAGCTGGATATCACTGCTGACTCATCATCAAGCGTGTATTAAGTGCCTCCTGTGTACACAGTACATAGCAAAGACACCTCCCCCCACACCCTTCACCATGAAAATCACAAACAGGAAACACTTTCTAAGACACCCGATCTTGAGATGCTCTTTAGGTGCTCTATTGTTGTTCTTCTCAGTCCTGAGACAATCACCTTTGAGGAAGAAATTTCAAAAACAAAAAAATCAGTTTGAAATCCTTGGCTGAACATTTCATTAGAGGTCCTCAGAGGAAAGAAGAAAGGACATGTGACTACATTACTATGACAAGAGGAAGCTGAGGTTTGGCTTGCCTTGAATGCAGTCTTGACAATCATTTAGAATCTTAAATAATGAAACTCCATCTGTGACTTGGAAGGCTGAGGCAGGAGGATTGCAGTTTCAAGGTCAACCTTAGCAACTCAGCAAGGCCCTCAGCAACTTAGTGAGACCCCATCTCAAAATAAAAATAAAAAGGACAAGGGATGTAACTTAGTGGTAAAGTGCCCTGGGTTCAATACCAAGTACCAAAAGAAAAAGAAAACTCCTGGTCACAGCCTGTAAGGCTTGCACCGACTGATCCTATCCACCATCCAGACTCAGCTCTGTCCCTGTCATCCTCTCAACAGCCATGCCCACCTCTTCTTGGTTCCCTGTATTCACCAGGCTCCAGCCAATCAAGAGTCTGAGCCTCGGTTGATCCCTCTGCCTGCAGCGCTCTTCCCTCTCAGCCTCCAGCTGGGATGTGACCTTCTCAGGGAGGCCTTTCCAAAGGTCCCTAAGTCAAACAAGTCCCTACCACAGCACCATGTCCTTTTTCTTCTTAGTCCTGTCCCTGCTGTGATTTGACATCTGTTTTTGCCAGTAATTGTGTGTGTGGCCATTTGATGACCCTCACCTTTAGGACAGTGAGCTCCCTGTGGGCAAAAGCCATGAGACTCTTCCTCACCACCAAGCACATGGTAGGTTGGTGAAGACATTACTGAATACATGCAGACCTACATACTTACAAGCATATTGATAATTTTTCCATGACTATGGGGGGAATATACCAAGAAAATAAATATGTTTGCATTCTTGGACAGAAAAAGAACTGGGAGACCCCAATAGTACCTGAACCATAGAAAGAGATACAAGAGAAACCAAGTGGATTCTAGTTGAGAGCATCTTCAAGAAGCGATCACTACTTCCAAACAGGACAGCGGACAGATGGGTTAGGTGCGCCTTCATGAACCTGCCATTTCCATGTTTTCAGTCCTGGTTGACTATTCAGACATGGTGGTCACCCCTCATCACCTGGTCTATAAGCATTTCTATTCCAAGTACCAGCAGCCCTCATCTTCATTATGCCTCTCAGCTCCCAGGAAGATCCTAGGTCCTTTTATTCTCCAGACAGCAAACTAGAAAGCCTAACTACAACCAAGCACCAGTCCTGGCAAATGTTTTCCTGAAAATCAAGGGCCAAATGAATTGGCTACCCAGGCCACACTGCAGCAGCAAAAAGGGAAAATCCCCAGGAAGCAGGTCTACGGTCAGCCCCTGTATCTGCAAGCTCTGCATCCATGGATAGAAAATATTCACCACAAATAGAAAATATTCAGAAAAAATCTGTATCTGTACTGAGCATGTCCAGATTTTTCTTGTCATTATTCCTAAACAATACCATATAACAATTATTTATATAGCATTTGCATTGTGTTAGGTATTATAAGTGATCTAGACATAATTTAAAGTATATAAGAATATATACAGATTATATGAAAATACTATGCCAACTTATATAAGGGGGTTGAGCATTCACGGATTTGGGTATCCACAGGGGGTCCTGGAACACATTCCCTGCTCCTAGATACCTCAGGTGTTTCAATGAATTAGTTGGCCAGAACTTCCTGGAAAAAGATTATCCCAATTTGTTCATCTCACAAAGGAATTGTGAATCCTATTTGACCCCTGTTTTTCCAATCTAGGGTCTGAATTTAGCTAGCTTTGAAAATGTTTTAGGGCTTACCCAGAAATTTGTAAAATGTCAGCGTGAAAATTTTAATTGAGTTATTAGCAATATCTCTTCTTTGAATGACCTTTTAGTACTCCTTAGAACATATCGCCTTCTTTTACTACCTTCTGGCTGACAGTTTCTAATATATTCCTTCTTCCTAGATGATATCATCTGTCCTTGGGTGGAATTAACTAAAGCACTCTACATTCAGAAACTGACATTAATCCATAGCCCCAGATTTGTAACAGCTGCTGGTATAAACACTGTTTCCATACATTGGGTTTTAACAATGACTGGTGGAAATGTATCCTATTCACTGGACACTGATGACATAAAAACAATGGAATCAGAATGATGAACAGCAATGATTTAGGAAAAAAAAAAAACACTTTAAAATTAGCTTAAATATTATACCTACTGAATAAATGCAAGAGAACATTGCTAGCATCATGTGAATTTTATGGTCCTCTTTAAAGAATCACATGTGCAGTAGAAGCTAATCAGAATAGGGAATTATAAAGATGAATGGGAAAGGAGTTGTTTGTTCAAGTAACCGTTTGATGTTTGATAAAGGAAATACAGAAAACACACTCCCTCAGTCTTAGCAACCCAGGCATTTTGCATCATTCCAAGAAATGGAAAAAGTAAATCAACATGGCATGTGGATACATAAAGGTACATTCAGAACCAAGAATCACCAAACAGGGAGATGACAAATAAAGGCCCCTCCCCAAACTTCCCACCCCAATAGCTTTTCATAAGACCTCAAGGCACCCAAACCCAGTGAAAATGACCAATGACAGCACCACCTCCCCTTGGCCTACTCCCAGTATCCTCCCCCAGACTTTTACATTCCTCTGGAACAGGAACGTGCACTTCACTACAGCAACAAGCAGTGACATCTGTAGGGACCTCACCGGAATTTTCCATCAGCACCACTGCGTTATTTAGAATCTGAGGTGGTAATGGCCACTGCAAACACCAGACTGTTGATGCAGGTCCTGAGGCTCACGATGGCTGATCATTAAAGCGTGCCTGCCACTGATGTGTGGGGGCAACCTGGTGGCAGGAAGAGGGGGTTTCCAAGGGGATAGCTATGCAAATGGGGCTGATGGACGCAAAACTCTACGGTGTTCAAGTGGGTGTCCAGGAACTTGGTGCCTTTTCCTAGTGGCTCACCCTTCTGGTCCTTACACTCTGGACTTCACGGACCCTTATGAGACTCCTACTGTCACTGTCACTTCCTGTCACTCAAGTTACACAATTGCCACTGCTATTGCTTTACAGTTATATGAGTGTTGGTGAGGAGTCCATACTCTGGGGCAGGAGATTGAGGGCTCACCTGAGGAGTTTTACACCTGTTAGTAGGCACCGGGGGAACAGGTGCATCTCCAGATGAGAAGTAGTAACTGAGAGGGCAGACCTAGGGAAGTGTGAGAGAAACATCTCCCTTGGTCTGGATGTGCCAAGTATCTAGAAGGGTGTGCATCTGGTGCTGTAAATTAAGAAAAGCATTTGACACGTAAGGGCCCTAAGCAAGGGCCCAGGTAAACTGGGACAGACATACCTGACAGTGGCCGCACACCGTGAGGAGGCTGACCAAGTTGAATAAGAACCCTGGGCTCCACAAGTCAATGGACTGAACTCCCAGACTTGATATGACTTCATTATCTGTGAGGAGGGTTCCAGTCTGTCTCATTTGTGCTAAGGACAGAGAAGGCAGCTTATCCCTGGGGACCAATATGGCAGCATTCGTAAGGAAAACAAGGGCAACTGGATCACCAGCCCCACCCCTCTGAGAGAGTCTTACCAGCCATGGAAGACTGAGTTTTGCTTTTACCAGGAAAGGTGGCCTGTCCTTAAGCTCCCTCCATGTACTTACAACGTACCCCATCCTATTATCCTCTAAGCTGGTTTGCCTGTTAAACAAATCTAAATCCAGTCAGTAGGTCAAATTATTTATACCCTGCAAGTAGCATATCTCATTCACTCATCCATCCACCAACTTACTGACCAGTTAGGATGAGTCCAGCACTGCACTAGGTTTGGGAGCTATGCATACAAACAGATGTGACCCAGTGCTCTAGGGCCTCAGAGGCAAACTAAGAAACAACCTGTAGACAGAACCTAAACTATGATGGTGACTCTACTGGCTGGATTTTGAGGGGTTCTGTCAGCCCTGGTGAAGGGACTACTTCAGCTCAGGGGGATTCTTTGGAGGATGCTTAAATTACAGCAAGAAGGAAGACAACTCCTTTGCCCATGCACGAGGCCATCCCTCATAATGGAAAAAGATTCAGGAAAGCTGTAACAAGGAATTCCTCCGTGAGCAAAGGGGACCTGAACCTAGCAGGGAATGAGTTCCACAGTCCCGGCATCCCTAAGTCTGAGTAGCGGTGAAGAATGTGACCTGGAGAGGCAGACAGACATGGGTTTTGGCCACAATACCCACCCCTTGCCCTGACCCTGGATAGATGACTTAACCCAGCTCCTCTGGCTTCCTCCTCTACAACACAGACAAAACCCCCGCCCTCCTACAGTGCTGTAGAGCAGTGGTTCTGCAGTGTGGTCCATGGACCAGCAGTATCCACACTGTCTGGGGACTTGTTAGACACGTACATTTTTGAACTCCACATCCGACCTTCTGAATGAGAAACACCGAGGACAGGGCCCAGCCGATCCTGATGCACTTCAAGCCTCAGACTCTGGTAAACTGATTCAAAGGGTTGATGCTTATCAAGTGCTTCACAAAGAGCCAGGCACATGGGAAGCCCTGGAGCATGGTGGCTGTGATCAGCTCTGGTTGTATCATGAGGCCTTTGGGAAAGTCCTATAAAAAGGGATGCGGCAGTGGGGGGATTCGTTTTTTCCAGAGTCAGAACCAAAGGGACAGTTCGAGTGCTCTAGTGACCTGCATGAGAATCCCGTGAACATCAAGTTTGGGCAGTGAGACCTGGGAATTTGCAAGCTCCTCTACAGTATACCAGGGAAAGGTCTTCTGTGTGTTCTTTGTGTGTATGTTACTGGGTTTTGTGTTTTGGTGATTTTTTGTTTTTGTTTTCAATACCTACATCTACTTCAATATAGCTGTGACAAGGGCCACTCTTGCAAATTCCTTTCCACCACTCTCTCCTCCTCCTTTCTCTGGATTTCTCCACTGGTTTTCTCACATCTCTCCCTTCTGCCCCATAGATTCAAATCACTGGCCTGAAGTGTAACCTCAAAAATATCAACCTAAGCATTTCTCTTCCCACTTAAAAATGAACAAACAAGCCAGGCATGGTGGCATACACCTGTAATCCCAGCGGCTTGGGAGGCTGAGGCAGGAGGATCACAAGTTGGAGGCCAGCCTTCGCAACTTAGTGAGGCCCTAAGAAACTTAATGAGACTGTCTCAAAATAAAATATAAAAAGGTCAGGGATGTAGTTCAGTGGTTAAGCACCCCTGGGTTCAATCCCTGGTGCCAAAAACAAACAAACAATCAGCTTTCACCAGCCCCGGGGTGAAGAATTCCAGTTCCTTGGCTGGTCCCCACAAGACCTTTCCCAGGCTGATTCCCACCTTCCTTAGTTGTATCCGTCTCTTCCAGCACCACGTGTCATCACAGTGGTTAAGTGTTGCCGACAAGAAGGATGTGATCTCTAAGAGGAAGTCTCTCGTCCTTCCCCAAATGCCTCCACCACTCCTTCTACCACTAGGTGTTTTCGGTATTCTTCAGGGAACCAGCAGCTCCAAAAGAGACAAGTTTGTTTATGTGCAGTCTACACCTAGGAAAATCTCACGAAAGCCAGCATAAAACAGCTCTTGTCACTGGCCACCACTTAATCAACTGTCTGGGGCGACCACCATTCTCCCAGCCCTCTCTGAAACACCTACCACAGGAAGGTGACTACCGGCAGGGACCCTGTGTGCACTACCATCACCCAAGGTGACTGGGCTGGGGATGGCAAAGTCACTGGTACTGGCTTCTTAGAGGATATAGATCAGACGCTGAAATATTATTCGTGCTCATGTTCCCTGGTTATCTGCATGTGCACACGCAGGTGTGGAACACGGTCAGACTTGTGCTCATGGAGCTGAACTGATAGAAAAGATGGGCGTCAAAACACAAATTGTGTTTCCTTTCCGTTCATCCCAGGGAGTGGAGTGGGAATCCCAACCTTCCATTATTTACCCTTTGTCCTGAATACATAGGATGATGAGTTTGGTACATATATATTTTATAACCCTCAGCTTACTGGGTGTCTTTGCTCTTCTGACAACACTGTTAAGAATTTTGCCAACATTTTATAGCACAATATTCAAGAAATAGCACTAAATTATTGTGCAAAAATGCCTGGGTCTCTCTGAAACTTAACTCCACCTTTTATCAGCAATGTGACCTTAGACAAGTCACTAAAATTCTTGGGCCTCAGTTTCCTCACTTGGGAAGTAGGCTCACTGCTCCACATTGGAGCAAAATCACAGAATTGCTACAAGGATCACCTGATAGAGAGGAATGTGTTCCATACATACAACTTGTGACTTCGGCAGCGACTGTTCCACGTTACTCCCTCATCCCATGTAGTCATACACATGTCCAGGTGCCTGCCCTTGTGTCCATCTTTTCTGAGAATGTTTGTGATGGTGTTTTGCTTTTAAAAATCTTGGCCCAAAGATCACATCTGTCCTTCTGAAACCTTTTATCTAAAGTGTTAGATGCCATTACCTTCTTTAACTCATCTTGGCTGGGAGTTTGAACCCACTTCTCTCCCCCAACTTTTACTCAATTTTTTCCTTATTGATCAGAATTCAGTTCAGGGCACATGATGCCCTCTTTACCGCATTTCTCAATCTGCCACCTCCGGGTTTCAAAGAGGCTTGCTCAGGTGGGAGGGATATAGTGATGATTGGATGAGGTGGAAAGGACCTGGCTGAGGTCACGTGTGGGCCTCTGGAACTCATTCTACTTTCCACCAACTGGCAGATGGAGAAACAAGAGAGGGTTATTTTGTTCTGAGAACGAATCCATCACTTGGCCATCTGACCCCTTCCTGGAACCTTTCTCCCCATGCCCATATCAGATCTGATGCTGCACAGGGACAGGGAAGTCATGATTAGTCACAATTCTGCTACCTCTCCATGTTACTATTCCTGTCGATGACATTAGCTGGAAGACTGCCAGGGCTCACGGAGAAAAACTAACCAAAATGATCGCAAAGCCATTTGGAAATACATGAGCATGATCAACACACTAAATAATAATTACTCGCATTTGTATTCCCTGCCAATCTTCATATGCAGAGTATAAATGTAACCTGCTCCAAATGAATTGCCTGGTTTTAAATACCTGAGAGTCATAGTCCTAAGATTCTGACAACGTAACCCACATATCTTATACCTCGGATTTATAACAAAGACACTGCCATGAATTGAAACCCCAAAGAACAAAGCCAGTTGAAATTTTTAAACATTTACTCTAAACTTTTCATTATGGGTTATATTCTTCTCAAATATTTCATCAAGCCTTTTTCCTCTCTCTGGTTTAAATCTCAATCACTAAAAGGAATGATTCCAAGGCAATAATGTAGAAACAAAAGAGGAGATTAAATACAAATTAAGCTTTCATTTGTACTGTTTTTCCAGACTGAATTAAAGTGATTGAACTAACTTTGGTGTAAAGTAAATTTTACAGCTGTTAGAAATGATAGAATGTAAATTGGATTATACTATTTAAATATTTTACAAATAATTGAAATGGCATTCTTATAAGTTATGTTCCAATATTCATGTTCAAACATAGTAGATCAAGCTGACTGGCTCTAGATATATATCTTTCCTTCTGCTTGATATTTCTTCCATTACCAAAATGAAACTCAAGGAAATTCACACAAAGATAGGTCAGGGGCCACCAGTTAAGATGATGTGAATGCAAAGGCATGATGATATAATTTAACCTATTCAAATTAATTCATTCCAACAGATATTTATTGATTGCAGGGCACGGAGCAAGGTACTGGATACAATGAGGGAGTAACCAGACTTGCCCTGAAGGTTCATACAGTCTCCAGGAAGCAAAGAAGACAAACCAAACAAAATTATGCTACATAAAGCTGAAAAATGCAAACCCTTGACAAACAGGTAGTTGGGAGAGGTGGTGATTTAAGTGGGGTGGCAGGGGGTGCTTTATGAAAATGACAGTATTTAGGCTTGGTCTTTAAGGATGGATAGAATTTCCACAGGCACATAGGTAAACACTGTAAAGCATGTTTAAGAAGCAAGAAAAAAAAGCATCAATTCATGGGACTGAGAATTCCTATGACATATGTGGAAAACAGAATAGAATAAATCCGACAGCATAAATGCCTAGAGAACTAATGAGATATTCTTCAGTCTTTCAACCAACATTTATTGATTATTCATGTACCAATAAGATCTGTGGGAGAATATCAAGAAAATAAAGCAAGATCACATCCCTGGAGGAATTTATAATTTCAGCAGTTAAAACTTATAAGTACAAGTAAAAAGTTCCAATGGCAGAGTAGGTTGTATTGTGAATTTAGTGGCAGGAAGTCACCACTGAGCAAAGATGAGAAGAACGTCCAGGAGGATGGACTTGTGAAGATGAACACATTCATTCATTCATGAAGATAAACATTTACATTCAGTTTCCTCATAGGTTGGATACTGAGAAAAGTAATAAAGATGAACAACACTGAGTCTGTGACCTTAAGGAACACTGGCCAGAACAGATGGTAGAGGTGAGGGCAGAAAGAGAACACTGGGAAGTTGGTGGATATAAACCTGGAGGGCTGGGAGTTCAGAACACAATCGGTCCCATGTTGGAGAAGCTCGTTCAGCCACGATGATGCCAGATCTCGTTTTGAATCCCCTGAAAGCAGACACTAAAGTTCCTGGATCCAGGACATGGCCCATGACAGCAGGAGAGAGAAAGGGGAGAAGATAAATCCACTATCAGGTGGCCAGAGTCACTGCTTTTGGCAATGGGACCTGATTCCTCCTCCTGTGCACCCATGAAGTATGTAGAAGTCCTTCCAAGACTGTGTTTGAAGGATAAGAGGCTGGGCAATTAGCCAGCAGGGAGTCCCCCAACAGGGTCAAGGGGTATCCTGTTGGAGGCACAGGCTCCAGGCTTGCAGACTATACACAGCTTATTTCTTTGGTTCTCGGTAAAGTCCTGGGCAGAAAGCAGAAAGATTCATGGAGAACCTAAGGTGAGACACCGTAGGTTCAGTGGGAGTCTGAGCTCACATGGAACCATGCACGGCGGCTGTGATTGTAACTAGACAAAGGGAATGTGCTGCTAGAATCAGGCAGGATAGGACAGAAGGGTAAGAGCTAGGAAAGGCAGTGTGTCTAGCCTGAGATAGAGAAAGATCGTGGAGACTGAATCAGTGTGGTGGGACTGGGAAAAGGGCAAGGTATTCGAAAATATCCTCAAGGATTAAGTGACTCATAGAATGGAGCTAAGGAGCCAAATCATAGGTGACTGAGAGCAAGATGGTGTCATGGACAGAAGCTAAGTGAACAAGAGAAGATGAATCCCAGGATAAAATGGGAATACAGGACTCAGGCTTTGGAGAAAACAAATTGGAAATTATCAGCACAAGGATGACAGCAGAATTCAGAATTCTAAGAGGACTGTATAAGGGACACGGGGAAATTACTAAAGGTTAGAAACTACAGAAACACCTATATTTAGTGAATGGGAAGACAAAGCGAATGATGTGAGAGAAGGGGAGAGATCACAGTGTCAAAGAAGGAAAAACAGAATTTGGGAGTGAGGAGATGGGCAGTGGGGTAGAGTGGTGCAGAGAGGTTGGAACAACGAAGGCCTAGAAGCACCCATTAGGTGTGGTGACAGACAAGCCACAGGAGAGCACCAGAGGACCTACTCTAGTAGAGAGACTTGCTAGTTTCAGGATCAGGTTAACCAAAGTTAAGGAATGAGGGAGATAGAGACATTTGTTTTCAATGGGGTTCCTTATCTCAACCACAGGATATGATTTCTGTGACTACTACTCAATTTTTCCAAGGATAGCACATAACTAGTACCTTTCTAAATGCACAGAAGTCAATTAATTACCCAAAGCCAATGCCTTAGAACACAAGTTAGGAAACCTCTCTATAAAGCACCATTTGGTCCTTGGGATGACTGCTCTACTCTACCACTATAGTACCAAAACAGCCACGGGCAATGCCAACACAAACAGGTGTGGCTATGTTCCAACAATGCTTTATTTGTGGATAGTGAATTTGAACTTCATATGTATTCATGTGTCAAGAATTATTCTTTTCAAAATCTTTTAATAAAAATGTAAAAACCATTCTTAGCAGTTTTAGTCAGCTTTTTCACTGCTGTGACTAAAAGGATCTGACCAGCACAATTATAGAGGAGGATAAGTTTATTTAAGGGCTCACGGTTTCAGAGATCTTATTCCACAGAGGGCTGGCTCCATTCCTTGGGGCTAAATGTGAGGCTGAACATTATGGTGGAAGAGTGTGGCAGAGGGAAACAGCTCACATTGCAATCAGGAAGCAGAGAGACTCCACTGGCCAGATAAAAATATATACCCAAAGCCACGCCCAATTTCCACCTCCTTCAGCCATACCCTACCACTTCAGTTACCACTCATTTAATCCCTACCTGGGGATTAAATCACTTATTGGGTTAAGACTCTTACAACCCAATCACTTCTCCTCTGAACCTTCTTGCATTGTCTCACATGTGAGATTTTGGGGGACACTTCATATCTAAACCATAACATTAACCCAAGAACCCCCTGCCACACACACACACACACACACACGCACGCACACACAATAGTGTCCAAATGTAGACTTCAGGGGATAGTTTGCTCCTGCCCTTGGACATTAGAGCTTAGTGATCAATCATTGCCCCAGGTGAGAAATGCTGATAAATGCTTCAAATGAATGAAGTATCAAGAGAGGACAGAAGGATAGTGTGAGGAAGAACAAGTTTCAAGACTGTTTTCGAGTAGGGAAAGCACACCCATTACAACAGGTGAATAGGAAATGATCTCTGGAGAGAGGGGACTAAGAAATACGAGATTGTGGAGGAAAAGTGGCAGACCAAAGTGCTAGAGCACGGAGGAGGACAAAGACTGGGTAGAGGAGAGGTGTGTGGCTTCCTCGGAGACAGAAGGTGAGACGGGGAAGACAGGCGGGAACCAGATTATGGAGGACCTAAAATGCCAGCCCGAAGAGTTCGCACTTCATTAGGTAGGCAATGAGGAGTTACAGAAGATGTTTAGGCTGAAGAACACAGCCCAAGAATCAGTAATGCACCATGTCTGCCCACTGAAGAATGAACAAATAAGCAAATCTCTGTGTATACAAATTTACATAATGTAGGTATGACCAGAATAGAAGCTGAAAATATGTGATAACAGACTGTCTTTCTCCAAAACCTGCTCCACAAATGCATTTTGGGAAGGAAAGATAAGCTGACATATTTGAAGACAGCTGGTTCAGTATATCCATCCATATGTGAAAGTGTGCTTACCCTCCAGGATGTGAATATCCATGGAGCAAGAGACATACCTGGACTTATGGCAGGTTGGGGCTAGGGTAGCTTGTGGTAACTGGAACTAAACTTCAGTCTTAACTTCATTATTAGCTACTTGCATGATGATAGGACAGGGAATTGACTTCTCTGGATCTCAGCTTCCTCAGGGTCAAGTGGAGTTTAGGATGTTCCACTGAACCTCAAAACTTGTAAGGATCAAACAACCTAATGGATGTGAAAATGGCCCCAAAGCCTAATGGGTACATAGATGGAAGCTTGTAGCTAAAAAAAAAAAAAAAAGAAAGAAAGAAGGAAAAAAAAAAAATCATAAGTTCTATGATGTCATTTGCCAGAATAATCTCTCTCAGCCTTCCCCTCACTCCATGTCCACCTCTTCCTACCATCGGGCAGGAGTAAATAATTTCATCAGAACCCACCCCTGGTCAAAAGACATCCTTACAGATCAACCTGCAACCTCTATTCTTTGTCTTTACACCCTTTTCTATAGACATGACACCTCTTTGGGGGAACAGGGTATCTTCCTGTGAGGTGAGGTCCTATGGTGGGGTCAAGTCATTCATGTAGGAGTGCTGGATACATTGACGGCCCTGAAGACCTCCTGAGTAAGGTGGCACCTTAGGTGGGCACTGAAGGCTGCCTACGCTCAGATGGAGGAGGGCAGGGCTTCCTACACAGTAGGACAGCACAAACCGCATAGGATCATTTCATTCACCCCAAACATCTGGATGCACTAGGAGAAAGGCCCAAAAAGGCAAGAGAGGCTCAGGAAAACACAGCCAACATCAGAGTCCAAGAAAAACAAAAAACAAGAATTTTTTTTCTTCCTTTCTTTCATGATTCAAATCCTGATTCTCATTTTGTAGCTGAAATACAAAAAAAAAAAATGAATATTAATCACAATCAGACTTAACAGGAAGAGCCTATGTCAGTGAAGCAGAAAATATAACCCCCAGCCTTAGATTCATAGAATGACTTATTGTTTACTAAGAACTTTCATGTCCAGTGACTCTTTGGTCTATAAATTAGTCATATAATATATGCAAGGCAAATATAATTACACTCATTTCATAAAAAGAATAAAGTGACAGGGACTCAGAGAAGTTAAGTGATTACCTATGGTTACACAGCTACCACGTGTAGTGCAGGGTTGCTGTAAGAGCCTGGTTGTCTGCCTCAGAGCCCGCCATTGCTTTCTCCCTTATTCACTTTATCTCCTGGTTGAAGATGGCCATCAACTTGATCTTTGGGTTAGCAGCATCTTCCTACCAAAGAGGTCATCCCATACCTTCTCACACTGACAAAAGGAAAGCAATAAGAAATACCCAAATCACGGGCCAGAGTTCAAACTCTAACCTATGGGATATAATTTAGCCTACCACCTATTTTTGTACAGGTTGCAAGCTAGAAATGGTTTTTATATTTTTAAATGGTTGAACAAATTCAAAAGAGGAGCAATCTCTCATGACTTAGGAAACTACAGGAAATTCACATTTTGTTGTCCAGAACCCAGTGGGTGCATTCAGGAAGGCCTGTGGTCAATAAGCAGAGCTGGGCAGTGGCCAAGATTCTAGGGCCCCCAAAACCAGAGTATTTGCCATTTGGCCCTTTGCTGAGAAAGTGTGCTGGCCACTGATGTAGGTCGCTGTTCTACACATTATAGGAAGACAAGACAGGTACCTGGGAAAGGGAATTACAGAAGAAAATGGAACCCAAAGTCCTGACTCCCCAGAGTTTACACGTCTTGCTTGTAAAAATGGGTTTTGGGGGCTAAATTCTCAAAGGGCCAGTACCTCTCCACTGGGTGCTGATGGGGTTCCTTTGGCAGTTTCATGACCCAGACTGCTTCCACAGTCCCTTCAATTTCCCTCCATTCCCACCCTTCCCCACGAACCTACCCGGGGTGAACCTCATTGCTTCTAGAAATGAAGACGCTCTGATGTCAGCTGTAAAATCTGTATCTCACTTCCTCAGACAAGTGGATATTTATTGACAGGGTGTGGGATAGAGAAGGAAAGGAGAGAGACTGCCTGTCCAGAAGGCAGTAACCTTGGTGCAGATGCAATGTCACCAGCCCCAAACCATCATTCTCACAGATGTACAGCATATTATTTAAAGGGAAACAAATATCAGCCACTGAATGTCACGGCAAGGACACATCTCCTGCCTCTTAACTAAACTTATCAGAGCTGCAGTTTAATATGGTTCCTTTTTCATCCTCCCCTCAAATTCATCTTCCAGGGCAGCTCTTGACACCACCAGCAAACAGTCAAGACGAAGATTTACTGACGTTAGCTTCAAACAGATCTAGATTTATTGACATGTGGGGCTGGCTTTCTCGGGAGCTGCAATACACAGGATTAATTTTAACTGCTCCTTAACACTCAGCACTGCTTTGCAAGTACCCAAATGCCTGGTCGTTCCGTGGTTCCGTGGGCGAGGTCAATTTTTAGCAGGAGCAGGATCCCCAGTGGTGGCTTGGGCATCCTCTTATCAGGCTACCAGGTTAATTGACACACAAGCCTTTGAAGTAAGAACAAAACCTAAGCAAACATGCAGCCAGAAATCCTTCTCTTATCATGTCCTCAAAGCTGCCCCTGCCCGTCTCTAAAATCAGCAAAACCAGCAGCGATCCTAGTAACTAACAAAAGCTTTGTGTCTTGCTGTTTCCAGTCTCCCCACATGCCTACTGACACTGCCATGACTGAAGCCAGAGAAAGGCAGCAACGAGCCAGTTCCCTTAGAAGGACTGTGTGCTGCCCGTGGTCTTGGGTCACAATGTTGAGCTTTGCTCATTTCCAGAAAGTCTATCGATGAGCCCATTTGCTGTGCCACGATTCTGGGCTGCGTGCAGCAGAGGTGGCTAGCTGGACAGGGATACCCACTGGTTGCACAAAAGCAAAATCTCCACCTCTATCCTTTCTTTACTGGCCTCTCTCTGTCCACGTTACCAGTCACAACAGGACACAGGGTGGCAGAGGAGACATGCAGCCTGGGCACCCGCAGGCACCATAAGCAAGGGCAAAAAACTGAACAGGAGAAGAGAAGAAATAAAATCTCTATCAATCCTCTCCTACCACTAGACTAAAGAACAAATTTGCAGAGCTCCGTTAAAAGATTAACTGCTAAATGAAAAAGAGCTACGAGATGTAAATTTAAAAGTCCAAAAACACCCAAGAGGCATAACTATAATTATTGCTGAGGGAAGCTCTTTAAGACTAAAAATACATTTCCATTAACAATCAAAATTAGTTTTCATTGCTTTTTTTCTTGAGCTTTCAGTGAATAACCTTTGATGGTAGTACATGATAATGATTCATTAGAAAAAGTGAATTTGTATTTCAGAAGTAGGTATTGAAAAAAAATTAGCCAAGAAATTATTCCTCCATATAAGTCAAATGGCAGGAGAAGGGAACATTTTTAGAATGAGTAATGACTTCCCTATAAAAACCAACTCAGACAGCAGGTTAACAGAGCTGACAAACAATTTTTTTTTTCCCAAATTTCCAATGACTGAAAGGAACCAGCATGGCTAGAGAACATCTTTTTCTTTAAATCCTGGCAAATAAGTATAAGGATATGATGTCATAGTGTCTCAAGATTTCCAGAGTTTCTGTCATCATTAAGGTGTGTCTAAGATGACACACATAAACAGGTAAGTCCTGACAAATTTTTCCATGATTTTATTGAGATATACTTACATATTAAAATGCACAAATCTTACCTGTACTCTTGGATGAGTTTCAACAAATGCAGACATCCATGGAACCAGCTCAATTGAGATCTGGAATGATTGTAATTTCCACCCTCCCACAAAGCTATCTCATGCTCTTGCCAGAAGAAACTACTGTTCTGATCTCTGTCACCCCAGATTAGGGCTAACATGTCATATAAACAGAATCACACAGTAAGTTGTCTTCTGTGTATGACTTATTTCCCTCAACATAACATTTTTTAGATTAAATTTTGATTATTTTTTTAAAACATCTTAGCTATATAAAATTTCCAGAGGCCAAATCATTTGGGGATGGGGAAAATGACACAACAGCTTCTTCAGGTAGTGGGTAAAAGAAAGGGGTAACACAATCCAGGTTTTCCTAAAAGCATCTTAAGCAAGGGAGGAAAAATGGGAGATTTTCCTTTAAATGTCATAAATCATCCCGAAAGGCTCTGGAAATTCTGTGATGATCTCTAATTCACTCACCTATCACAGGGAGGCGTGATATAATGGTGAGTTGTACATAATTCATAATCCTAAACCTAATTATGATGAGTGGCCTAGAAATTTGATTAAAAATCATTAGTTCTGCTAAAGAGCCTCAAAACAAAAATGAAAGTATAGAAAGGATAAAACTGCTTTGCGAGATGGATTATTCTTTGAAAATCTGAAACAAGATGATAAAAGTAAACTATTTCAAAGAATCACTGCCAACTTGTAAAGTATAAAATGCAAATGCTGAATTGCAGATAAAGGACAGAATGCATGGCTTGTGTTAAACTCCACAGACAAACCACAAGGAAGTTACAAGGTTAAGTCTTATTCTTTTTTCCTGAGGATATGGCCAAAGAGTAGCACCATCGCTGAATAAAAGGGGAAAATTCCTTGAGACCAAGGCCCCAAGGATCCTGGGGGTCCTCTAAGCCTCCACCTCTTGGGAGGGGCCAGAATTCACAGTATCAGAAAGTCATGGGACTGAATTGGCACCCCGTCCCGTTTATGCAGCACATCCTGCTTCTTTCAGAGCCTTTCACATCTGTCGTAGCATCTCATCTGTGCAACTATTATTTTTAGTTCCCTATCATTTATTGCAGCACTTCAAAATATCAAAAGTGATGGCAAACAACATTGCAGTTGGTTTTCACATAACTTTTAAACTAGGCAGAGACTCTGCCCCATTGAAAGGAAAGACTTTTGCCAGGGTCATTGAGGGGTAGATTTGGAGCTATGAAATGCCTTTTAATCCACTCTCTTTATTACTACTATATTGGGCTCCAGATAGGTAATCTTAAACCCAAACAATGGATGAGAAGACAGATGCAAAGTGAAGTTAGTTCTCAGAAGCTAGCTAACGGAAGACCTGAAATGAAAATGCTTTATAAAATAATATGTGAGAGAAAAATCAGTTTTCAGGAAGAATCTTAGAGCTTCAAGGAATCCTCCTCTTTCTTGGGTAGAGCACAACCCAGAATCTTCTAAGTATCCTAAAGCCAAGGTCCCTTCCTAAAAGTAACTGAGCATCTCAATCTCTCTCACTCACCACCCACAATTCAGAGTTCCAACAACTAGCTTTTAATAAGCAGTATTTCTGGGCCAGCACATTCAAAGAATTTTAACTGTGTTGCTTTTATTTTGAGGGGGTAAAAACTAATACCATTTTCATTTTACAGGTGAGAAGCCGAAGCACATAGAGGGAACACCTTGACCCAGACCACACTCCTGGTAAACAATGTGGTTGAGACCTGATCCCTGGCACTGTGGCTCCAAAATCCACATGCTTACCCACCATGCTATACGGCCCAGGCTAACCAGCAGAATATCAGATCATCCCCAAATTCTACACTCCAAAGCCTAGGAGGACAGCAATGAACACTCTACCATCTAAAATGTAGATACAATATATATATTTTTTATCTCAGGGAGTGGGCTTATATTTATATGTACAAACAGATTAAATAAATCATGATTACAACAGTAAACATGTAAATTCCGATCAATAACTACTTGCCTTCCCCTCCCCCCAACGCTAACAGCTGCAATAAAGCTTTAACTGTAAAGCGATGCACAACCGGCCATAAAAGTATGTAAAATAAATGAGGATAACATAATGAGGGAATCCAACATTCATCTCATAAATATAACATAACGACCACAACTAAAATGTCAGAGAATCTAATAAATCAATATGGTAGGACAGAGCTATCTTTATGTTCAGAATACATAAAAAATATATTTACATGCAGGGTGTTTTTTTTCCCCCCTCTAAGCCAGGACCAAACAAAAAGAATTATAAGAAATTTAACCCTTTGCTGACTTAGATGCTCTGAATTGACAATGGTATTCAACACCCCATTGGGTTCTCCCACATCATTTCATGGTAAGAAATGGGCTCGCCTCTAAATCTGCACAGAAGGCATTAGATACCATGCTAATATGCAAATGTCACTGGAAGGGAAGCGAACAGGAAAACATCCTGAGGGGACTTTGAAAGGATCAATTACAGGCCCTGGTTTAGAATACTTCTGATCATGGTGATTTCTGGAACTTCCAGCTCATTTTATTAGCGCCAACAAACCCTGGGAGGTTTAGTTATTTCCCTGTTAATGCACTAGCGATTGATGTGGATAAATCCCATAAATACTAATGAGGGTGACATGAGTAAATCTCCTCTGAATTAATGAGAAGAGAGGCTCCTGTACTGACCAACACATCGCCTAATGACTTGAAATGATGGATTTATAAATTCTGCCAGGTCCTCCTGTGCACACACGCTCCAGAGACAAACATCCTGACCTGGTCACCTCCTCTCATGGTGCTTCTGGATCTGGGGGGCCTGATGGGAAGGAACTGGCCTAACTGGGAAGGAACAAATACTTTTCTCACTATCTTTTCTTCAATAAAATGCACGTATCCCAAATGCGATGCCTAACCTTGAGGAGGAGCTAAACTAGGGAGGGAAATAAAGAGTTAAGAGATCCTAATACAGTCTGAACTCAAATCCAAAAACACCAACTTCTCAGACATGAAAAAACAGCTCATACTCATACACTAAACTGAATTAAATAAGTGTGTGAGAGAGAGAGTGAGAGTGTGTGTGTGTGTGTGTGTGTGTGTGTATGTGTAACTCAGTGTTCTGTTTATCTATTGCCATGTAACAAATACGGTGAATTTAAATAAGAACTATTTTATTGCCCCTTAATTCTGGAGGTTAACAGGGGCTCAGCTGGATGGTTCTTCTAGGATCCTTCTTGGAGTCTCTCATGTGTTTGTTGTTAGATGTCAAGGACTAAATGTCCAAGGTGTTTGGGGATGGGATAATTGGGGACTGCAATCTTTCTCTTTCCACGTGGCTAGTTAAGAGTGTCTTTAACCAGCAGATGAATTCTAAGACCAAGTGCTCCAAGAGGAACAGCTCCACTGTGCAAACACTTCCTGTGACTCTGCTTGTATCCTAATGCCCCATCGGCCAACACCAGGCTCGACTCCACGGGAATGTGAACGCTGGAAGATGTGGTTCATTTGGGACCACCAAAGTCAGAGTCCACCACAAGTAGCACCTTCCTTCCCAGAGGGAAGAAGACTGTTGCCATCATAATAACAAGTCTGAGAGACTATCTTTTCTTTCTTTCTTTCAAGATTATCTTATCTATTTTTATTAGCACATCATAATTATGCATAATAATTCATTTTGACAAAATCACATATGCAAGGCTACCTTTTCCTTTTGGGGTGGTACCAGGGATAGAACTCAAGGGTACTCGAGCACTGAGCCACATCCCCTGTTTTGTATTTTATTTAGAGACAGGGTCTCACTGAGTTGCTTAGAGCCTTGCTTTTGTGGAGGCTGGCTTTGAACTCCAGATCCTCCTGCCTCAGCCTTCTGAGCCGCTGCGATTACAGGCGTGCGCCATCACGCCCAGCCTAGCACAAGAACTCTCTACAGCAGCACTCATTCTCCTGTAATTCACACTTAAAGGACCACCTGTGCCCTCCCACAGGTTCAGCCCTGAGCCTTTTGTCCCCCAAATGAGTAAAGACTTAAGGACCACCATAGATCTTGCTCCAAAATTCCCCTCCCTGAAGTTGCACTATTAATATCACCCTCCTCCAAGGCAGCAACCCCGTGGGCCTGGTAAATATTTTCCAAATCCGGTCTACCTGTTGGTATTCATCAGCAATAAATAATTTGTATGGCATTTCAATTTTATCAAAGCGCATCCCATTGGATGCTTGGAACAATTCTCCAAGGCAGGTGAAATGAAGATTTATTATCTTCATTGAACCAAAATAAAAACAAATCCTGTATACATTAGTATGTTGTTCTAGTTTTTCTAGTGCTTTGTAACAAAAATGCTATTTTTATAAAAATCTCTTAAAACATTCCTGAGAGGTAAATGATAACGTCCCTATTAACAGATTAGATAAAGAAGTTAAATACCTGTCCCAAGGTCCATGATAAATAAGTGGCAAGAGTGAGTCAGGATCCCAGGGCAGTTTAATCCAATTCTTCCCAGTGCGGAACAAGAAGCGTGAGTTATCTATGGTCAGAGGCCTTGTGGCAGAATAAGAACTGGAACCTGTGTCTTCTGACAGACATCTCTTCCCCCAAGCACACTGACACCTTTGCCTCACTTAGCCTGTGAGAAGTGCCTCATGGTAGTTATAAAATGAACCACACCACAACAGTGGGCTTCAAGAGAAAACTTAGAAACATCATCATGGCCTAGCTTTCTGAGAACAGGGGAACTTAACTGCAGACTCTAGACAATACAGTTCAGCTGAAGCCAGAACATCGGATGTGACTTCACAAGGTAACCTCTGGGACTCCTCTTGCAAAACCTGAAACATTGCTCAGTTTAGACACTATTCTTTAATACTTCTTATAGCAAACAAATATATAAATAGGTCATGGGACAGAATAGAGTTCAGTTTCTGGACAATTAGAAATTTTATATGTGATTTAAAAAAAAATCATTTCAAAATGGTTAGCAAAGTAACCAAAAAACAAATAGTGTTAGATCAACCGATTATCCATTTGTGAAAAATATATATTAATTTTGACCTCAACATAGTCATAAAACCATTTACCAGAGAAAACAATTCCATGGATCAAGACCTACAAAGGTACAATGAGAGCAACTGAAGTTTTGTAAGAAATGGAGGAGAATGTAATTATGACCAAAGGGTCAAGAAGGTCCTCAACAAGACACAAACAACATGAAGAAAAACACATCTCAACATGACAGCATCAAAATTAGAAAACTATATGTAACAAGAGGAACCATGAAGCTGAAAGACAGGCAACAAGTTGGAAGAAAATATTTGCAATCTATGAGATACTCAGCCAAGAACACCCGGATGTACAACAAAACCAGTAAGTAAATGCCACACAAGCCAACGGAACAGTGGAAAAAGGATGAACATAGGCAATTCACAATAGAAAAATTTAAAAGATAGCCAATAAATATGTAAAGTCATTTCTAAATCTGGCAGGAAAATGAAAAATTAAAATGAAAGTGAGAAAGACCATGACGTACCCATCAGCTGGAAAAAAATTGAAAGTGAGCTAATGTCAAATGTTGGCAGGAGAATCAGTCAAATGGTGCTTTCCACATATCACTAGAAGAGTGAACTTTTTGTTTCATTTTGTTTGGGTTCTAGGGATTAAGCCCAGGATACTTTACCACTGAGCTACATTCCCAGACCTTTTTAAAATTCTTTTGTGTTTACGGTTCCCACTAAGTCGCACAAGCTGGCCTCAAACTTGTGATCCTCCTGCCTCAGCCTCCTGAGTCACTGGTATTACAGGTGGGGGCCACTGGGCCCAGCTGAGGAATGAATATTGATAAAAATCATGATGGAAGACACATTTATCATGCCCATTACAATTGAAAATGTGCATATACTAGGACTATGCAATTCTACTTAGAATATACCCAAGAGAAATATTAGTACTTGTGCAGAGACATCCCCTAACAAGGACATTCATTACTGATGTGAAAAGGAAAAATGACTAACAACTAAATGCCCATCAGAAAACTCAGGACCAAACCCTGGCATATCCGCACTATGGAATAGTGCATAAACATGAAAAAGCATAAAAACGTCTGCAAGTCCTGATGTGGAAAGAAATTAAAGACACAACACTGAGTGAAAACCACCCACTGCTGAACGCATATAGTACTATAAAATCTTTAGTATATGAATATACATGTGGGTGTGTGTCTATAGAAACTTGCAGGAGGAGAATTAAGGAGATACAGCAAACTCCTAATGCAGGGGCTTCTGGGGAAGAGGTCGGGGAGAAGGACAAGCCAAAAAGGACTAAAAACCAAAGGCAGTCGATAGGAAGAAGAACATTGCACTTGTGTAATTAAATTTTAATTTTTCAATAAATAAAAAGACATGGTAGAGCAACCTCCCTAAAAAAATTCTCCCAAGAAGGGTTCATAGTCGTTCTTGGAACTGACAAAACAAAGACCATTAACAAACAAAGCAGACAGAAGGAAGAGTGGTGATGTAGAGGAGGAAGATGAAGAGCCACACAGTGGACAGCCTGGACTGCGCCACCCACTGACTGCATTCTAATCCTGCTCTCCCACTCTAGCCTGCGACTTGGTTAAGTAAATGCTGCAGTTACTCAGCATGCATTAAGTGCTGTGTGAAGTAGTAGCTCAATAAAGTGCCACCTGTTCTAAGTTCAGGTGGAGAGTCTTGTGCACTGCCAGACTGCACTGTGATGATTAGTGGAAAGGGAAAGTGGGAGGGAGGCGGAATTGGCTCTGCCCGTACCAGAAGGAGCCGGTGTGGGCATGCACATCTGCATCTTATCTTCTCCAAAGGGCTCCTGAGAGCCATGAGCATCTTTCCACCTGGTCCAGCTGAGGGGCGCACTACCATTAACCAAGGTAATACAGCGTCCCCATTTGGTGCCTTCCTCTATTGGCTGAGTGGACAAAGGGGCCAGGACACTGCCTGTAGGGAGATCCAGGCAACCAAAGGATCTGTGCTTCCTAGAAAGCAAAAGGGTCACAAGGAGCCAGGCTCACAGCACATAGCCAGGGCTGGCCAGCAGTACTCAACATCCTTCTTCCACAGAGTTTGCATCATCTGGGCTGGAAACCCTGAGAAAAATAAATCCCTTTTTGTTCTAATTAAAAACGTAAAGGGGAATAGTAATTTCCATAAAGCTACCCAAATTGCTTAAAAACATCAATCTTTGATAGGCCAGTAAAACAGAGCTGTGTGCCCTCCTGAAAATTGGAGAAAGAGAGCAAGAGAATAAATGAATATCGTGTTCAAGACCATGAATCTCAAGATATGGAATGGTATTGCCTTGTGTGGCCATTCTGCCCCTGGGCTAGTTTTCAGGTCATTTGGTGCTTTAGCTCTGTATAAATAAGAAAAAAACAATTTCCCATCCATGCCCAACACCCTACAGTTCATAATGCTCCTTTACATTGATGACCTCATTTAATGCTCACTACTATCTTTGTGTCCCCATTTCACAGATGAGGAGATAGAGGCTTTGACATCAACAGTAGCACCATCATATTACAGTGGAAAGGCAAAGGCATTTACTGCACCTCTTGCAAGCCTCCTGCTCTTTTTGCTAGAAATGCTACATCAATCTTTTGTTTGATCAAAGCAAATTTGGCTTCCTTCTCCTGTGTGGATATCTTTTTGCATCTCTTTTTGTGGGGCCTCCCAACAGCTTTGTGGGAGAGAATCTTTCCTCAAAGAGGACGTTCTTTTTTCCACACCAGAGGAGCAGGGGTGATTTTTCTCTCCTCTTTGTCACACTGGGCTGATGGTGACTGAACTGTCTGCATGACTTCAAGTTGGGTATGGAAACGAGGCAAAGCCTCTAGCCTCCCACCAGGGTTCTTGGCTTATTCTGGAGAACAAATGTTTATTTGGTTTTATTTGTTTTTGCCCCCAAAATCACTAGGTCCTTTATACAATCCTATAATTCTCAGCACAAATCTATAGGGGATATACAATGGTCCCTACTTCCTGGAAAAAGAAACAGAGGCTCAGAGAAGACAACTTGCCCAAGGTCACATGCTAAGGGCCAAGGGTGAAGTCTGAGTATTTCTCAAACCTTGATTATTTCAGTATACCACTGAATGGGATGGGAATAAAAAATACAAATACTCCTTTCCAATAAATAGGTGGATTGTCCAAATGCAGATGCTTCTGAAAGTTGAAGCGGTGAGAGTATGGGGTTTCTGTTAATAATTATACCAGGAAAATAGGCCTCAATTGAGATTATCCCTGGGAAACCAGGACATATTGTCACACTGATTATACACAATACAAGGGACTATCAGACAAGAAAATGATAGATATACTAAAATCCTCAACCATAAGTAATAAATGTCTCCTGCAGGAGGACAGTCCTACAGACTTTCTGGATCTCATTTATCCTCTACCAACCTCAAAGCAGAACCAACAAACACTAGAGTTACTAATTTAGATTAGCTCCTCCTCCACCCCCATGTGTTTCCAGCAATTAATAAATCTTTATTATAAGCACCCATCATGAAACCACAATGCCAAAACCCACACCAGGCAAAAAGAGGACCACATGACATCAACTGTCAGGTGACAAAGTACAACAGAGACCATGCTCCGTCCTGGGGACAGAACACAGGCAGGTGTCTCCTGGACTTCCAGAAGCAAGTCACTAAGACAAGCATTTTCTTCCATAGCTGTCTCCTGCAGCAAGCAGAATTATATTATTGTGGATAAGAAACTGATAAGTACTAGGGAAACCCAGTAGTTGGGATTAGGCAGCTCTTGGGGTGTCCAGGGTTAGGAAGTCCTCCCACCCAAAAGGTGTAGAAAGACCCATGGAATCTGCAAAATTACAGACTTGGCTGGTTTCAAGGACACAACTCAGAACATCTTTGCATTCAGGAGTCAATATCCCAGGGAATAATTGCTCCTTTCTACTTCATGACATAATGCTCAATTATACCTCATTAAGTTTAGTTTTCAGAATGGGTTATACAGATTCACAATGATCTAAGTGGCAGCTGACCCCAACACGAGAGCACACTCATGCATGAGAATTTCCACCACTCGCTTGAACACTAGATTGTTCTGTCTACTACACACACACACACACACACACACACACACTTCTTTAGTGAATGATTCAGAATAGGGTAGGTCACCCTAATTATCACAGCATGAAGAAGGAAGAGAATGTGCTTCTTAAAATCTAGGAGATAATTTTCATTTTCCAAGGCCGGGATTTACATTTTCTACATGGGTCATCAGGGGAATCTGGCAGGCTTGCCTTGGATGGGAAGAAGGTTAAAAAAAAATAAGAATGCTTTTTTCTTAAAATTCTAGCCCATCCTGCCCCTACCTGTGGAGCTCATACTAAAGCTAGTTTCAGACACTCACCCTCTACCTCAGAGTACCTGAGGGTCTCGGGAGCTACTCCTACTGACGTCTGTCTTCAATTCCATAAACATGCTCATCCGTCTCTCTTCAGAAGTCAACTGAAGTCCCCCACGTCCAATGGGGAGCAGAGAATTGTCAGCTCTACTCAGACTTGCTAACAATCCAGGGTAACAATCCAAAGCTGGACAAAACTTTGGAGATGATTATTAGGCAAAAACTTTTTCTTCCTTTCTTTCTTTTTTTTAATCAGTAATCTCAACTTCAGAACATTAGATATGACAGGTAGTGGTCCTAAATGAAACTAATTTACAACATTTCCCACCGTGCAATTAACCTCTTTTCACAAAATGTTGTTTTTTTAAATGACTGTTGCAAAATAGGCTCTAAATGAATATAATTTCCCACCCATTTTTTTTAGCAAAAATTATGTATCATTTCATACCTAATATATGCAGATTATAACAACTCTTAAAATGAACCTGAGAAGTCAAACTTTTCCATCTTTGAGTTGTCTCCAATTTTTAAAATCTTGATTTTCCCTGAATTCAAGGGGTCTGGCTTCTCAGGCCTGGCTAGAAGTTGAGTATAGACAAGACAATGAAAAAGCCCAGGTCCCAACACCAACCTTCTAGATTCTGCCACAGAAACCATTTCAACAATGCCAAGCCCCACCTGATGGGATCTGAGTCGTGGACAAGGAATGTGGAGGTATCTTTTATAGGCAAAGGGATGGATAATTGCCCACTCCAAATTGGCCCTTTTCAAGGCCCTTCCTAAGGCTACATTCATACATCTCAACCAAAGGGACCCTTCTTCGAATCCCGAAGCCATGCTACAAAGGTGGATTACTTAAGAAACAATTAGGTGCGTACACAAAGCAATTTGCAGGCAGCCGCACTCCTTCAGCTTTCTAAGTGAAGGGCCTTTCAAGGCTGATTTATAACACTGTCGTCTTCAGAAGGCAAAATAATTAATAGGAGCATGGACTTCTAATTTCAGTGACTTCCAGAGAAAGTGGATTTCATTTGATTTATGACGGCCGGTGACTTTGCATTTTATCAGTTCATTCACTCATTATTTATGCTGATGGCCAATTTCAATGGGTCGCTATCATCTAACTCGCTACTAATCAAAGAGAATTAGGGTTCACTGCATTATTTAGAAGTCGCTAATTTATCTTCAGAACAAGTAGTGAGAAGAGTTTGGGGCCTTCCACAAAGAAAAAAAACTGAACAGCTGGCTGAGGCCAGAAAATTTGGTCAGCATTATAAATGAGTTTTATCAGGGGTATTGCAAGTTGATGAGTTTTGATTTGGAAGGAAAGAAAGGGGAAAAAAGAGAGGCCAGGAGGGAAGAAAAACTAATAATAAACCCTGAGTTACCTCTGGGGTTGGAGAAGCCCCGCCATCACAAAAGGCTAATCCTGTGCTGTAACCCTGAGAGCTGAGCATCTATATCATCCCGTATTGAAATATCCCAGCACCCATCCCTTCAGCTCCATAAACAAGGATCTTTGCAATGAAATAACCAGAGTTCCTTCCCTTCCCAATTTGAAGTCATTTTAATATGTTCTAGACACAAGATAATGGATCACATTTAAACATGAGAAAATTAAGTCCCATCAGCAAGTAATGATACCCAATCATATTCAATCATGTTGAACAACAACCACTACCAAAATGATACTCTTCTAGGCAAAGTTAAAAAACAATTTTAAAAAACTCTTGTTTTACTTTGAGGGAGACCCAACTTTAAAATACTCCTGTGTCATCTCCCCTAAGGTTGCAAGTCGTCTCATGTTCCAGCTTCTACACTGTGGCATATGCTGGTCCTCCACTGCCCAGGCTCCTACCAAGTCTGACCCTCTTTCTTTCAAATTGTAGCTCAGCAAGCCAATCTAGACACCTTTCCTCTGCTCCCCAAGGCCCCAAAGCTTGCCAGCTGCCATCCAAATTGTATTCCCCAGATTTCAAACTCTATGGGGCCAGAACTGAGTGAGCGTGGCTACTGGCTACCAGGACCTTGTGCCTCTGATGCAGCACCGGTGTTGAATAAGTTACTGTTTGACTTCGATGCTTTCTGTACCACTCACCAGTCACTCAGCCCAAGCCTAACCTGGGGAAAGCCAGACAGTGTTACGTGATTACACTAGATTCTCGCTAACCCAGTAATTCTTGGCAGCTCAAAAACTAAAGAGGAGGGAGGAGTAGAAAATAACATCAATTTCCAAACACTAAGTTTGAATAGCAATGTCCAGCTCTTGAAGCTAATAGGGTTTTGTTTTTGTTTTTGTTTTTTCCAGCCTGCTAGGGTACCTCAAACACATTCCCGGAGGGAATATAAGACTCCTAAAAGGTTCCAGCATTTATAATTTTCATGATGACCCCACTATACTATTTAAAACCTCAAATAAGATGCAAAAATGGCTACAGACTAACACAAATACAATCTCTAGATGACTTTTTAATCGTTTCATTCCCTATCGAAAGACCTCTTTTCAGCCTACACTGGGCTCTCTTTTCTAGTTTATGTCTGGCCTTTTGCCAGACTGTCAAGGTGATCATATAATAAATATGGCCTTATTAAACTGGATAGAGTAGCCAATGCTGAGTTATGATTATGGGAGTTTCTATAATATGAAAACACCATGTTTATCATATTCATGATCTAAAATAAAGTCTGAGATTCCAGCATTTATTTCCATTCCACTTCAAGATTTATATGTGACCACAAGTAAAATAACTCTCAAGGAACACAAACCAGTCTACCTTCACACTGTCATCGACTGCTTTCATCTTTGGCTCCAGCCCCAGCAAAGAGTGTATTCTGATAGCTAATCCCGAAATAGGCGGCCACAAGAAATCAACACTGTTGGTTTCCAATCTTGCTTTCCTTCAGTAAAACTTTTTTTTTTTTTTTAACAGAATTGGCTTTTTGAAGGCCCCAACAACTGCATCAGCTGTGGTCAAACCTAGAAATAGACACTGCTTCAGATATTTACAATGAAAGGAATTAAATGCAGGAAAATGGATATCAGCAAACTAGACAACAAGAAGCTGCTAGCATGCTCAGGCGGAAAAGACAATGGACAAGGGTCACCGACTAAAGCTAAAATCTTGGTGGGCCATAGCACAGGAGGTAGAGCCACAGCAGAAATTCAGTCCATACCAAAGAAACTATCAGAGATGCAGTGGGGTGGGGAAAACACTGGTGTGTCCCTTGTCCTATCTACTACTCTCCTGCCAGGGCCTGCTGTGCCCAGATCCAGTAACAAGTCAGATGACAAGGGAACTTGGGAAATTCTTTCACAAGTGACAGTCCCACAGAAAGCAAAGTGGCGCAAGGGCGAGAATGGATCTGAGGGGAACAAAAACTCACCCTTCCTTTCCATGGAGGAGGCGTGTGAAGATGCA
Source organism: Sciurus carolinensis (assembly GCF_902686445.1). Classification (NCBI taxonomy): domain Eukaryota; kingdom Metazoa; phylum Chordata; class Mammalia; order Rodentia; family Sciuridae; genus Sciurus; species Sciurus carolinensis. Next base: position 126,572,263 of record NC_062217.1, on the reverse strand, counting down.
GCTTAACCAAAAGACAACTGCAGGCCACTGTCTCACACTGCTTTCCTCTTCCTCCCCATAGAGTAACTACATGTGATCATTAGGCACTAGAAGGGGACAGCTCTAAGTGGGTACCGTGAGGATCTATGAGTCCAGTTCTCCTTTGGCAATTGAAGTAAACAGGCAGATTCAGATGAAAACCCATGAAGAAGGAGGCAGGAAATGTAGCAGCTAGGCCCGGATGCCCACCCTAAAGCACATCAGTGGGACTCAGTGGAGTACAGAGATGTTTATGGACCTATTGAAACTGTGGCCTTGTGTAGACAGCTGTGAACTTAGCCAATGAGGCAAAGGGCCTCGGTTCCAACACCCCAAAGAAAACCCACACTGCTTCAACAGTGTGTTGCACAAGCCTAAGTCAAGGAGGCCTTCCGAGTGGGCAAGGCCTACTGAGTGGGTGGAGCCTAACGGGTGGGTGGGGCCTACCAAGTGGGCGGGGCCTACCGAGGCCCACATCCTCCAGGAGGCTTTCCCTGCCCACCATAGTTTCTGTCACAAAGAAGATAAAAAGAAGTCTTTGGGACTTGATTCTGAGATCCTCACAGGGCCAACATCTACTTTGTAGGGACTAACATCTAGTTTGGTTTGTGTCTATTACTGTTCTCATTTTAAAAAAAGAAAAAAGAAAAAAAGAAACATTAAACTTACCGTCTTAACTTTTTAGGTTTACAGTTTACTAGTGTGAAGTAGATCCACATCGTTGTGCTACAGATTCCTAGAACCTTTTTATCTTGTAAAACTGAAACTCTGTGTCCATTAAACACATTGCCCCTTGTCCCTGCACTTGGAAACCACCATTTCATTTTCTGTTTCTATGATTTTGACTATTTGAGTTACTTCATATGAGTAGAAGCATACAATATTTAGTGGTTTGCTTCTTTTATTGAGCATAATGTCTTTGAGGTTGGTCCATGTTGCAGTATGTGACAGTATTTCCTTCTTTAGGGCTGCATAATATTTCATTACACATATATATACCATATTTTCTTCATCCATTCATCCATTGACCAATATTATTTCCATTGCTTCCACCTATTCACTATGTAATGTTGTAATGAATATGGGTATGAAAATCTCTCTTCCAGATCCTGCTTTGAATTCTTCTAGATATATGGCTCAATCATACAGTAGTTTTACTTTTCACTTTTTGAGGAACCTCTATGGTACTTTCCACAGCAGCTGCACCATATTACATTCTTGCCAACAGTGCAAAGAGTTCCAACTTGTCCCTATCCTCAGCAACGTATTTATTTTCTGTTCTTTTGGTAATGACCATATTAATGGGTGTGAGATGTTATCTTACAGTTCTAACTTTCATGTTTCTTCTGATAAGCAGTGTTGAACATCTTTCCATATACCTTCTGGCCATCTGTATATCTTCTTTGGAGAACTTTTCCCATTCTCTTAACTAGGTCATCTTTTTTTGTTGCTAAGTTGTTGAAGTTCCTTATACATGCTGAATTTAACCATATATTCATGGTTCCTTCTGTTTTCTTCTATGGGTTTTATAGTTTCAGGTCTTAACTGGAGGTCTTAACTATAATCCATTTTAAATTAATTTTTGAACATGTTGTAAGGTAGGATCCAACTCTGTATTTTCCACATGGATATCCACTTTAGCCAACACTATTTATTGAACATACAGTCCTTTTCCCACCGTGTAGTCTTGGCACTCTTGTTGAAAATCACTGGACCACAAACACAAGGTTTTATTTCAAGGCTGTTTGGTTCAATTCGTCTTTTTGCCAGTACCACATCATCTTGTTTATTGTCGCTTTTTAATATATTTTGAAATCCAGAAATGGAAGGCCTCTAAATTTATTCTTTTTTTCTTTCAAGATTGTTTTGTTCTTTTTTTTCCCCAAGATTGTTTTGACTATTTCAAGTTTCCTTGAAATTCCATATGAATTTCTGAAAGAAAAAAAAAAAAGTTCCTTTGGAATTTTGATGGTGATTACATGCAATCTCTAGATTACTTGGGTAGTAGGGATATTTTAACAATATTGACTCTGCCAATTTATGTACACAGATGCTTTTCAATCAATCTGTACCTTTGATTGCTGGTAGTAGTGCTTTGCAGTTTGGGGAATGCCATCTCTTGCTTCCTTGGTTAGGTTTATCCCTCACTGTTTTGTTCTTTTTGATGATTTTGTGGCGCTTGGAGTTTTGCTGCTGTCGTTGACTTTGGTTTCATACTTGGTACACTGTGTTCACTGTATGGCTACGTGTGACATCAGCAACCAAGAAGCACTTGTGGAATGAATGAAAGACTGGCTGAACTAAACCAGCCCGAGCAGGAGCGCGGAGGGAGTTGGGGCAACTCTTTGTCTTTCCAACATTATGACCTCGTTGACCAGTTTCTTTCAGTGACAGCAGTACAGATAATAAAGCCCTTTTTAGCCTCAAGCCTCAACTTCAGAGCTGCTATCTTGATAAAAACAATTTTGCCAAATGCAATGAAAACAAGGTTAAGCCTATGCCTTTTCTCATTATTTGACTTTTAAGACTAGCTCATTATTCACTTTACAAGTCCCTCTTTCCCTTTAATGGTTTTGAATGGTTGGCATTTATTTACTCAATAAGCCAGGTGGGGTCTGTCTGCACCCTGCTGAGCTGAAGAAAAGACACTCCCAACCAAAACAAATAAACAAACAAAAACAATAAACAATGAACAGTGGTGGCAGTAGCCACCGCCGCAGGAAATGAATGTACCACTTGGCATCTGGAAGGCGCCCTTAGCATTGTCAAACCAGCTGCCCCACGAAGGCCTTCACATCCCCACTTTGAGATCCAGGAGCAACAATGCTAGAAGGCAGGCAAGGCCCCGAACTGCGGATACCTCACACTGCCAGGGAAAGCTAACTACCAGGTCTTAAGCATTAGATTTGTGTTGTTCCCATTTCTTCCCATTTCGAACTTCTTCCCTCTCTGACCCCATGCCATGCTTTTATTTATGGATGCAATTCAGGAGGGCCCAGTTTTCCCCTTCTCTACCCACGTTCCATGAGATTCAACAAAACAGATCTCCCTGTGACACAGCTGTCCCCAGAATATCGATGGACCAGGGCGCCCGCCATCAGGAACTCAAAATGAGAGGCAAGACCGTTGGTTCCATCAATGGCCTGGTTCCCAGCTAAAATGTGCGCAGAACTTCTGAGCTGCGTAGCTGCTCGGCATGGTGACCTTCTCCAAAAGTGAGAGGCAAATACATGGATGGCCTCGTCGTCGCCACTGTTAGAGAATGTCCAAGTTAAGGCGGGATGCGAGCGTGACACCGTCAAAGGCAGGAGAGACAGGGAAGCTGGGGGAATGCAGGATTCCTTGCCGGCATATCATGACAGCCAGGCAAAAGCTGAAGAGTGGGAGTTTTCGAAACAAATGCCAGTTAAATGATCCATTCAGTTATACTTGATATGTCTGGTATAATATAGCTTGTTCCAGATGTCAAATAATATTGCCAAACCATGCTCACTAATGTGAAAACCATTGTTGCTGATAAGCCTAAGTGTTGTTGAATTTGTGCAACAGTCACCCATCTGCAAACAAAATATTGCATTAAAAAAAAAAAAACCTTCAGCTCATAATTTAAGCCGACAAAGGGATTGACTGAAAAATGTAATTTATAAAAAGCAGTTTTCCCCTGAGAAACTTTTTTTTTCAAAACTAATATTTCACATTTACACATTTAAGTTATATTCAATTTTATACAAAAATTATAGTAATTGTCCTTCACCTAACATGAATGTTATAATTATACTTTCAGCATGGCTGCACTTCAACACCCAGCCATAAGAAAAGTGTGTTCACAACCAACACAGAGGGAACAAATAGATTTGCAGTGTTTGACGTGACCCCTTTAAACATACAGCTCTAAAATACCCATTGTTCATAAAATTCATAAAGGGCTGCATATGTACATCCCAACTCCCTTTTCCATTCGATATATATGAAAATGCAATTTGCTGTATGTCAAATGAAAAATGCAGTTTTCAAAGGCATTGACAACAGGTGCTAGTTAAATGATCAGACGCTATTTGTTACCAAGTCCCTTACTCTCATTTGCAGCAAGATAAATTGCATTTTAGGAGAGTAGTGCGATCTAAGGGGTCTTGACATGTTTTTATTGATTTGCATAGGTTATATGCATGTATTCCTGTTTGTAGGCAAATAGTGCCACAAGTAAATGCAAGGCACCGTGCCTGTGTTTCGAGAAAATTGGAGTCATCACGGGGGAGCCAAGATGGAGTGAGCCTGGGTAAAAGAGACACATCCCGCCTGCTGGAATCTCAGAACCTCTATTAAGATTTATAGGCTGTAGGATTCTTTTGGGCTTCAACATTATTCTTAGTAAACCCTTTCTGTCTTCTGTTGTTTATAAAAACTGGCAGCTTTAGCAAAGACAGAAGCTTAAGTTGTAGGTAGCACAATTTAACATAATAGTTCTCGCCTGTCCTCCAAATAGCCTAATGCTGATTTTGCAAAAGGAAAAGAGAAAGGGGGAAGAAAAGCCACACAAAACCACGTACCATAGGCCGTTGCTCTGACACGGATGGATTTGGCTGTCACTACAGAAAAGCGTTGGTGAAATTTGATTATATTTCTAATGTCAAAATTTACTAACTTTTTAGACTCCAGGGTTCCATTTCTCATTTGATTTTTCATTTTGTTATCTCAGCACCATCAGGCCCATCACAGAGAGTAATGCACCAATTAGCCCAGGGAGTCACTCACTCAGAGGGGACTTTTTCATCCACAGGGGCTTCCCCTTTCTGCTGCCACCCTCACAGCCAGGCTGGGCCTTGCCTTCTACTTAAGATTCACATGCCTCTTCCTACCACCTCCCCTCCCCAGTACCAACCAGAGCTCTCACCTCAGCCTGGGGAGTCTGATCATTTACAAAGGCAGGGATGGCCTTACAGTGTCACCTCTGCTCTTGCTTTATTTTATGTGATGATGTTATTTTCTTTTTCACCAGTTTAAGCTTGAGAACTCGGACTTGCCAATTAACCACGAGGTCCTTCCTTAAGGGGTTTGAATTTCTGTTTCCCACTACATCTAGCATGTGCCTGGATTCTGATACAAATATTTCAATAATACGTAATAATGAGTACTACCTTTGTACAGGGATTTAGGCTTTTCAAAGCCCTCTCCTACACATTTCCTCCTTGGGTCCTCAGAGCTGAGGGGTATGGTAATAATTACTATCATTCTCACTTCCCCTAAGGGGAAGGAACTTGGCAGAGGAGGGACAGCAGGTTAGCCAGTTTCCCAGCAGAACACAGGACCCACCGTCCAGGGCTGGCTCCCCTCAATGCACCACACTTGTCCCATGTGTGGCTCATCCTTTTAGGGTGGACACAAACCTAGCTTCCTACGTGATTATTTGCCTACTCAGTAGCATGTGTGACTGTATTTCAGGAACTGTATGCAGTGAGTGGAATATATGAAGATATGTTCAGAGTTTATCTAGTAGCTGGGTCCGTAATCGTCAATAATCATGCCATATTTCTTCTTTGAACACATTCATTCATCTCTTCAAACTCTTATTAAAAGCTGTGTTTTTCCAGGCTTCAGGCCAGGCCTAAGGAAACCAAGCTGAGGAAGACAAGCCTACTGTTCTCCCAGAGCTTTCAGAGAGTCTAGGGCTTTCCACGTCTTCACCAGGATCCATTTTGTATCTGACCAGATGACCCAGCCCACCAATGCACACACACCCCCTCACCTCTGTGAAACAAAGACTCCAAAAAGCCACATTTTATCTTACTGTGTACAATGCACTTTGATATTTCCTACTTTTTTATTGCCTCATTTCATTTATTTATAAGATGCTATTTGTAACCTCTAAATCAATTTTTCCACAAACTAATGGATTGTGACCCATTGTTTGAAAATCACTCGTCTAGTGAGCCTATGAAATAACTTAGAGCAGGGGTAAGCAAATATGTTTTTCTCCCCAGGATTGGGGGTTGAACCTGGAGCCACATGCGCACTCGGTAAGCACTCCACCTCTGAGCTACAGCCTCAGTTTTTTGCCTGTTTGTGGTGCTGGGGATTGAACCCAGGATCCCACCAGGCCCTTGTACACTCTAGACAAGTGCTTTTTATTTTATTTGAAGGTAGGATCTCACTAAATTGCTCAGGCTGCCCTCACACTCAGAATTCTGTGCCTCAGCCCCCCACCCCCAACACCCCGGCCACCAAGTAGCTGGGATTACAGATGTGTGCCACCAAGCCCAGAAGTGAACCCTTTTTACCAAGGGCCAGACAGCAAGTATTTTAGTCTTTGGGGGAAAAACAGTGAAAAAATAAAGATATTGTGTAGGGACTAACCAAAAAAAAATTTTGTGCATATTTTTTACTGAAAAAAATAAAAAATACTATAATAAGTATAATTTTTGGTAACACAGGCTTAGCAATGAGAAGAATGGAATTATTTCTGGACACTGAAATTTGAATTATATAACATTTTCACCTATCACAAAGTATTATTCTTTTGACTTTTTGAGCTAAGAATGCAAAAACTATTTTTGGCTCCTATGCATATACAAACAGAGGCAGATGACCAGAATTTGCCCATCCCTGAGTGAGAGCAAGAATTGTTTTCACTAATAATCCCCAAATTTTAATTTTCATTGCAATACTAGATACCAAGAAAAACCTAGAAGAAGAAATGTGGGAATCTCAAATCTAAACAAGCTATGAGTTTGGCCCCATCACCTCCATCTACCAATGAAGAACTAGTATAACATGACTCCAGGCCTTCAAGCCAAGGGCTGGCTGCCCCAAACCCATCCAAGCAGCCATAGGGCTGGGCTGGGGTGATCCAGGAGTGGAGACTCAGATCACCTCCAGAATAAGTAAACCCTAATGAGAGGCATGAACACAGAAGGCGATGTATTTCAATGGACAAATTTTCTCTTACATCATAGAGTTACCACAAAGGGCCAAGGTCAACCCCCTTCCCCTTTGCCATAACACTAATGACCTGCACGTTCTTGTACCTCACAGTGGCTGAACTACAGGTAAGCCTTTGTGGCACCAAGAGTAGTAAGCAGAAAAAACAAACCGTCACGCCACCCAAAGACTCCACATGCACACTCTGCCTCTCTGTGCAACTGGCCAAGTATCCAAGCAGCCACAGGGAGTAGAAGAGATCTCAAATTTGGGGTGGCAACCACACTCCAGGGCCTAGGGTCCCAGGATTGGCTCAAGATGAGGCATGTATATAATTTCCTAAGGGCAATGACTCACACAGACAAACCATGGCCTTCCAAACTTCAGGTTATATTTATGTTTCATAATAAACTGCAGGAAATCCAGGGTGACTCAAAGCTCTGAAGGACACACAAGCTACACTTGAGAATTAACAGGTCCTACCACAGGAGATGATTAAAACACAGTCACCATGTAAATGTGTTACCCTGTCAGGTTGGCAAAGCTTAGGAACCAACAGTATTACCTTTGCAAGATGATAGACTTAGTATTAGCTAAATAATGCTTCATTCTGAAGAGGACTTCAAACTGAATTCCAGGTCTGGTCTCTGACCTCTGCTGAACACAAACCCCAGAGCTGGAAAGTATCAGCACTGCCCCAAAACCTGGTGATATTAGCATTTACAGCACTCTTGGTCCCTGTAACAGCAGAGACATTGGATGTGAAGTAAAAGCACACACAAATAAACACACTTCAACCCAACACTTCACATCAAAGCAGATGCAGATAGCTGCCAATGGTCAACAAGTAAATGTACCAAGTTAAACAAATATAAGGTTGCCAGTAGACATTTTGTATTCTAAAATGACTTCCTACAGAGTTCCTCACTTCTGCCTTAAGGTATCCAAGGTCTGAATAGTGCATATTTTGTATGAAGAAAGGAGCGACTGTAAAATTGTAAGTTATTTTATTCTTCATAGTTCATTAATAGCAAGATAGAGCAATATCTTCTCCTGTATTAGAGTTTCACTGTTTTCTTTTCCTTCTAGTCTGATCTGAAAATAAGTAAATAGATACAAATGAATTCATACTTGTACTTGTATGCACACAAACACACATACACAATGAACACAGACACAGTTTCATATATCCAAAGTCTCTGGCACTAAATGTGAAGCTCAAGGCCACAAGTATTTAAGAAGATGTTTCCTCAATGAAAACACTACAAGGACACCTTATTGTTCCATTAATTATAACTCAACACTTATAGAGTGCTTTTTAGAATTCCACAAAATGCTTTCACTTGAACCAACAGTGGGAAGAAAGTAGTACCATCTCCATTTATCTGAGAAAATGAGATTACAAGAGAGGGCTCCCTGTGCTTTGGCATAGAAGACAAAGGCGAAGGGACTAAGACCAGAAGCCTGAACTATGTGCAGAGCGGAGGAAGGCCCAGAAGTATGTGACGAGAAAGACCTGTGCTCTCAGAGGCCTGGGAAGGGGAAAGGAAGAGAACTGGGTGATAAGAAGGAGAGTTGATGACATTTTTGCCAATAGGGAAAAAATTAAGTTTTTATCCAACTGATTTCAGAAAGCAAATTGTAATGTGTTCTTATGAAAGTTGGATGCATCCTAAGGAAGTAGGATTGGGAGATACCCGGATCCTAGAAGTTGGATGCTAAGGAGTCCACCGAAAGGTATTAGGACAAAAACCGTAAAGCTTGTCATTCTCCTGCAGAACCATCAATCTGCTTGGGAGCAGACAGAAGAGCAAAGCAGTTAAGGCTACACAGGATGACTGAAAAGGAAAAATAAAAGTGGTACCCCACTCTAACTTCAACCTGAGGGCTCATAACACATTGTGGTCACACAGGGAGTTGGTACATGCCCTCCGTATCCTTGCGTGCCCTTACTTCTACAGAAAAATAAGTGCATTCAGCAGAATTACAGCACATGCACTTTGTTTGTGCTTATTAAATAAAAAGAAAGGATCACCTTCAACTATATTAATGATGGACTGGTGGATGAAGGATGCCTGTGAAAATTCACAACATCTGTTTGCTCCACTCTCTTCTCAGCATGCTGCACCTATTTCTCATGCTTAATGATGCTCAGCCACTCTGCAAGTTTTACGAACAAATGTGTGTTTAGCCACATTCATCATTCTGAATGAGCGTTCTTGATGAAGCCTCCACTGGCCTGTTTCGCTCTTTCTGCTACACTTTAACAAATGACAACTGCTCGACGTATTTTTCATTTGTTAAAAATAAAAAGCTAAGTGAAGGATAGGCCTGGAGAATTTTTTTCCCCTTCCCTTTGACTCTCCAAAAACCCTTCCGCACCTCATCTACTGTTTTTCTCTCGCCCATAGTCATGGCCCTAGAGAGGGCCTGCTGGCAGAGTTTGCTCAGTTTCTTTGCTGTTGGCCATGTCAGGTGACACTATCCCACCTACTAGAATCCCGTATCAGCAAAGGATGTTCTCTCCCCTCTAGTCATCGACCACTCCTGGAGATTCCATCACGTGGCACAGAATTTCAATATACTTGTTCACTCTTCAAATGGGCAGAAATTTCAACCAATAGGCAGGCAAGAAATCAGGAAATGCCCTTTTTGTTACCTAAAATATATTAGGATCCCAGAGTAGGAAACAAATAAATGTTCATTGAGTATCTCTTTTCAGGTGTCCAGGAGAAGCCTGAGATGCAGGCTTAGTCTTGACAAATGAGGCAATAACTGGATGATCACAAACTCAGAAACTTCTGCTAAACCAAGAAGCATGACTTCTTTATCTCTGGAAAACCTAAACTCACAGTCTGAATGACCCATATAAATCAGGTCAAGTCACCTAGAATCCAAGAGTTCAAAATGACAAAGGTATTATACTATGTTAAGAAATAATCTTTCAGAATTTATTTTCAAGTGATGATTTTTACCCTGATCATTTAATTAGAAGCAAGAACAGTCCCCCAAAAATGAGATATTTTCTCTATTAGCTATTCAGAATCATTGGAAATCAGTTTAAATTCTATTTCATAAGACAAAACATTTTTCTCTGTATTTGCAAGGCTGAATATTATATTAGTATTTGTATTGCATTTGATTCAGCATGCATTGCAAATCACTTCACAAAGAAATAATCACATCATAGATTGAATAAATTCACACTGTTATATCACTAGTTTTAACCATGGTGGTTTTAGGGTATTCCCCTCCTCAGACTGCTATGGACATTTATTTGAAAGACAGAATGTTTCTGTCATTACATTTAGTAACTTCTCCTGCCTCTAACCTTTTTTTAAAATGCCCCTTTAGAATCACTGTGGTTTTTAGATATACTTCACTTACTGAATTGTAAATATACTTCAGTGTAGTTGAAGAGCAAGCTTTTGGGATCAGGTACAAATGGTTTCAGGACATACCTACTCAACAACAAGGAAATCACATCTTAGCACATATAGTTAAGAAATGGTTAGAAGAGTCAAATGCAAGAAGTCTTAACCAGAAACACCTCCCACATTACTCAAGTATTTGGTAAGGTCCTGTTCCAATCATTCCCTGAGGGCCTCAGTCCATCAAGAAGTCTAGGACTCCTGAGCCCTCACATCAGTATGAGTCCCAAGCTCGGTTAGGAACAAGAAAAAACATGTATTGCAAAAATATATAAATTAATCTTGAACTGGCATCACTTTTTTGTCCATTCCATTTTATATAAACAAACTAAAGAAATGACAATTATGAAAACTGACCCCCAAATCTGAAAAAAAAAGAAAAAAGAAAAAGACATTTAAAAAGAGATATTCAAGCCTGAAAAAGTCTTTGATGCAAATATCCTTCAAGGACTTCCTCAAATTTTACCTCCTCCATTAAGATGTCCCCAACTACCCATTCAGCCCCCAGAGAACATCTGTGGTTCTAAAACTCAGGAGGAGTGACCGTCTGTACCACACAATTTCATTCCATTTAACACAATTGCTCGTGGATATGTGGTTATATTTATTAGGAGAACATGGTCTCACTAAAGCTTGGAATTATATATGTCTCTTAAATATTCCACATTACTCAGGGCTAAGTCACCTCTACGTGAATATCTACAGTGATATACATATCTATCAATATATCAGTATAGATATTCATATATTGATATGTACCATGAGTACGGGTTTCCACACACACTGATGTATTATATTCTCCATACCCAACGAATCTATGCTTAAGCATGAAGTTAAATCTGTATTCTCTCCATTCTTTCTGCACACATTAATTAAGCCCCTTTCTCCTGCTTTAAGTACTGTGAGATGCAAAGATGAATAAATTTCTCCATGGTATTATAATGTAACAGACAGAAAACATGTTTAAATCCTAACTGTGGCCAATGGCACATAAAAATAAAGATGGAAAATACAATAATAAGTGAAGGGGAAGAAAAGGCCATTTGGAGATAGAAGAAATGAGAGGTTCTACATAAATAAGCATGGCATTGGAACCACTCCTTGAAGGATAGGCAAGACCACTGGCAGACAAAGATGTAGACAGGAATTTTGAAGTAGAGGAAATAATGAGTAGAAGAGTGTAGGCTCAAGGTAGAATGCCCATTTGGGTGCTAAACAGAAGAGTCCTCTTTTGAAAAACACAAGATTTTAACCTAGCCTTGCAGACCACTTACAGAAACTCCTGTAGACTACCAGAGGTACCTCTTTTCAAATTCTCATCATTATCCTAACTCATCCTTTAGCAAGAAGAGCAATACTGTGCATAAGTCCCCAATGGCACAGAGTCCCACAGGACAAGCTGAAAAGCTAAATTTTCTCTTGTGTATCCTCCCAAACTCAGTGCTTACATTCCTTGGCCTGTGTTCTTTGAGGCCTTGACTGGAGTTAATTTCCCTGTTTTGCTTGTGGAGGACTTAGCACAGACGTCGCCTCCAACTCTCTTGAGCTCTATAACATGTTGGCTGCACCACGTTCCTCACAGCTGTAGGCATCTAGCAGAAGCCAATGTACATTTTCTCCAAAGGTCTTTCTTTTCTCCTGTTGAACAGACAAACCTTTGGAAAAACCTTCCCTTCAACCCTCAGCTGCCACTTCCACCCCAGAGAGCAAAAAAGGCCTTTTACTTGGACCTTAGATTCTACTAATTAAATCACATGGATCCACTGCATTTTAGACAGTGATGATTTTTTTTCCCCTTTTCAATCCAAAGAACTTCTAAGAGGAACTCTGCTTGATGATGCTTTTGCTCCGAGTTCATGGGTGCTGACTATACATGGTCCACAAGTTGGCAATATCAGCAGAAAACTGAACAGTTGCCACAACTAAAATGTAGCCCCTGACTGGGGTACTGCTCTAGCTGATTCACCAAACTGCTTGACAACTGGAACTTGTCATCTTTTATTTCTAAAGAACCATTTATGGCAATGAGTGCCTGGAACCAAAGAACTCTAACAGTGGAAAGTCCTAAAGGGCCTTTGTGATCACTCAGTTTAATCCCTTTATATTACGGCTGATAAAACTGAGCTCCAGAAAAACAAAATGGCTTGTTCTAAGGCACACAACCCCTTAGTAAACCAAGGGGGACTGAAATCTAGATTCCTGATTTCTAAACCAGTTCCTTCCACTAATACCTGTTGTTTATCAATCCTCTAAAGGTTGGGAGAACTGAAAGAACAATAGTGTGTAGACTGAATAACACCACCCCAAGTATGCCCATGTACTAATCTCCAGTACCTGTGACTATTCCTGCATTTGAATGAAAGGAGTTTTGAAGACATGATTATGTTAAGCATCCTGGGGTGGGGAGATTATCCTGGATTATGTGGGTGAGATCAACGGAGTCACAATGGTGCCTGTGAGAAAGATGCAGGAATCAGAAAAGCATACGATGTAATAATGAGAACAGAAATCAGAGTAATGTGCTTGCAAGAGAGAGGAAGGAGGATGCAAGACAAGGCATATGGGTGGTTACAGAAACCAGAAAAGGTAGAAAACAGTTCCTCTCAGAGTCTCCAGAAAGAAGTCTCATTTAGAACTACAGGAGAAAACATGTGTATTGTTTCAAACAACTAGGTTGCTGGTAATTTGTTGCAGTGGCCAAAGAAAACTAATAAAGATTTTGGTACCTAAGATTAGGGTGCTGCTATTAAAAAACCAAATCTGAAAATGGGGAAGTTGTTTTGGAATTCAATAATGGAAAGAAGACGGAGGAAGTTTGAGAAGAATGATAGATCAGATTGCCTCAGACAGGCTGTTAGTAGGAATACTGACATCAACCACTCTGCTAGTGAGGACTGAAGGGAGTATAGTAGAGAAAACCAACATAGCCTTGGAGAACACCCAAAGCATCATAAACAGACTGTTGGTTGAAATGTGGATGTTAAAGGTGCTGCTGGTGAGACCACAGAAGGAAATGAGTAACATGTTACCGGACACTGGAAGAAAGGGAATCTTGTTATATAATTGCAGAAGTATTAGCTGGCTTGTGCAACATGGTTATGAAAAAACACAATTTATGAACAATGAATTTGGATATTCAGCTAAGGAGATTTCCAAACAAAGTGTAAAACTGCCACTGGACATGGTGGTGCAGGCCTGTAATCCCAGAGACTCGGAGGCTGAGGCAGGAGAATCACAAATTCAAAGCCAGCCTCAGTAAATTAGTGAGGTCCTAAGCAACTTAGTGAGACCCTGTATCACAATTAAAAGTAAAGGGCTGGGGATGTTTCTCAGTGGTTAAGTGCCCCTGGGTTCAATCCCTCGTACCTACCCAACCCTATCCAATGTCCCCCCAAAAAACAAAACTACAGACTGGATTCATCTTGCTGCTTATAGTAAAATGCTACAAGAAAAAAACAAATAGGGAAAGAAGTGGTAATTGAAAAGGAGCCAAAACTTGATGATTTGGGAATTTCACAGTCTATTCATATTGCAAATGATGCTTAAATTAGGATGACTGCCAGGAAAGAACACTCTAGAGAGAAAGTCCAGTGTATAATTGGACAACCTTCGGAAAGTACCTCAGAAGGATTCAAAGATCAGAGGATTCATTCACACAGAGATCTTTGAGGATATTAGGCATGTGACTAATGAATCCCCTCAACCAACTCAGTTTAAGCCAGAAATAGAGACTATCTAGAAAGATCTGTGGCAGACCCTGTTGTCTCAGGAACTGAATCCCTGTGAATACATTGGAGACCACAGATTCTTTGAGAATGTTATACCAGCAGAAATACTGCCAGAAATACTGGAGGAAAAAGAAAGGACTAAATAAAAGAGGGCTATAAGATGACTAAAATTCTACAGGTCGGAAAACAGGTTTATAAAGCTGCTCAGCTCTAGCCTTCATGAAAAAGGAAGGAAGACTGAGAGGACAGGAACTCAGGAACAGAGGTAGAGCTTTACACCCTCAGGATGCAAACAATATCCCCATGTATTGAAACCTAAAGGGGCTTGTCCTGAGGGCTGGGAATGTAGCTCAGTGGAAGAGTGCTACCGAGCTTGCATGAGGCCCTGGGTTTGATCCCCAGTAACACACACACGCACACAGGGGGAGAGAGAACTTGCCCTAACAGATTTTAAAATTGCTTAGGACTGATAACTCACTACTTTTTCCTTTCACGTTCTCCATTTTTGGGAATGCAATGTCTATCATTGGTTTCCTATGTCTGTCCCACCATTGTATTAGGGGGCACATAATCTATTTCTACATTCACAGGTACACATAAGGTAGGTAAGTTTGCCCCACAATGGATTATACGCAGAACTTCATGGATTATACTCAGAGCTGGTACACCTAATTTAGATTACTGGGAACATGAGAGTTGGTATTTTCAAACTGATGAGACATAGATGAAACTTTGGATTAGAGACTGTAATGGTTGAGACTCTTGGGGATCTTGGGATGAAGTGAATGTATTTGATGCAGGGTGGATGTATCTTTGGGTGACAGAGGGAAAGTATATTTGTGTTGCTTTAACCCGCTAAGTTTGATACACACATGTATAGCAGAAATTGTTAACAAATTCAAATGAGGAGAGAAGAAACAGGCAGTCAAAGAAGGACTAGGCCCCCAACCACAAATAATCACACTTATGGGGCGATCACTGCCCTTGGAAGTAGTAATGAATGAGCTATACCTTCTTGCTCCACCATCCTACTAAGTGAAGACCATGGAGTATGAGATGCTCTTCAAGTTATCTTTCAAGCTCTAATCTGGGCCTATTATCTCTTTAAATCTCTTTTTCTAATGCCAGATGTACCACAACACTGCAAAAATAAATTAACTATATTTTCATACTAAAAATTCAAAAGTATTAGACAATGGATTTTGTGCTATTTTCATGTACAAGAAGGTGGCCAGGAGATTCCAAAACTAGACACCAAAATGCTAACATTTTCTAGACATCTCAATTGTTTAGAAGACAAAGAGACGATGTATTGTGAATTAAGACAGCCACAGAGCACTTGTGATATGTGGTCACCTTATTTTAGGTAGACAAGAAAAGGCAGCATGGTCATGTGTGTGGGATCTCGGAATTAAGGTTCACAACAGTGTAGGCACCTGGGGACCGAGCCCAAATCCCTGAATGGATTTGCGAGAGACATAGGGTCAAGTCCAGCAGACTCGAGCACATTTATAATTATCTTTCCCTCCTGAGCACATGCCAGGTTTCAGGAACTTCTCACAGGCCATTTTACTCACACAGCTCCTGCAAGAAGGGAAGATGAAGAAATGTACATTTAAAGATAAATTTTCCCCACGATGCTCATAAATAGGTAAGTGGCTGAGCTGGGGCCCAAAAGCTTCCCACGGTGCCACACTGCCAAATAATTGGATCCAGTGGTGACTGATCAGAGAAGATGTGTGATGAGAGGAGGTGGAAAGAGAGAAGCCCATTGACAGGACACCAGGGACGAACAGACACTTCTGAAGGCAACAGTAGAAACAGTCTTTCCGTGATGAGGTGAACCGAACATATCTAGGATTTGAGCAGCCAACTGACATCTCTCGGCAATGGAAAGTTTGGCTTATTCAAAAATTTATGTACTCAACTTTCATTTGGCAAATATTCATTTTGCAGGTCAAGTGCTGATCAAGGTCCTAATCATAACGTCCCACCTGTAAGGCCATATCCCTCACTCTGCAGAATGTATACATCAGGAGAAGGATTAAATCAACTGACTTAATTTATCTGAGTCTTTCTTCTGAAAAATCTAAGATCATTAATAAATGCCCCCAAAGTGTTACTAACATATTATGAGAAAGAAACTGTAAAAAATAACAAGTTTCTTCTCAGTAGCCTACAACTAACCTGGCAAGTTGACTTAAAATACAAGAATCAGGTTAAAAGGATAATGGAAGAGGGGGCTGGGGATATACCTCAGTTGGTAGAGTACTTGCCTCTCATGCACAAGGACCTGAGTTCAATCCCCACCACCACAAGAAAAAAAAAAAAAAAAAAGGTAATAGAAGAAGTGACTTTGTTTGCTTTTTAACATTCTAGAATTTTCCTTTTTTCTCTTCCAAGAATGATTTTTAAAGACTGCATATCTCAGAACTAGAACCAGTAGGGAGAAGTTTTAGGACCATAGACATTCTGTCAATACAAAGAAGATTGTTCTCCATTAAGAAAGTTCCTCAAAAGAACTAAAAACTAAAACATATCCAACTAACCCACTTCTGGGTAGGAAATGAAATCAGCATAACAAAGAGAGTTTATTGCTATTACGTTAGCTAAGCTATAGAAGCAACCTAGGTACCCATCAAAGGATGAATAGATAAAGAAAATGCAGTATATATTCACAATGGAATATTATTCCGTCCTAAAGAAGTATGAAATCCTGTCTTGGGCAGCAAAATGAATGGAACTGGATGACAGTCCATAGATGGAAATAGACCAGACACAGATAGACAAGTACCTCATGGTCTCTCTTGTATGTAGAAACTAAAAATGTCCGCCTGAATGCACGACAGTGACTAATAGAGGTTGGGAAGGGCAGAGAGGGATTTGATTAGCATACAGCATATGCATATGTGGAAAGACCACACTGATACTCACTAATACATAAAATTAATGCATATTAATCAGAACCAAAAATAATAAAGCAAAAATAAACCTTTGACACAATAAATCTTTAAAGAACAGAATTGTTCCCATGAAAACTGTCCCTCAGTGGTCTGGACTGCTTGCTAAAGTGCTGAACGCCTCACATGGAAGATTCAGGCAAGAGACTACTGAATCCACGGTCAGGGGCAGTAGCAGCTGGATTCCTGCTTTGTGATGAGGGACGGAGAGGATGACCTCACAAGTCCCAATCTCAGATTCCTGGGAGTCCCCTGAACCCTCACTCACAGGAAGGGCTCAGCAGACCATCCTTGGACTCAAAGAACATCCGAGTTGCCTGGACTAACTTTTGAAACTCATGCTGCAAGTCCTCTCAGCACAGAACTCTGGGTCACACAAGTTCTCTACCTACAACTGAACTAATGCTTCACCTTGACGGACTTCAGTGTCGCAAAAGCCTGCAGGCTGGACAGCAGGACCAGCCGACCCCAAAGGGCCTCTCCCAGCCCCATGTTTCCGCATTTCCACATCTTACTTATCTGTGGCTGAGTAAATTACTACAAGAAATACTTCCCTCAAAGACCTATAATAAACAGGGACTCGAGAGGACAACGCCAAAGTGAAGCTGCATTCATGAGAACTCTGAGATGAGAATTCCCAGTCAGCCTTAATGCTGGAGAATTTACTTTAGGATGTAAAAATAACACGTACTGCTATATTTCTTCACTTTATTTGCTCTCCTCGGCAGAGATTACTGCTATGTGCGCAGCGTCATAAGAGAGGAGAAGGTCAGGTTGACAAAACTTCTTGGTGGGGAATAATCTTTAGTCCTCCAAATACATATGCCTTGTAACTTCCGGGCCACAAAAGCAAACTCTGGTTTGGAAAATGCCAAGTTCCATCTCCAAGGAAACCCAATAACTTCCAAGTGGCCCACAGATCATATTTATGTGGTTATAATAAACCATGAAAATCATTAAGAAATAATTCAGATTGAAAGAGCTTTTCAGATTGCTATTTTTTTTTCTTCCCAATTTTGGCGAAGACAATATAAACCTCAGGGAAGAAAGTGTCTGCTATAGAAAATAAAGAGAAAAAAAAAATTGGAGTGGAACTTGCTTTTCACCTACTAGCAACTACTTAAGAGAATGACAATTATACAGCATAAAGGAATTTCTTAGTTTCTCTGTGGCAGACAATTTACTTGTTTTCAGAGGGATTGTTTGAAATAATCACTTTTCCCCCCACCCCTGGGGAGAAGTGTCCTCTCAAACCAAACATGAAAGGGCTGGGGAGATAGCTCAGTCGGTAGAGTGCTTGCCTTGCAAACACAAGGCCCTGGGTTCGATCCCCAGCACCAAAAAAAAAAAAAAAAAAAAAAAAAAAAAAAAAAAAAAAAAAAAAACAAAGAAAGAAATAAAACCAAACATGAAAAGAGTTTGAAGTTTCACAGGAGACGGTACAGGGCACACAAGGAGCCACATTGGACACCTCAGTCTCAAGTCTGTACTTAAAATCCAGAAAGGAAAACGGATTTGTAAGCAAAGTGACTGTGGTCCCCAAGAACAGCCACCAATCAACAATGCAAGCTCCTACACTGTAGCTCTGAGAAAGCCCCAACCATCCCTAGAACTGCAGCCCGTCCCAGCACAAAGGCCCCACTGCAGAATGTTGCAACAGCTGGGACACCAAGGATCACCATCTTTCAGACCTCATACGAAGCCACAGCATGATAAACAAATTCAATAAAATTACGAATTGGCAAACTGTTTGCAACAAATGTTATTTCCTGGATAACAAGATGGATAACGTACACTCGGCAACATATGTGAGGAATTATTGAAAACAGATGTAAATGTTCTCAAACTCAAGTCTTTCTTTGGCACAAATCTGAATACGTTGATTTTACACTTTGCCTCAGAGCAGTGCCCCAAAGTACCTCAAATGCTAACCACTGTGCCCAAGAGAGGACATTTTAGAAAGGCGCTGTGCTGTCCTTCTCCCTTTTCCATAAAACTTGGGCGGCAGAGGGTGTTTATTCCAAAGCCTCTTGCAAAAGACATCAAATTGAATTGTTTTATTCAAAAAGCGAAAGCAAGGATAAACCGCAAGCAGAGGGCGATGCCGACGTTTCTTAAATCACTCCAGGTGTGAAAGCCCTCTGCAAACACGTTTGCCTGCACTTTGACAGTCAAGCTCATGCCCTGAGCTAAGTGTCACATCCACATCGGGTCTTTGGTTTGGTCCCCTATTAACTCTATTCACCTGCCCACCTCTCACTTGCATCCTACTTGCTGCACAATCAAGATTTTTCTAATTGTAAGGAAAAGAGTCTCACAAGCACACACGAAAACACGCTGTGTGTAATCATCACATTTTGGAAATGGGGGCCCAGAGAGGTATTTTCCATGAAAAGTAATTTACATTTTCCAGCTACAAATGCATCTTTTCTTCTAAGAAGAATCATCTGTACAACAGATTTGTATCTGAAAATAGAAGGTTGGATTTATGCAAAAACGATCTCAGGGGATCATCACAGAAATACAAAAAGAGTAATTTTCTGCCAAAATTATACAGAGCACTCAGAGGAGATGTTTTTCAAATATGACCACTCAACATATAAAATACACAAATGAAATAGAATTAATACAAACCAAGAGTTCTACAGCAATCTTAAATTAAAGAGTTTGGGGATGTCAGATGAAACATCAGAATTAAATTCTTGAGAGTTTAAAAAATTACAGAAATGTCAGAACCTATATATTTCACATTTAAAAGAACATCTTTTGCTTTTGAAAAGATTGGCCTCTCTGGTTTATTTAAATATGTCACAAATGCATTGGGCAGTAGTTAATTCTCCAACATTCCTAAACTGTGTTAATCTACCCAAATACAAAATTGTCACTATGACTTCAATAGATGTGAGTTGAATTATAAAACTTTAAAGAAAACATTTTTTTTAGTGAGTTCCACAGGCCCAGAATCGTAAAACCATTTAGGAGTGTCAGTCCCATGAAGGGGTCCTTATGTGGACACTGATCTAGACCATTTATAAATCAAATGACAAAGGGATCAGGGGTCATCTTTAATTAGTCTTACAAAAAAAAAAAAAAAAAAAAAAAAAAAAACAGCAACTCCAAGCCTTCAAGCCTTCAAGTAGGGTGTGGGTGTGTGTGTGTGTATGTGTAAAGGAAGAACGAGAAGAGCTATGAGCCAGGGGTTGAGATATCTGGGTTCTGGGTTCTTAGCACCAATCATGTACCTGACTAGCATTTTAGCATTTGACATTAGGCAATTCATTAACCTTTTGGAGGCCTCAATTTCTTCATCTGTGAAAGAAGAAAGTGTTTTACAATAAAGTGTCCTGATTCCTTCTAGCTCTGACATCCTCTGCAGAGCAGATAAGTCACAGCTGGATTAAACGAGGGTGATTCCTTACTAATTTTCGATGTCAAACTCTACCTATGTTGTAAGAATGAACCAAGAAGCACTTCTGAGGCCCCCAAAAGCCACATGGCACTTTCTCTTTTCCTGGAAGACAGGAAATAAGCTCCATTTTACAGACGAAAAAGGGAGCAGGAGGCAGAGAAAAGTCCCACCTCTATTTGTCTTGACTTTGACGTTCTACACGCAGCCACTGTTTATGTTGGCTGTCATCCTTTGATTTCCACTGTAGTTTGCAGCACGGGGGTCACGGGGTAACCTCTGCCTTCAAGAGTCTTATGAGCTCTCAACCCCCAGGCCAACAGTGCCTATGTATCTGGCGGGCTTTCTTTGACAGTTTCCAGCACTTGGCAAGAGAAGATCGAAAAGATGCAGAATAATGTCAACTCGAATAGTAATCTGTTAGGTGAATGGTTCTGTTGCTTACTACACAAGAGTAGGTTATGGTTTCATAGATCATGTTCAATGTGCAATAGATATTTTTTTCAACCATTCATATTAAACTGGTGTAAATGTTTTTATTCCTTGCCACATTTCTGGGTGGTAAGCTCGGGCTCTCCCAGGAATTTGTTTGCTTTAAAATGCCATGCATCTCCAGGCAGCCCTACCTCATAAAAAATGGGCACGTCTTCTAAATGAATTTCCCCTTTTTTGCAGTTAATAACTAACCAACACAGCAGAAATACACCATGTGTGAAGTCTTGTTTACTATAGGTGGTAAATCACGTGCCTCACGTCCTGAAATTCATTCTGAATACTGTACCTCCATTCACTGTAACACGCTTGGCCCTGCACTGGCAGGCATTCAAGCCACCCAAAATTTGCAGGGAACTTGATTCCAATTCAGGGTCTTGACCTAGGAAATGCATATATTTGGAGAGGAAGAAAGTGGGAAGGGGTTTTAAGAAAGTACCACACCAAAGTCTCTGATGTCCCTCTGGTGGCCCTGGGCCTCTAGCGGCCTCAGGAGTGGGATCAGGTATAGGTAAGGTCAGCTCTGGCCTCTTGTGCTTTCCAGCCTTGTGTTCCACCTCCTGCCAGTCTTTCCTATTCACCAAGCTTACACTTAGGCAGCTGAAAACATCTCCCAAGATGACAGCTGGTAAGGGAGGTGTTAAGTCTGCACACCTCCTCCAAATGCTTCTTGGTGATGGGAGCTCTTGGGTCTAAAGTACCTTTGGGACTCCGATTTATTAAAATGGCTACGGCTGCTCAGTGAAGCAGGTGAGCCTTTTAAGTCACTCCATATGTTTGCCCCTACCTATCAGCCAGAACTCTACATCTCTAATGGAAAACCTTTAGAAATGCACAAACTAGCAGCTAAGTTTCCACACGTTTCCACTGGAGAGTAAAGATTTCCAAACCTGAACTCCAGGCAGAGACAATTTGCTGGCACTACAATCCCTCTTTCCAGGTTGCTCGCAGCAGGGGACTGGAGGGTTACATCTTGTTTAGAGGAAGTAGGCTGGGAATATAGAGGAGCACAAACTTGAAGCCCCGCTAAAATATCAGGGGAATTCTTGGTACTGTCTTCCTTACCTAATGGACAGACCCATGAGCCAAGAATCAGGGATTCCTAGTCTGACCTTAGGTCCTGCTAAGTCTTCCAGAATCCTTTAGACCCAAGTTTAGCAAACTTTTGTAAGGATCCAGATGATAAATATTTTAGGTTTGGGGAGCCATATAATCTCTGTTGCAATTAGTTAACTCTGCCACTGTTGCATGAAGACGGCCATAGTGTAGACAACCCATAAACAAGTAGGTGTGGCTGTGTTCTAATCAAACTTTATTTACAAAACCAGAGGATTATATATTCCTTGCTGCCCCTGCTTTAGACCAGCATGGTGTAATAGAAAGTAAGTCATGAAAATAACTTCTGTTTTTGAAGAGTCACATTAAAAAGATAAAAGGCACAGGTAAAAATAGTTTTGATAATATGCTTTATATAATATATCCAAGCTATTATTATTTCAACATATCATCAAATTATTTTGAAGTATTTTTGCATTTTTTCCTAAAAGGTCTTTTGTGTGTACTTTACACTACTGGAACATTTTCGTTTGTCTCATTTCAAATGCTCAGCAGCCACACGTGGCTAATGGTTACTGTATTTGGCAGTACAGAACTAGAGCTTCCTGTACCTTGCCTGTCATAGGAGCCATGTAGAGGAACAGGTGGGGACTCCTCACCACAAGAGGCCACCAGCAACATCTCCTACTTAGGACATCAGCAGAGTCAGAACTGCCATCACAATAACCCAGCCATCGCCAAACCTCACCTGAGCAGGAAACTCAGAGGGAACGTTTCTGATAATTGGCATATCTCTCTAAGTAGTCCTTTTTAATAGTCAAAAAATGTAAGACAAATTTAAAGGTATTTGAGGAGAACAATTGAACACTAAAAGCATTTTGCCAAAAACAAAAATAAAAAGTCTTTTTGCTGCTGAATTTTCCTTCTCTACCCTCTCTCTACTCCTCAAAACTTTATATTACATCCTCAAAATGCTCTCCAGTCGGGTCTGTAGATAACCCCTTCCCTCTACCACCAAGAGCACACTCTCACTCTTAAAGCACCTCTTCAATTTTGACAGTCAAGAAAAGTCACTGGTGGCAACCTTATTGGCACTAGGGCCCCAAATTGTGCCACATCCCCATCTCCACTCCTGTTGTTTAAACATAATCCTCCTATAATCCTCTTCCCACAAAGGTTTGTTCAGGAGGCTGGGGGGGGTGTGGGGGAGTTGAGAGAGCTTTCACTACAATTTTTATTGTAATAAAAAGCCATCAAGACATTTGCTTTTTTTCCCCCTCTGTTTTCAACTTGCACAAGATTCTTTTTAAAAGCATTTTCTAAAATGTGCCTAAAGTAATCTTTTCCACAGGGAAACACAAACCCAACAAAACAGCCCTTTGTTTCAACTAACATTTAGCAAATAGAAAATAGAAATACCTGGCACAGGTTCTTGGGCTTAAGGAAGTTGGGGAAGCCAAACTAACTTTCTCACATGGCCCCCACTTCACCCGTAAGGGAACTGAACACCCACTAATGGATTTCAGCATGCCCTGCTGGTTGCCATGACTTCACCAGTGCCAGCAGCCAGCATCTATAAAAGATCTTTCCTCTGGTGGGGGAACCACAAAAGGGAACCAAGAGCTGTCCCCTAGCCCATGACAGGTCTACACTCTGCTGGCCATGCAGGTTGGAAAGCACACTGGACCAGTAGTCAAGAAATGTCTGTCCCTGCGAATATTCAAGACTCGGCTCCATTGCCACTTGGCAGGCATATTGAAGGCAGAGGTGGCCTCTGGAGAGGGATCGTTGGCCTAAACCTTTCAAGACTGAAACTTTGTGGTTCTGTGATTCAGCAAGATGTAAGCCCTCTAGACGCTATCTGAGTCACCCAGAGAACTCAGTTTCCTTGTCACTAAATTAGAATGATTCCATCTATCTGTAAGAGTTATTGCAAAAAATAACAATACTACAGAGGCCAACCATATAACAGATAAATACGACAGTTACTATAGCTCATTATCTGTGAAATCAAGAAAGGGTGCAAGGGCTGGCTGGGGCAAAACCAATGGCAGTTAAGCCCACAACCCTCCCCCTGAAAAACCCTTTTGGCTGGTAGAGCCCATTTGTCCTCCTCCATTCAGCCTCCTCTGAGTCTAAGGTGTGGGTATGAGATGAGTCATGGCCAATGGGACACAAAGGAAATGTTCTCTGGGGAAATTTAAAAACAGATAATTCAAATAAAAAAGGGATACACATCCCTCCCAGCTCTTCAGCAAGCTTTTATTATGTCTATTTGTGATTTGTGGAGCCATCACACTCAGGCTGAGACTGTGAGGAGACAGCTAAGCACTGAGTCCATATGCTAAGAAAAAGATGGAAGACATCTTGGTCCCAGTTGTCAGTGACTGCCGTGACCCTCAGCTGTTCAACGCAGCCTTATTCTTGTGTGAGATAACAAAACATCCTCCCTGCTTAAGGGGCTTCTTCTTGGGTCTTTTCTTACAGTGGAGTATTCTGTCTAAAGCAAGTTCCCTCTGGTTCTACAACATTATGACTCAAGGTCTAATTTCTTAACATTTTGACATGCTCCTACAGTTGGATTTGTCTTCCCTTCTTTCGGCCTCTTGAAGACAGGAAGTAGAACTGTCTTTTCTCTCTCATTAATACCACTTTAATCATCTCTGTGTCTGCACACATTGCACTATGACACCTTGGAATGCAGGCCTTCTCCTCTTTCTTCCAAGCTAGATTCAAGTCAGAACTACTCCAAAGTGACTGTTCTGACCACTTCTGGCACAAAATATTTCTTCCTCACCCAGTTCTGTGGCTCTTATAGGTTGCATTACATGGTTCACCTTAAACTCATGGAGTTGGAAAGAACAAGGGCCACCTGGTCTAACCTGTTGGATGAGGAGAGAACTTCATCAGACAACATTCTATAACAGAGATAATCATCCTATCTCAGATTAAATAATTTCTCCACCAGAGAGTTCACCACCTCACAAGGGTAACCCACTGGGCTAGTAAAAGATTAAAACAAAATGTGACTCCTTGTAACTATTAGGCATGGGTTCCAATGGATCCTCTGGGCTGAATCCCCCTTCAGAGCAGGAGTATCTCAAAGACAGAGGCACTTCCCTGTTCATAAGCCAGCTCCTCAGCACTTAACACAGCATCTGGCACATTCTAGGAAGTTAGCATATGTTGGTGAATAAATGACAGATATGATTCTATGACCACTGCCAATGGGACCAAGGGCAGACCATGACACAACATGGACTAGATTTTCTCTTCTTCCCAGTTTGAACTGAGAAGGAAATTTCTTATTTGTTTCTAGTGCTTATTTGAACTGAAGATATATAAACGCAGAAACTATATTATAACCATATTGTCCATGGACACAGGACATCAGAGAAAGCTAACTGCATAGAGAGAAAAAACAAACAAACAACAACAACAACAACAACAAACCAATGTGCTGAGAAAATCGAGAGGAGCTCTGTACAACCTCCCAGAGCTGAAGAGCTTTACAGAGCTCCCCAGTTTCCTGGTCCATTTATCCGTGAGGCCTGGCTATTCAACCAGCATTGTGGATCCACTAGAGGATCCTACATCTTACATCATTATAACAAATCCTATTGTTTTTCTTAAACAAGATTGAGTGAGCTTTTATTACTTACAACCAGAAGTTGGCTATTGCCTTGACCAGAACATATTAAAACAAAAGAGCAAAATCACACCTCTGGGAGCTCCCAGACCATTCCACACTCCTCTCCTTCTACCCATTTAGGAAAATTGTCCACGTCCTCATTCTGAAGCAATAAACACTTGAGCAGAACTGCAGTCATAATCCCGCTATTCCTTGGAGAGTCTGGACAGATTCTGTAGATAGGAATTCCCACGTGATGCCCTTCTCTGAGCTCACAGGATATCACTGCTGGTGGCAGTCCTCAGCTAAAGGGCAACTCTGACCCCATTCCTTCTTCCCTGCCCTGGAGTCCTTGACTCTCTTTCTGGTGTCTTGTGGTGTCTTTTGGAACATTATCCTTCAAACACCCTGACAGGGTATCAACCCTTCATAACTGGACTCAAATTGTACAGGCAGATAGAAAACCCCAAAATGTCAAGACCTAAAAACAAGAAAACTATAATGACCAGGTGACAGTCAAATATCTGGGACAGATGATGGCAACTTGTCCCCCCGATGATACCACATCATGAAAAACATAAAAAACATGAAAAACCATATGCTCCAGCAAACCACAAAACTCTGATCTTGACTCACTCATTCACCATTTGTTGGGTATTTGCCAGACTCTCTGGGTTCAAATTTCCATTTAATTCCTTACCAGCAATTAATTAGCCCAGTGACATAACATCTCAGCACCTATGTTACCTTACCTCACCTGTAACATGGAGATAAGAGTTGTCTCTTTTTCAGAGTTGTAGCGATGATGAAGTGAATATATACTTATTTTTAATATAGCACTGAATGACTGTTAATTAGCATATGGGTCAGAAAAGGCTGGATTATGCTACACTAACAAACAAGCTCCAGTGAGAGAGGTTATTTCTCTCTCATTCGGTATGTGGGTTGACTGGGGAATCTTTGGGCACCATAACTGCTCAGGAACACAAGTTAACAGAGTCTCCAACATTTTATAATGCCAGTCTCTCTGTACATGATCTTAGGATTTCTGTTTTAGCCAACATTTTTTTTTTAACCTCTATGACCAAAAGACCCAATAAGAACACTTTTAGAAGAGGAAAAGTTTATTGGGTTTTCCTAGTTTCAGGGATCTCATTCCACAGATGGTCAACTCCATTGCTCCAGGCTTTGGGAGGAGGCTGAACATTATGGCAGAAGGGGGTGTAGGAATAAAGCAGTTCGATACATGACAATTAGGAAGCAAAGAGAGTATTCCGCTCACCAGGGACAAAATATAAAACCCAAAGGCATATCCCCAGTGACCCACCCCTCCAGCCAGCTACACCCTACCTACCTACAGATAGAGTCAGTTCATCTCTACCAATGGATTTATGCACTGATTAGGTTAAGGCCTTTGTAACCCAATCATTTTATCTCTGAACTTTCTTGTGTCGTATCACACATGAGATTTTAGAGGTCACCTCATATCCAAACCATCCAGTTTATCACATCAGAAGAAAGGGGCACCATTTTCTGTTTTTTTTGTTTTTGTTTTTGTTCTTTTCAATACTGGGAATTGAACCACTGAGCTACATCTCCAGTTCGTTTTCTAAATTTTGAGACAGGGTCTAAGTTATGTAGGACCTCCCTAAGTTGCTGAGGCTGGCCTGGAACTTGCCATCCTCCCTCCTTAGCCTCCCCAGTCACTGGGATTACAGGCATGCACCATTTCACCTGGTCATCATCTGGTTCTTAAATGCTTCTACCCAGAAATGATGCAAATCACTTCTGTTCCTAATGAACTGACCAAAGCAGGGCCCACCTAACTTCAAGAAATATGATTCTCTCACACACTGAGAAGTGGAGGAGAACTGGAAATTCTGGTGAACACTAACACCACAACTATAACCATTACTCTATGCTAGACCTTGGGAATTCAAAATTAATAGGTGTCCCTGACTTCCAGAAGCCTGTAGCAAATAAGTCAGACATTTAAATAACTCCGATATGATATCTTTATGTCACACACCCCTATTGGTTTATGTTGGACAAATGGCTTTAATTTCTCTCTCTCTCTCTCTCTCTCTCTCTCTCTCTCTCTCTCTCTCTCTCTCTCTGTGTGTGTGTGTGTGTGTGTGTATATTGAAAGCAGAATTCATTTTGAAAGCTGAGTCTGGCAAACATCAAAAATGCCAGGTTGTCCAATCCAGGGCTTCCATCTAGCCAGTCGCCTGAGAGCAGGAAGAGCCACCTGGAAAAAGATCTAAACTGACTTGGTGGTCGGTAGTAGAGAAATTTTGAGTAACAGATTCATTATTCCTCCTCTACTTGGAAAACCAAAGGGCAAAAGCTTTTTTGTGACCAACAAGATTTCTGTTGTTTTGGAAGATATTATTGTAAACAGAAAGAGCAATGTTAAAATGCACTTAGGAGCTTCAATAATGTGCAACAATTTTCTTAAAACTGCAATAGAAAAAAAAAAGCCAACTGAAACATGAAAATTTAAAGCCCTATTACCCGCATTTCACTGTGTAACATCCCACTTCCCATCATTTCTAACACGCATCTTAAGTGTGCTAATTGGAAAGGCTCTGCCGTGTATACAGCTCTGTTTTCAAGATGACAACTGCTTTGCTTTTATCACTGGGCTCAATACCAAGAGGGGAATCATTTTCAAAATTCAAAGCGTTTTGATCTGGTTGTGTCAACCGGCTGCCGGCACTGGCTTGGTATTCTGTCTTGGAGGAAAACACGAGATTTCCAGTGGTGGGGCTGAGGTTGGAGAAGGGAAAGCAGCACTCTGTGGTTGAGAGAGAGAAGGGTGACTTAAGACTCAAAAACAAAAGAAAAGTCCAGTAACACCCTGATAAGGCTGCCAAAGTATTTCCCCCTCTAGGAACGCACACTAAGTATACTGCAAATGTTTACTGAAAAGAAAATCATTAACTAATAAATCCCAGGAAGGAACACTCAGTCAGCATGAATACCACCCAGGAAAACAAGCGAGAGAGGTTCTCAGTTTACAGTCCTCGCCTCCAAAATGACAAAAACGCTGGGCAGATGACAGCTGATGTGTGGTCTGGTGAGTGACTCATGCCTACGAAAAATTCCCAAAAAACCAAGATTAATACATGCTTTTGAGAGTTGTTCCATGTTAGAGCCAAATCTACCAGACAGAAAAGCAGGATCTTCCAGGGCAAGATCCCTGAGCCTGGGAGAAGGAAGCTCTTAATTTTCCCCTGCACAAAAGCCTAAATACTGCACATATAGGACTAAGGCAAAGGAAAGGCTTCCAAACATTCAAATGAAAACAGAAATGTAAGTTCCAGAATTACAATGCTTTCCAATAATGGAAAATGCATTGATTATTTGGATCGGGGGCTACATGCTTCAACTTGCACCATGATGTTTGGGACAATGAAAATCCAGCATTGTGACCAAACAGAGACTTCCTTAGAATAAGAACTAGAAGTCACATCTTGATCCTCTCTTCAGTATTAAAGCAAGTGTGGTGTAATTAAAGAAAGCAACAGGTCACAACACCCTGTCCTCCAGTCAAGAGTTTTCAACAGGGGGTTCATAATGGCAGAATTTTGTACTGCTGAAATGGCACGCACAGTTGTGTCTATAAGGCCAACAAAACCTAATAAAAATGTACATTGTACATTTACTGGAGAATAGCAATTTCTCAAGTGAACCAGAGGAGTAAAGAATCTTCACTCAGTCTTTCAATACAAACCTCAAACTCTTTTAGAAAAAAATGAAAGAGAGATCAAAGTTTATCATAACTTGCAAAGACTTCTAAATGTGGAGCACTGGTTCTAGAGCTTTCTGAAGTGGCAGAGAAATAAGTTGGGAGTTCCCTAAAATACAGACTCTCAGCTTTACCACAAAAGAGGCTAATTGCAGTCCCAGGTGCCCAAGATGTAGACATTCCCAGAACCACACCTGCAGTAACTCTGGTCGGGTGCTTCTATGGCTTAGCACTGCAGGCAGCTCCAAGGGGACCTCTTCCGCAAGAGAAGGCACAGAAGCAGTGACCCCCTGGAGCTGTCAGCAGTGCTACCTCCTCTTCCCAGAGTGCTAGATATTCTGCTATCTTTATATCATCTGACTTCAGATTTGCCACGCCCTCAGTCTTTCGTCTGTTTCTAGTCAATAAAAGCTGTTTCTATTCAATCCACGCTGCCCAAGTTGACTTTAACTCCAGGGGCACCCTCGCTGTTCTGATGCCGTTCTGGAGGAGCCTTCCCTGTTCCAGAAGTCACGCTGGCTCTAATCTAGGAAACTGGACTCTCCCCAGGTCTCTGACATTGCAACAACCTGTATACATGTGTGCAACCCAATCATTTCCTATCAATCAGCTTGCTCCTACCTGGGTTCCTGTTGACCTGGAAGAGAGTCAGAAAAACATGACATGCTCTTATAACCTAATCACATTTGAATGAAAATGGCAGAAGACTGGGGAAAAGATACAAGGATATAGTGCCCCTCTTGCTCCCAAGCACACAGAACACGTGTTCCTGAATTTCAGTCATATGCTCACTTCTCAGGAAACTAGGAAACACACACTGTACAGATAATCAGGCTCCAAAAGAAAGTGTGTGTGAATAATGAAAACAAACAAAATATAGATTCCAGAAGCTCTGTCAATAATTGCCAGCTGGATTCCCACTGCACCATTTAACTATAAATCCATACTCACTAAGGATTGTATCACAGATCATAAATACCTGTTTATATCATGTCACCACATCCAGAATTGCCCCAGAAAAATCATTAACTGGCAAAGAAAGTTTGCAGTCTGAAAGGTAATGGTAATGAAATGCTCCTCTCTACATTTCCTACTCATGGTCAAAAGAGCAGAAAGAAATCTCTAAATATATATATTTTAACACACAATCATAAATATCCACCACCATTCCCAAAGACACTCTGCACGTGCTAATTTATACCAAGCTACTAACTTTTTGTTTCATGCTACATTGATGTGCTTGACAGTTTTTCGAAGAGTTTATAACTGCAGCAGTGTTGATCTTATTTAAAGAGAATATTAAATCAAATCCCTTGTCATCGGCATAAAATCTCCTATAGCATCAACAAAAGGCGGCCGTTTTTATTGATTCCCTGATACAAAAGACGTATGAAGCAGACCGATGCCGTTCTTCCCTCTCCAAAAGAAAATCACAATTAAAGCTCCATGAAAACTATTAGTCATCGTAAAGGTCATCATGGACTTTGCATGACATCCTAAGGGGAAACAATGTGCTTCACTTCAACATCAAGGGCAAAGAGAAAAACATACTGTATTTTCAGGGTGGACATAACAGAGGGTACCAAGAAGCCTCAAATAAATACTTGATGTATCAAAAGGCAAACCTCATAAGGTGGAATCCACACCATTCAATTCACTGTCCACATTCGTGATGAGGGAATTTCCAGGGGAACAGCTGATTAAAAAAAAAAAAAAAAAAAAAAAACTCATGCACACAAGCAGAAGTGCTCAGTTTTGCCAAATGAGACAGCACAGCCAGCGGATCTGTTTGTGGAGAAGGGTTTCACTGTCCCTGACCAGCGGAGGGCCCTTGACTACTCGGGAGGTAGCAACGGTGGTGGCAGCTCCATCTCAGAAGTGCGCAGGTCACAGCCCCCTCGGGCTGTAGCTTCCTTCCTTGTCAAGTATTGAACTAGAGTCTTGTTTATTTGAATTGATGAGCAAACCTGGTTACTCTTGCATGCTAGCTCTGACAGAGGGAGTACAGCTCTCTGAATCTCAGTTTCCTTAACCCTGAAATGAGAGAGCCATGTTGAGGAAGATTCTGAGTGAGTATCCGGGTTCAGCAGCTCCCAGGGGTACCAGAGGTAGCATGTGGCACCAGTACCAGCTTCTAGTCCTAAAATGCCAGTTCTATAAAATACGCCACAAGAACACGATAAAACTGTGGGGACTAACCCATCAACTCATCTGTGAGAAGTTGCTGCATCCTCAAGGAAGGTTCTCTACGAAGTCCAGATCTTGGCAGGAGTTGAGGGTGGAGAGAACAGGATCTTGAGAACAAATGGGAGCCAACCACTTAAATTCCGTCTGTGTATCACACTTTGGGTCTTAGGATCTCTCCCAAAAATCTCCTACTCAGAAGGGAATATGTACCATTTTTGCCAAATATCTTAGGTTGATTTACCTAATAAGGAATTTCCTACTAAGCATCCCAGTATGGGGAAGCCATCAGAAGGGCAGTGTTACACAGCAGTTAGAGTTCAGGCCCTGCACTGAAATTACCATGTTTTAAGACCCAACTCCTCTATTTCGTACCTGAGTGACCTTTGACAAGTTAACTAACCTCTCTGAGTCACAATAGTCTCATGTGGAAAAAGAATACAATGATACATTCCTCACAGAATTGTTCTAAGTTTTAAACAAAGTAAACCTAGTAAGGGGCTCACCCAGCATATGTTTTAGCAGCATTATGTCTCCTACTCAGGTCCCTCCTCAAAGCTCCAGACCCATATGGGCAGCCCTCTCTGTATCCTCATTGAGAAGTTCCAAAGGTACCTCAAACTCAGCATGTCTAGAACCCAGTTTGTAATCATCTCTCACACCCTGCCAACCAGAGCAAAGCAAACCCTGTAAGGGTTCCTTTGTAAGTGAATGTCCTACCAACCGCCCACTTACTGGAGTATGTGTATGAAACCACTATTTTCACAAGTCAGAAATGGAAGAATGTTGGTGATTTCATAAAGTTCAACTCAATGGCTGAAAGTCTAAAACCTAGATGTCATCTTCGGCATCGCTTCCTCCTTCACCCCTGCCAACTGGGTCTCCTCCTAACCTCTTCACACTATCTACTTCTACCAGCACCACCTTGGTCCAAATTCCCAACATCCCCTGCCTAGACAGTCACAAAACACTCCCAAGAGTCTTTTGACAGTCACTGCTACCCTGTGCTCTGGATCAGTCCAGCATTCTGTAGCCAGCGTGGCTTTACTAAACCCCTTGACTTCACCAGGGTTTAAGACACACCAGTAGCTGACGTGGCTCACAGAATGACGTCCAAAAGCTGCTCTTGGCCTGGTGCATTGCCCTGCCCACACTCTGCCCTCCTTACCCCAGCCCCTGCTTTCTCCCCTCCAGCCACATGGGCCTTTGTCCACTTTCTAACCACGCCAACCTCCTTCCTACCCAAGAGGCCATTTCCTCTGCCCATAACATCTTTCCATCCTGTTCTGCACTCAAACCCCAGACAAGTATCGCTGCCTCCTCCAAAGGGTCCATTTGTGAGGCCCAAGTGGCATAGGTGCACAGAGCCCTGCACTGTGGAGGACCCCTGCCATTTGATCAAATGCTCCACTGTGGCCATCTTGAAACGCCTAATGACTTTTTAACAAACAGCCCGTGTTTTCCTTTTGCACTGGACCCTGAAAATGATACAGTCTGTCTGTCCTTGGGAAAGCTTTCACTGACCTCCCTTAACAGTTCAAACTCCCCTTTACTTCCCACCATACTTCCACGTGCACACTTCTGGGTACCACCTGCCAGTCAAAATCTTCACATGAAAATGGCTGAGTACCTGCTAGATGGTTTATCTTCCCCACCAGAAACTAAACTCCGTGAACGCAGGACCCACACCTGATTTTTTATTATAACCTCATCCCCACCGTGAGCACATACCAGGCAACCAAAGTTGGCTGAATAGATGTCACTATTACCATCATCATTCTGTTATTACCTTGTTAATACCATGAAGGCTGAGGATCCAGAGGGCAAGACAAGGCAGCAAAGCAACAAGGTGATGGGCGATTCTGAGTGCTACTGAGAGCACTTGTCTATGACTTGTCTATGAAGATTGCAGAGATGACTTTGTGGGGGAGGCTAGAACAAGTCACAGCTTAGAGGATGAGCCTCATTTGGTATGTGGAGGTCAGAGAATAGCAGGAAGGACAGAAACGAAAGCACCAATGCAAGCTGGGAGCACTGGCAGGCAGGGCACTCAGCCCAAACTGTGGAGAGCTTGATCCCAGGCTGGGGAGTTTATGTTTCCTGCAGCAAATGTGGAGGCAATTAAAGCAGCATTTTAAGACATTAGGGTTCTAGAAGCCTTAAAAGGTGTGAGCATCATTACTCAAGTAATTGCATAAAGATGAATTTCTAGTGGTGTACAAAACAAAACAAACAAAAACACCCAAAGTCAGAGCACAGCACACAACACCTCTTTTTTGGAACCAAATGTTAAAATGCGCCTAATGAAAACACGCTTTCATATCATACAAAAGCACATGAAGGACGCTCGACTTTTCAAAGTGCTTTCAAACACACTGCATATAAATGGCTCTCAGCCACCTTTGACGCAGCCCCTCGTCAATTGATCAAGTGTTTGGTCATCCCAGCTGACATCTTCCAGCTGGTACTGCCCCAGAAAGATGTTTCCCAGATGAAAGACACACGTGCATTCTCCAGAAGGCAGGACACCTCATCTGCAGCTCTCCCGCATCAAAGCCTGAAAGGGGAAAAGGAGGTGTTTATTCTACTCGGGGCTGTGGTGTCGCTGCTTAAATTCACCAAGACAAAGGTAAATTTTCCTAAAAATAAGAAGAATGCCCTTGAACAAATGAATAATTCAAAAATGCCCACATACTGTGTGCCTCTGTAACAGGAACCCAATTGAGCAACAAAAATGCTCTTATTGTGATGTACAATAAGATCCAAATGTTCAAAAACTGCACTTAACTCATTACTCAGAAATATGTCCATTGCTCAAAATGGATACCTATTTAATTTCAACTTGAAGACTAGGAAAAATGACATGTCTCTGTTTACACACTCCCTATTTGGAATCAACATAAATACAGGTATATTATGTTTTCCATCCAAGGCAGATCAAAGAACACCGTAATACTGTGAAGCCGTGGCATTATTCTGCCCCATTCCCACAGCCTCCTATATGAATTCTTGTCATTACATCAATTTAATCCCCTGCCATTTTAGGCCACTGTTCGTCAGGCTGAATGAAAAGCACAATAGCTGGCATTTAATGTGACGGCGCTCCTTTCTCCAACCTGCCTCCTTTAAAGCAGAAGTTTGTCGAATGTACGAAATTCCCTTTACAGCTCATTTGAGATGCATAAACAATCCCAAAGACAGAAAAGAACAAAAATAATCATTTGCCATTTTAAGGAGCTGGGCTGCTTGGGGGAAGCACTAATTTCGGACACTCTACTGATATTCTGCCCCAACACTCCCCGGGCAGGCCCGGAGCTGCCCCAGCCGGGACCCTGTCTGATTCACTGTGCCTCTGCTCTCCTTGCAAGGGCTCTACCTCTCCTGACACTGCTGGAGGGGAAATGCTGCTTTTCCTGCCTGCACCGCATTGCCCTCCATGCAGGAACCCTGGCCATATGCTCACTGCCCACTCCATCTTACGTGATCCCTTGGCTTGCTGGTATTTAGAGCAACGACAGCCATGGGACTGACCTCTAGCTAACATCACAATGAATTGAGAGGTGAGAACATATCCTGCTCGCCTGCCCCATAGGGATAGCAGAGCTCTCACAGGTAGAGGCCAAAGCAGTTTGGGGAAAACCAAATGCTATGTCCACCTAGCCAGAGCAACCCTTGCATTACCCAAAATCCACTGCATGATTCCACTGATGGCAGGAGGTGTCTTCTCAGCAGGGAAAGGACAGACACAGACCGTGAGGCTTTTTTTAAAAGTCGGTCAGACCAAGAAGAGGTGCACTGTCAAGGAATCTCGAGGTGGATTCTCTTCTCTCATTTCCAATATTTAAAATAAATTGACTGAAGTTAATACATAGGGCCTCCAGCACACAATAGACTAACCGCATCCCACAATCACAGGTAATAGCTGTGGCCTGCAATTTGTAAGGGGAACTCAGGGCTTCTCAGGTGAACCACTTGTCAAGCCAAGAATGGAATAAAAGGACCTCAGTAGATAGGTGATCAACTTTACCTGATCTGTCATCCAGAATCTTCTGGGGTCTGTATTGTATTAACAATACATTAAAGTACTGAGGAGTCTTCACAGAGACATATTCAGTAATTACTACAGACAGACTGGAAGAAAATCCATAATCCTACCAGAATGTTCAAAGTCCTTCCTGTATTTACAGAGGAAGGTCTCCCCTTACCCCGGACACTGACAGTTTGGGAACTAGTCTAGATCCAAATAAACATGAACAATGAACACAAAGCAAACAGATGAGATTTCTTTGAGCCTTCAGGAACCCTGCTAAGGTTCTTGAAAATACTTAATGTTCAGAACAAACTACTATGACCTCAATCATAAAATATCAGTCTATCCTCAAAGATAATACAATAGTCTCAAAACTTTGGTATTAAAAAATTATAATGCTGGAGACATAGACCCAAGTCAAAAAGTTTCTGTCATCTTATGCCTGGGTGAGCAAGCTTTCTCAAGTCATTTAGGTTCTTGACAGACACACACATTCATATTCATATACTCTTTGTCCCTCCCTCATTTTAAAAATGCTCAACAGCAAAAGTACCACACACAGAACTTGATTAAGTAGAAAATGATGATAACGGTAGTCATGCAAGGTGCCCAGCTTCTAGGGAAGTACCATCTGGAACCTCTGCCCACAAAAGTCCTTCTCATCACAATCTCAGCCCCAAGACCACAGAATTCTGAGCTTCTACACAGCCCCTACCGACCCACCAGTACTCAAGTTCAATTCCACTCGTGACTTCTGGGGCCAAATTCATTGCCCAACTCCAGTGCATGGAAATGTCCACTCCTTCAGCTTGACCCAAATGTTAATCATTAATCATCCCTCTGTAACAGATTTGGATCTCCCATGCTCCTTCAGTCATGCATGAAGTTGGAGGCCAGGCATCTTAATACATAGCCTACATAAAGCACTTCTGTCAGACAGCTCCTTCAGGGGGACCACTCAGAATGACATCTTTATATCCCCCAACTCTTTCACAGTCTTCGTGGGCTAAAAGGGACCCCTGTTCACTCACTGATGAGAAAACAGAAGTTCATGGGGTAACTCGCTTGACTCTAGCCTCCCAGAAAATTCTCACTCCCCAGCCCTAAAGAAAGCAGGTGCCTTGACCACGGGAACCTTCTGAAGAACATCTGTAACGGGCATTAGAACAGAGCAGACAAGGCGGTCAGGTACATTCTACACCAGCCTTGTTTCCTTATTGCAGGCCCAGCCTGTGCTGCCTGTTCACCACCTGCACTTCCCCACTGTTCCTGTCTGGAAGGGCCAGAATCATCCCCAATACCTCTCAGGATATGCCACACAGATATGGGGACCCTTCCTCTCATGCACAGAGAAAATGCCCTTCCACCATTTTGTCTTGATCTAAGAAGCTCTGGCTGGAACAAAGGACGAGCTTCTGCGTTGTGGAAGCCATCCGTCTTCCCTACTTGCAGGTGCGGGCTGCTGCCGGTCTGAATTCTCTAACCACCCCACTCCCACCCACCACACTCACATGCCCCAGCAGTCAGCACTTCCCAGGGCAACCCCAGGGCCCCAGTCCTTGGGAAGAGCAGCACACATGTACTGGGGCTTTGAACGCCAGGTGACAGGAGAAATCTTCAGCCAAGACTGGGAGGAAAATCGAACCCTTGAAAATTGCGAAGCAAAAGATGCCAAGAGAGATTCCTCACTGTCGCAGCTGCTTACTACAGAAATCTCTCCTCATTTGGGGATGACATCGGCAGGCCTGATTTTTTGTCACCAGTCACTCTGCACTTGCTTTAATTATGCAGCACACCAACAGAAATTTTCTTTCTGATCACATAAA
This sequence comes from Sciurus carolinensis, assembly GCF_902686445.1. Classification (NCBI taxonomy): domain Eukaryota; kingdom Metazoa; phylum Chordata; class Mammalia; order Rodentia; family Sciuridae; genus Sciurus; species Sciurus carolinensis. The sequence goes on along the minus strand of NC_062217.1, from coordinate 126,534,832 downwards.
TCACACCGCCCTGACACCAGGCTCAATAGGCACCGCTAGAACAATGTGGTAAGAGCTATCGACTCCATCGCTCAAGTCCACAAGGTGTATCATTTAGCCAAGAGTGATAATTAGACGCAGAGTATACTGAAAACTGTCAATAGGCATGTCAATAGGAGAACTCTTAGCATCTAACACCCAGTGAATCAATGGTGTTTTTCAGCTATAAAATCAAGAAAATGATAGCTTTCAAATGAATGGGGGAAAGGAAACAGGAGCCTCCTTGGGGAGGAATAAAACAGCTCAATTTTCCCTTACTGAGTGCCTCTCCAACTACCTCACTCAATGGAAAAGGTCACAGAGCATTACAGCAAAATATCTCTGAAACAAGATGTACAACAGCGCGGGGACATGACACGCTGCCTGGGCACCCCACAAAGGCCTCGCTATCTTTGACCTGACAGGAGTGGCAAATGGGTCAGCAGATGGCAGAACAGAGTGGGAACTGGGGGAGGGGAAGGCGGACAGCGATTGAGCAGCTGGGGAAAGAGGTGTGCCCCACTCAAAGAAAGACCAGGCTCTGTGCAGGGGTGGGTGGGAGTCTGAGCCCGAGCACAGAGGGAACTGGCACTTGGATAGGGAACTGCTGAAAAGATCACCTCTTAGCAATGCACAATTGCAGTTCACAATCAAAGTAAATATTAACAGACAAGGCTAACATGCAGCTTCCTATGCTCTGGTCACTGCCCTAAGTACCATTTTGCACAGATTAACTTATTTATGCTTGCCACGATTCTGTACAATTGATAGCATGGCTACCTTCATTTTATAGGTGAGGAAACTGAGGCACAGAGAGGCTCAACAATTTGTACAACTGCTCACAGCTAGTGAGCATCCTTACACCATCACAGTCTGAAAACTGTACCATCATGTTTGATTGGCAGATAAATAAGCCAGGTCTTGGAGAAGTTTGGTAAAATGCCTCTGATCACACAGTTTGTAGGGCTGAGGCTGGGCTACAAATCAAATGGTCTATCTCTCGACCGGCTCTCACTCGCCAACCTAAACTGAAGGCCAGCAGGAGGCTTTCTTTGGAAAACGCTGGGACAGGGAAGACCACACCTTGTTATTTCTCAATAAATGACAGGAGACTGGTAGAGAAAGGAAGGAGAAAGGGAGAGGAGACACAAGGAAAAGGAACTGGAAATAGCTATATATGCATTATGCATAATACATTAACGCATGCATCGGACAGGATCACAAATAACTTTTCAGTAACACCTGTACACGAGTTTCTACTTCTGGTGTCACTCTAATATACTATTTATTTAACTGATTACCACTGCTTTTTTTAGGGGTTCTTAATATATTAAATTGGACAGGTATTTGTTATCAAGCCAAGCTGTAAATCTAAGGAGCATTTATTAAACAATTACCATACACCAGATAGTAGGCTTAGTTCTTTCATTTAATAGTGTTTGTTTAATCTTCTTTGTTCTTGATGCTAACACTTTAAAAAAGAAAAAGAAAAACCTGTTGATGTGATAAAGCAACTCTACCAAAGATGCTGCCCTCAGTAAAACAAATCAGCTGTGCATCCTAGGGCAGAATGGCAGTCTTGTAATTAGCTCATCATTAATGGACATTAGCCAGATGACATTTGCAATGACTTACAGAGCTGGGTGTGTGGCTACAGGCACACATAATCCAATACTTCACCACACCCAGGGCTTCACATGAAGGCTGCCATCCTTACTTAAGTGTCCTTCCCTCAAACAGTTCCCTTAGACCCAGGTTAACTGTCATGTCTCACTGGTCATAACTGCTTCCCCTCTCTGAGGGAGCCCAAGACAAGAGTTAGATGATGCAATTCCACTACATGGAACCATCTAGTAGCTGTCTATCCCACTCAGAGCCAATGCCAAAGTTCCATGGCTTACCAGAACTGCCAGGAGCTCCTAGTTGCTCCCTCAGTTCATTCTTGAGTCCTGCTTGGGGCTTTGCATTGGCTGTTCTTTCTGCCTGATGTAGTCTCCCCCCAGATGCTTCCGTGGAGTCTCTGTCATCCTTCCAGTCTCAGGATAGTTATCTCCCTCACCAGAGGTCCTACTTGAACACGCAAACTTCAGTAAAGTGCACACAGTTATGTTTGTGAGCTCTTAAGTACACTTCATTTTCTTCATGACATGTATCACAAACTGACAAATGAAGAAATATAAGCACCCAACTTACCATCAAAAGAAAAATCAGGCAATAAAAATGCTAAGAAAATTCAAAATAAAGATATGAGAACTTTTTTATTAGTGCACATCAATTATACAGAAGAGTGGGTTTCACTGTGGCATATCTGTACATTTGTATTAACTAATTCGGTTAATTTCACTCCTTTACACCTCTCCTTCCTCTCCTCCTCCCTCTCCTTGGTCCCATTCTTCTACCCTGGTGATTTCCCTTATACTTTCATGATATCCTCCACTTTTCTTTTTTGCCCTCTAACATCCACATATGAGAGAAAACAAATGATACTTGTCTAAGTCTGGTTTATTTTGCTTAACATGGGTCCAGACATTTTCCAGAAAATGACATAATTTCATTCTTCTTTGAGCTGAATAAAACTCTATTGTGCATATACGTTACATTTTCTTCATTCATTCATCTGCTGATGAAGATCTAGGCTGATTCCATAACTTGGCTATTGTAAACTATGCCACAATACACGTGGGTATGTATATGTCCCTAGAGTACGATGACTTTATTCTCTTTGATAAATACTGAGGAGCAGTACAACTAGAACATAAGATAGTTCAATTTTTAGTTTTTTTGAGGAGCCTCCAGAGTGATAGGAAATGAGGAGCTTAAGAAGCTGTTATAAATATTTTCAAGAAATTCATGGAAAAGTAAACAAATTGGGGTACAGGGGTCTCAACAGAAAATTTTAAATTACAAAGAGAACCAAGTTGAATTCTATAATTGAACAGTAAAATGTCTGAAATGAAAAATTAATCCAATGGTCTTAACAACAAAGAGAGAAGCTGCACAGTTGGGAGGAAAGGAGCACTCATCTGGAAGAGAGATCAATATTATTAGAAGAGAGGTCAAAATATTTGTCCAATCTGAAGAGCAGAGAGAAAAACATGTTAGCCCATTAAGTCTAAAGTTTTCAATTCTGCTAATATTACAACAAAACTGACCCAGGTATATGAACATATATTGGAAATTGTAATCTAGAGCTCAGATATTATTGTATTAATTAGTATTATATAATTTTGTCATAATACAATTATATTCCTATTATTTTATACTAGAGTTAAGTTTTTATAAGTATTCCACATCTGAAACTATGGGACAAAATGGGTTAAAACAAAATAGCAGATCCTCAGTCAAATGTGGAACAATATCAAGTTGTGTAAAACATGTGTAATTGGAATCCTAAAAGGTAAGAAAAGAAAATGAGACAAAGCAGTAACTGAATGAAATATCCCCAAATGAGGAGGGGGGAACATACCAATCAAAATGGCTTCACAGGGCTGGGGTTGTAGCTCAGTGATAGAGCACTTGCCTAGCAAACGTGAGACACTGGGTTCAATCCTCAGCATCACATAAAGATAAATAAAATAAAGGTGTTGTGTCCTTCTATAATTAAAATTTTTTAAATGCATTCATAAACTCCAAGCAGAATAAATACAAAAAAAGACACAATGAATGTCAAAAATCAAAATAAAAAGGAAATCTTAAAAGTATCTAGAGGACAAAGGCTATTCCAGTGAATAATAAACAAATGATAGCTGACTCATCATTAGAAATAATGGATGTCAAGAGTCCATTGAAACGTATCTTTAAAACACTGATGGGGAGGAAGAGAAGAATGGGGGAACTTTAGATTATATAGAGGGAAATGAGAAGGAGGAGGGTATAAAAATTGGTGGAATGAGACAGACATCATTACCCTTTGTACATGTATGATTACACGAATGGCATGAATCTACATTGTGTACAACCATAGAAACGTGATGATGTACCCCATTTGCGTACAATGAATCAAAATGTAGTAAGAAATTAAGATAAATAAAAAAAGAAAACACTGAAAGAAAAAAATCAATACAATACAGAATGACACATTGAACAAAAATACTCTTTACAATTAAGATAAATTAAAGATTTTTATAAACATGATTACTGTGTTAGTCAGCTTTTTATCACTGTGACAAAATACCCAAGAATATCAACTTGAAAAGAGGAAATGCTTATTTTGGCTCATAATTTCAGAGGTTTCAGTCTATGACTGCTTGGTCCTGTTGCTTTGGGTCTGTGGTGAGGCAGAGCATTATGGTAGGGAATGCATGGTGGAAGGAAGCTATTCAACTCATGATAGCCAAGAAGCAAAGAGGGAGACAGAAGAAGGGGCCAGGCTCCTAAAATCCCCTTCAAGGATATGTTCCCAGTGACTAACTTCTTCAACTAGGCAGCATCTCCTGAAGGTTCCTCCACCTCCCAAAGGTGCCACAGGTTTACAACCAAGCCTTCAGCATATGGGCCTTTAGAAGACATTTAAGATCCAAACCATAACCAACAGTAAGAATTCATCACCAGCAGTCTTTCCCTACACTAAAGTATGCTTCTCTTAACACTGAAGAAAAGTGTTACCAGATGGAAAGCAGGATATACAGGAAGAATGAAGAGTACCCGAAATGGTAAATATTTATATAAAAATTTATACAAAAGATTACATTTTTCTGAATCTTTTAAAATGTTAACTGACAGTTTAATACAAAAATTGTAACAATGTATTACAGTATTTATTATAGAGATATAAAGTGTATGACAAAATAGCACAAAAATGAGGGAAAGATAAATAGAAAGGAATTTAGGTGACTGCATTTATGTGAAGTTGTACAGTAATAACTCTGAGTAGGCTGGAAAATTAAGTGAAGCTGAGCATGCAAATTTTAATCTCTAAAGGAAACATGAAATAAAATAGCTAATAAACCATAAAGGGGATTAAAATAAAATACTAAAAAGTATTCAATTTATTCAAAGGAAGGTAAAAGGAAGAACAGAAAAACTAAAAACAGATGAGACAAATAGAAGCTATCCTGCAAAATTGTAGATTGAAGCACAAATAAATTAATAACTGCATGAAATGCAAGTGACTGAGCAGCATGATTAAAAAGATTATCAAACTCAATAAAACAGACACAAATGAATGTTATCTACAAGTATGCATTTACAGTATAAATATGTGAACAGGTTAAAAGTAAGATAAGAAAATACATATGCTGAGAAAATGTTAGCTTAAAAATGCTATAGTAATATCACAGAAGTAGAGATGAAGACAGAGTATTGCAAGAGATTTAAAGAAAGATGTCCCATAACAATTAGAGGGTCAGGTCACCAGGAAGGCACACAAATCATAACTGCTGACACTCATGTATGTAACTTCAAAACAGTATAAAAACTAGGCTGATCTAAAAGAAATTGGCAACCCCACAAACTTGGTTAAATAGTACCCCTTTCTCAGTAATGGACACTACCTGATAATCACACAAAATCCAGTTAAGGATATAGTAGAGTTGAACATGCTACTGATCAAATTGATCTGATTGATACTTGTAGAACACCATACCCAGTAACAGCAGAACACACTTTTTTTTCCCAAGTACACAAGTATATTCACAAATATACTGGACCAAATGCTGTACCATGAAATAACTCTCAGTAAATTTCCAAATATTGAATTCTAAAAGAGTATATTTTCTGAGGAATACAGAACTAGAATTCTCAACAAATGAGACATCTACAAAAACACAAATGGTTGAAAATGAAATGATTCACTTCTAAAAAGTCACAGATGAACAAAGCAATCACAAGAAAACTTTGAAAATATTTCAATGTCATATTAACAAAAGTGCAATATAGAAAAATACATAGAGCTATAGTGGTATTTAACGGGAAAGGTTATAAATTTAAATCCTTTTAAATACAAACTTTGGTAAATATGAAGAGCTTAACATTATTTTCTTAGCCTCCATGTTAATAAGCTAAAAGAATAGCAAAGTAAGTAAAAGGAGAAAAAAAAAAATCAATGAAATAAAAGACTAACAATATAGAAAATAAACAAAGGCAAAAGCTGGCTCTTTTTAGGCATTAGTAAAATTGATAAGCCCAGGAGAAAATCTCTATGACCTTGGGTTAGACAAAGATTTTTTTAATATATAACCCCAAAAGCATAATCTATAAGAGGAAAAACTGATAAATGAGACTTTTCAATATTAAAAATGTTTACACTTCAAAGCATACCATTACAAATTTGAAAAGACAAAACACAGACTGGAAGACAATGTTTGCAAAGTATATGCTGGAAACAGGAGTTGTGTTCACAATATATGTGACACACTTATAACTTAATAACAAGACAAATAATCCACCTTAAAGAGGAGCAATGGAAAAAATGTGATATCTCACATTCATGGATCAGAGACTCAATATTGTGACAATGACACTACCCAAATGATCAACAGATTCAGTGCAATTCCAATCAATATTCTAATGACTTTCTTCACAGGAAAAAAAAAACCTAATAGTCATATGGACCCATAAAAGACCCAGAATAGCCAAAGCAGCAATAAAAAGAAGAAAAGGTCAGGAACATCACAGAGTGTATTACAAAGTCATAGATACTAAAACAGCATGGGACTAGTGATTAAAAACAAAAAGATGCAAAGACTGATGGAAGAGACTAGAGAACCCAGAAATCAATAATCAATACACCTCATCCAGTCAACTGATTCTTTTTTAACAAAGGCACAAAGAACAGAGTGGAGAAAAGAGTCTATTCAAAATCTGATGCTGGCAAACCTAGATAGATATATGCACAAAAATGAAAAGTCTCTTTCTCTCATTAGTTACAAAAATAAATTCAAAATGGATGGATTAAATCTTAAACCTGAAACAGAAACAACCACAAGAGAACATAGGGGAAACAATTCAAGACATTGGTGTGGGCAATGATTTTATAGATAGGACCCCAAAAGCACAGCCAACAAAAGTAAAAATAATCAGGATTATATCAAACCAAGAAGCTTTAGCACAGCAAAAGAAACAATAGGATTCAAAGGCAAACTATACAATGTGAGAAAATGTCTTCAAATGGTCTATTCAACCAAGGTTTGATATCCAAAAGATGTAAGAAACCCAAAAGGATGAACACCAAAATACACCAAAATATAACAATAATACATAATTTTAAAAATGGGCCAAAGAACTAAACAAACATGTCTTAAAAGAAGATATATGAACCACCAAAAAAAAAAAAAAAAAAAAAAAAAAAAACACACACATGAAAAAATGTTCAGTTTAGCTAATCATAAGAGAAATCCAAGTCAAAACCACAATGAGATAACATCTCAATCCTGATAGAAGGGGCAGCATGAAAGGGACAAGAAATAAATGCTTGAAGTATGTGGAGAAAAGGAAACTCATACACTGTTGGAAGTAGTGTAAATCAGTACAGCCATTATGGAAAACAGTATGGAGAGGTCTCAAAATAGAACTACCATGGGGCCCAGTAATTCCACTACTGGGAATATACAGAGGGATCTGAAATCTTTGAACTAAAAAGGTACTTGCATCTCCATGTTTATTGCTGCACAATTTACAATAGCCAAAATATAAAACTGACCCAGATTCCCTTCAGCAAATGGATGAATAAAGAAAATATAGTATATTCACGCCGTGGAATACTACTCAGTTGTTAAAGAATAAAATCCTGTCATTTGTAGCAATGTGGATGCAACTGGAGAACATGTTGAAGAAGCAAATCATACATTGAAAGATAAATATCACACATTCCCTCCCATGTAAGAAAACCAGTTAGGCAACCTTGTAGAATTACAGAAGAGAATAGTGATCACTAGAGACAGGGAGGGGTAAGGGAAGGGGGACAGAAAGAATTTAAGAATTACTTTAAGGACTGGAAAAGGTGTGAAGGATGATCCCATCAATTTTTACAATCAGTATGTGTCAGTAATTATAATTCAAGATCCCAAATAAATAAAAATAAAATAAAAGGAGCACTGAATGAATAGATACTTTCCCAAAGAAGAGGTATAGGTGGCCAATAAACACACAAAAATGTTCTACATCATTAGTCATTAGGGAAAAACAAATTAAAACCACAATGAGATACACCATCACATGAATGGTGCAAATATTTAAAAAGCCAAAATGAAAAAAACACGGCTAAAATAAAAAAGACAGAATGTGACCAATGTTGGAAGCTATGGAAAAATAGGAGCCCTCATACACTGATAATGAGAGTATAAAATTTTTCTGCTATTCTGACAGTTTCTTCAAAAGTTCAAGATAAATTTATCATACAGTCCAGCAATTCTAATCTTTCATATCTATCCAAGTGAAATGAAACATATGTGGTCACAAATACTTCTTCTTGAGTATTTATAGCAGCACTATTCATAACAGCCTCAAACTAGAAACTACCCAAATGTCATCAACTGATAGACAAAATGAATCTGCTATATCCAGGAAATGGAACACTACTGAGCAAAAAAACGGTATAGAGAGCTGATAAAATGCCTCAACATAGATGAGTCCAGAAACCATTACACTAAATGAGAGAAGTCAGATACCAAAGACCATATATTATACAATCCCATTTGTATGAAATATCCAAAGAAAAGGCAAACCAATGAAAGCAGAAACAAGTTTATTTGTTATATAAACGGGATGGGAATAGGAAGTGACTAAAAATAGACATGACAGATTGGGGGAAGCAGTAATGGGAATAGTATAACTACATAATTTTATCAAAAATCACCAATCTGTGTACTTAAAATGAGCAATTTTTATGTAATATAAATGGTTCCTAAATATAACTGCTAAAAATATTGATTAACCACGAGCAAGACTGAGCAAGAATTTTTAAAAAAGAAGAAGTTCATGAAAGAAAGAGGGCTATCAGCAAGAGCCTACAGTCATTACAAGGATAAGAAAACACTATATATAAATAATTATGCCAATAAAATCAATTATTTAGATGAAATGAAAAATTCCATGAAAAAACAAATTTTAACAAAACTGACACATGAAGAAAAAGAAAACCTCCACAGTCCTATATTTATTAAACAAATTAAATTTGCAATTTTCAAAAACCTCTGTGAAGAAAATTGATAGCCCCAAAGGGCTTCATTAATAAATTCTACACAAATTTTAAGGAAAAAAAAAAAACACCAGAATTACACAAGCTCTTTGAAAATACAGAAGAGAAAGGTACACATCCCAACTTATCTTGAGGTCAGTAATATAAACTTCACATCTAAATCTGACAAAGATTTTAGGAAAAAAGAATATTGCAACTTTCCATGAATGTATCAAAATCCCTTACAAAATACTAAACTGAATCTTAAAATATATTAAAAGGATACTGTATCATAACCAAATCATGTTTATCCCTGAAATGCAAGATGAGCCTAATATTTAAAAATCAACATATTTCATTCCCCATGTTATCACAAAAAATGAGAAAAATAATATGATCAATAGAAGAAGGAAAAGCATCAGACAAAATTCACCACTCATTCATTCATTGTAAATTAGGAGTAGAAAGGAAATTCTTTAGTCTCATAAAGGGCATGTAAGAAAATCTACACCTGATGTAATACAATAAAATACTGAATATTTTCCTTCTAAGATTGACAAGGTAAGATTTCTATTCTCTTTTCTATTCAGCCTTGTACTAGAAAGAGAAAAATAAGAATTGAAATAAATACATGAAATAAGAACATTAAGAGTAAACTATTTTTATTCCTAGGCAACATAATTATTTATACTGAACTTCCTAATGAATTTAAAATTAAAAGAATACAAATGAATTTAGCAAGGTTGCTGGAAATGAAATTCATACTCCAAAATCAATTATATTTCTTTATACCAGAAGCAAAGAACTGTAAAATGAACCTTTTTATAATTCTATTTATAATAGCATCCAAAACATAAAATAATGTAAAAAATTAACAAAATATATACAAGACCTCTACAAAAAATTATAAAATATCTGACTACTTAGAAAGATACAACATTTTTGTGGATTACAAGGCAATATTAAGATATCAGTTTTCTAAACTTGATCTACAGGTTTAATGCAATTCCATTTGAAATTCAACAGGTTTTCTCCACCCCCCAAAATTTACAAGTTGATTCTCAAATTCATGAGGAAAACTGAGAATCTATAAGAAGAAAGACTCTTAAAAAGAAGTACAAATCTGAATGGTTCATATTCCCTAACTCAAAGGCCTACTATAAAGCTACAGTAATCAAGGCAGTGTGGTGTTGGCATAGTAAAGAAAAATAGATTAGTGGAACAGAACAGATTATCTAAAAATAGACTACATTTATGGCCAATTCATTTTTGATAAAGTTTCCACAACCATTCAAAGGGAGAAGCAGAGTTTGAAAGAATAAATGGGACTAGAACAACTAGATAAACACATGGAAAAACAATTAACTTTATCTCTTAACTCCATACATGGAAATTAGTTCGACATGGACCAAACACCTAAACACAAAAGCCAAAATGCTAGATTCTAACAGAAAACATAGAATATGTCATAACCTCAAACTTCTCTTAGAACACAAAGTCAAACTTCTCTTAGGACACAAAGACATAATTAAAAAGAAGTAAACTGTTTTTAAGTAGTAAATTTATCAAAATAAAACCTTCTGCCCATCAAAAATACCACTAAGAAAATCAAAGGTCAACCCTTAGACTAAAAGAACTATTTGAAATAAATAGATACAGATGTAGATATGTAGGAATCAATAATGAAAGAAGACAACTCGATTTTTAAAGGGTCAAAATACAACAGTCCATCACTAAACATGATATACAAAGGGCCAGTAAACTCATGAACAGATGCTCAGCATCAGTGGTTATCAAGAAAATACAGAGCCAAACCACAATGAGATACTATTTTGCATCTACTAGAACATATGCAATTGGAACACTGACAGCAGTAAATGTTGGAGAGAACACAGAGCAGTGTTCTCAAACATTGCTGGCACAGTCACTGGATGGTGACTTGTCAGTTAGGACAAAGCTAAACCTACATCTACCCCAAAAGCTAGCAATTACACTTCTAGATATCTTTCCTAAAGAAATAAAAACCTAAATCTAAAAAAAAAAAAAAAAAAAAAGTTTCACATGAGCACTCATAATATTCACAATAACCAAAAATGATGATAATCCATCCACATTCCCATCAATAAAAAAAAAACAAATTATGATGTATTTGTACAATGGAAGAGACTTCTGATAGGTGTAACACTGGTGAATCTCAGAAATAAATGAAATTAAAAATACACTAAAGAGTACACAATACATGATCCCCATTAAATGAAGTCCAAGAATAATTGCTGCCTATGGGAATCATTTATAAAGGTGTAAAGGGAAGTTTCTGAAATGAAATATTCAGTATCTGACTGAAGTGTGGTTGCATATCATATACATTTATTATAATCACTGAATAGCACATGTAAAATATGTGCAAATTTTACCTCAATTTAGAAAGAATAGTTGGATAGAGTATCCATCAGGGAGAGTCTGTTTGCACTGTATACACTGTAACAAACAGCCCCAAGATTTAGTGCCTTAAGTAGGAGTGAGCCAGCTAGCCAAATGGAGCCTTTTAGCTGAATGTACCTGTTGCCTGTTTTTCTCTCTCTCTTTTTTTAGTTGTAGATGTACACAATACTTTTATTTTTTTATGTGGTGCTCAGGATCGAACCCAGTGCCTCACACATGCTAGGTAAGTGCTCCACCCAAGAGCTACAACCCCAGCCCTGCTGCCTGTTTTTCTACATAAAGTTTACTGGAACATATCCATGCCTTTGTTCACATATAGTTTTACAACCGTTTTGCCATTAGAAGGACAAAGTTGAGGAATTACAAGAGAGACTGTATGGTTCATAAATGAAAGTCTAAAATATTGTCTATGAGGCCCTTTACAGGAAAAGTTTGTTGACCCCTGGCTTAAAACCACAAAGATTTATTTCTCACCCATGCTCCATATTAACTAAGCATCATCCGGGAACAGGACCTAGATGATGCAGCCAATTCTATCTGCAATGATACCAGTCCCTATGGCCAGGAAAAAGAGCAATCTCTAGGATTTTTCACTAGCAATCAAATGATTTGGCTTCAAGGTAGCACATTACTTTTCCTCATCACTTCTGGGCCAAAACTACTCACAAAACCCCACTCAAACTCCTACCATTTGTTTATACATGTGCCTGAAAATAGAGGAGAACTGGGATATTTGCCAAGTAGCACTAATGGCTACCACAATTAAACAGAGAATCAGTAAGTCTGGGTTTTATTTTCAACATGCATAACCCTACTGAAATAATACCTTACTGGGTAGAAGTTCTAATCATAAAAATTCCAAAAGCTGCCTCTGACTCTTCCCTTTAGCACTCATTTCACTTGTTAGAGCAGCCCAGCACACTGCTTTCATGATGGATCTAGATTAGAAATCTGACTACCCATCAATTTCACATTCAATATCCTTCAGTAGGACCCTCCCATCCTCAGTGACCCAGACAGTACCAACTCATATGTCTCTGACATGGATTCAAGTCAGGCTCTAAGAAGATAGAACACAGACTATAATTACTCAGGCATATCATGCCGTTTCTGGATTCCATGTTGGAATGTTCTCTGCTATTTCTCTCACCCTCTAAGACTCTATGCACAGTCAATAGCTTTTCAACTGAAACTTCTGTGACCATCAGGCAAAGGGAACTGTACCGCCCTTCAATCAGGCCCAAACTAATAAACTCTCCAACTGTTGCTACTAGATCAAAGTTCCAAGTCACAGTACTTAAACGACCACGAACCTAAACAGTTCTCACCAGACTCCAGGCAGTTCTCGAAACACTATTCTATTAACTCTTTTAGACCTCATAGGCAGGTACTAATATTTTCTTTATTTCACAGGTAAAAACACTGAGGCAAAGGGAGATTAATGATTTTGTACAAGCTCCACAGGTGGGAAGTAGCAGAGCAGGAATTTGATCCCAGATTGGCTAGAAGGCTTAAAGGTACACTCTTAAATCACTCTGCTATGCTGCACTGAAAGCACAAAGAGTCTGTCCCCTTTGGGAGTACAAGGTACTTAATAGAAGGGAAAAAAAAACCCAGCATCTCATTCTTTTCTGTGCCCCCAAGAAAGGCCTAAAACCTAGGTATTTGGGCAATACTAATGCATAGTAATTGGAATTGAAATAAACAAGACCCTTATTATGGTTTGGATATGATATGTCCCCCCAGAGCTCCTGTGTTAGTGCAGAAATGTTCAGAAGTAAAATTACTGGATGATGAGAGCAGTAACCTAATCAGTCCATCCTAGTTTCAACGGACTGAGGAGGTGGTAATTGTCAGCAGATGGGGCATGGCTGGATGAACGAGATCAACCCTGGAAGGGTTCTTCTCTCCTGTGTTCCATCCCTTCCCTGCTTTCTGATCCCTCCATGAGCTGAGCAGCTTTCCTCAGCTGGGTCCTTTGGCCATGATGCTCTGCCTCACCTTAAACCCAGAGCAATGGACTGGACCAGCCACAGACTGAACCTCTGAACATGTGAGCCAAAATAAACTTTTCTTCTAAGTTGTTCATATTGGGTATTTTGATCACACCAATGCTAAGTTGACTAACACAACTATGAATCCCCAAAAATCAATCTTTCTGCTAAACAAAGTCCTCTAGACTAATGACCTTCAAGAAGTAGACAGATAATTACCATATGTTCCATTGTCCTGGACCCCAGCCCTTCCTCCAGGGCTGATGGCCAACTTGGAAATGAAAAGACAGGAGGGACCCAAATTAAAGACCATTAGAAAAGGAACTACTCATTTGGAACATTTAGAGAATCCTGAATTTGGGATAAAGTGAGAATGTTTCTTCTCTATGCATAAAACAGAACAAAGCTTTCCTAAAAGTTTTTTCTCCCTCACATAATTATGCTTTAAATTGTTAATAGCTATAATTATGGAAGATGGCATTGTTGTGCTTATAATTTTTCCTATTCCCCTTGGTATTTATTGATGATAAATGGCTTTATTAAAAAATAATGATAATTACCTTGTATGGTTATATATCAATATAGTTTCAGTTTTTCTTTATTACCACTTATAGAATTTTATAGATTGCCAACATTTAGTTCTCTTATTGGTTTATATTCTCTTGATAAAACTGGGAGTGGAATTAACAATTTCATTCCCTCTTTTCCTGACCCCCTCCAACCCCACCCCAACTCTGACAAGAAAACAATCCAGAACAATCTTCTCATGTAGCTATAGGAGGTCATGATTTTTACTATTATGTAATTCTAACAATTATCAGCAGACCTCAAACTTATCCTCTAAGGGCGAGAGTATCATCAAAATGTGGAAAGTGGGAGGCTCCGTGCCCACACTATGCCTCACAGAGTCAGTACCTGTAGTTCACAATGAACCCCCTCTGCTGGAACCAAGGCTTGAAGGTTACTAAATTAACTCTAAGAGGATCATGTAGGCAGACAGCTCTTGGGTAGCTCCATGCCCAGAGAAACTCCTCTGGGACCTATTTTGAGTCATCTCTGGAGTTTTTCAATCTGAAATGCTAAGATTACACATCTCTTTGTTTATGGTCCCCCACTGGGAATGGCCCAGTTCACATTTTCAGCAAAACACAAACCCAGTCAAATCAATGATCCAAATAGAAGTTGTCCATGATTCTTTTATAAACAAGTGCATTTGGCAGCATTCTTTATAAGAAAGTGAAGTCTGAGCCCTTAGCACTGAGAAGGGGAACAGTACACAGCCATGTGGAACTTCATGTTTAAGTTGGATGGTTTGGAGGGAGAAGAGCACAAGGAAAAGTGCATGATATTGGAAGTTAGACTAAACCTGTCCAACCTACGGCCATGTTCTTAGCCTCTTTCTGCAAAAAATGATTTCAGTAATACCAGCAGCCCATGATTGTTGCAAGGATATCCTGGCACATACTTCCTGTTTAATATGTATTAGCTTATTTTCTTTTCTTCCAGGCCAGTGGTTCTCAATTTCTGGGTGACTCTGCCACCTCCTCCCAGAAATTCAGTGATGTCTAGAGATTTTGTGTGTGTGTGTGATCACAAGTTGGGGAGGGCTATTCTTTTTTTTTTTTTTTCTGTCTCAAAAAGGTTTTTTTAATTTGTTCTAATTAGTTGTACATAACAGTAGGATGCATTAATACATTTTGATAGATTGTACATACATGGAGTATAATTTCTCATTTTCCTGATTACACACATTATAAGATCACGTTGGTCATGCAGACATATATGTACATGAGGCAATAATGTCTGTTTCACTCTACTATCCTTCCTGGCAGGGCGATTCTACTGGCACCTGCTGGAGAGAGTTCAAGGATGCAACAGAAAATCCTACAATGCACAGGAGGTACCATGACAAACAACTATAGGGACCAAAATGTCAACAGTGCAAAGATTGAGAAATCTTGTTCTAGACTAGTGTGAAATAATCTTTTCATTGTGGTTGCTTCTTCTTTATAGTTTCTGTCTCTTTAATGAAAGAAGCAAAGATTTACTGAGAATACACCACATGCAAAACTCTGGGGTAGGCACATACTTAACCACCTCGTGTATTTGGTTGCCTGCTACCATTTTCCCAAAGTAATTCTATCCTCAAATATTGTCCAGCCCTATGAATATCAATCCATGGCTTCTCCTTTCTTCTTGATGCTATTCTCAGAGGCCATGAAGTCAGACATGCTGTGTGTCAGAGCAAAGACCTGTATTAATCAACAATTCCAAATATAGCAACAGCAGTTTGAAAATCAAAGAATGGGCCTTGGGGACATCAATATTTGCATGTTCATAATAAATACTTAACTACACATCTGTGCAATGTTCAAGATAGTTGGGGGAGAAAAAGAACATTTATGTTGATTTTTGTCAAATTCTACAACCAAAGTATGTGATGTGCTAAAGAAATGTAATTGAAGAGTCATAAAGATGATTTTAAATACATTTGTAATGTGCACTTAGAAAATGGAGACATGTTTGGCTTACTCTGGGGTTTTCCTAACCATCAATTAGCTTATACACCTGCCCCTAGGATGGCAGTGGTAGTAGTGGTAGTAGTAGTATTGTTATTATTTTCCAGTCTATAAATGAGACATCCATTGCTTTCCTATCTGATGTCTACAACTCATACTAACCTCATATTTAATGCTCAAGGCCCACCTTCATGTTTTATTCTTCTCTATATAGACCTAGGTATATGTACATGAATGTGTGTTTGTGTGTATGTGTGTATACACATACATACACACACACAGACACCCCTCTCCATGAGCAGAAGCCCTGCTTACCATTTATCGTGGGCTCTCCTATAAGCACTTTGAAGTCACAATCTCATCTTGTTGTCATAGAGCCCCTAGAGAAGCAGATATCCCCCTCCCCATTTTACAGGGGAAAAGTATGGAGACAGGTTAAGTAAATTGGCCAAAGTCACACTGCTACAAGGTGCCAGAACAAGTGTTCATACCCAGTGTTTCAGGTTCCAAAATCTATGCTATCATACCCTATTCTAGAAGGAAATATACAAGACACCTGGTAAGCGTGCTTTGTAGAGAGCTAAGCTGTGGGCATACCCTTTGATCCAGAAAATCTACCTAGAAGAAGGTATCATCCACAAACACTAGTTCATGTGCAAAAACACGTGTAAACTGAAAGTGCTGCACAATCTGAAAAGAAGACAAGAAGGAAACACCTAAACAGGGAAAGCAGATCTTTTCTATGGAGTACAAAGTGGGAAGAATGCAACAAAGAGTACTTTGCTTAGACGTTATCCATTTTCTCTTCTTCCTTGATAACAGAACCCTGATTGAAATCCAACCAAGTGGCAATGCACCCAGATGGAAGGCTACATTCCCTAGCCTGTGCTGCAGCAGGGACGGGTGTGTTCTGATAAATGGTGAACCAATAGCTCCCTCTTATGCTAATTTCTGTGGTGTAAATTCTCTCCTGGTGGCCAATGTCAGTTACCAAGCTGAGGTTAACTGACTTGGAAATACTTCAAAGAATCAAACAATTGGCTTTTGCAACCTAAAATGAGCTGACTTTAGCACGTGACTGGGTAGGGCTAAGCAATAGCATATAAGCATATCAATACCTCCTTAAAAATGGAACAGACACAAAACTTGTACTTTTTCATTTCTGCTTCTTCCTCTTTCCTGTTTTGGATGTGGATAATATGAATGGAATTCCATGGTTATCTTGAACCAGGAAAACAACTTAGAAATTGAAGGCCACGGTTAAGAATACTGGTGTAGAAAGACATAAGGTACAGAAAGCCAGAAGAAGCCTCGTCTCTGTTGACCTCATGAAGCTAACTAAGAACCTTGGACTGCTGGCCTGCTGCCTCTGGGCTCTACACTCCCCACTTTTTTTTTTAAGAAACTAAAATTTTCATTTTAATTCATTATTATGTTGGTTTTCTATCACATTCTACCTAATACAGAGACCTTCAAACTTGCCTATGACATCTCTATTACTCATATCTTTTATAATGAAAATGTTTTTTAAATATAATTTGCAAATAAAAGAAAATCCAAAAAAAATGTTTTAGAGAGTCAAGTATCTAGACCCTTGATAAATGTTTCCTGGTTGCCCATTCTGACTACCAGTAGGCATACATGGAATGGGGGACTATGGTGGGGAGACCAGGGAAAATCACAGACCTGGCACACAAATCAATAATGTGGGCACATCCTGAAAATGAAAGGGACAGACGGAATCCAACCGAGTTCACCTATTGTCAAAAAAATTTTTGGCCAAATAAGACTGAAATCCTCAGGTGAAATAGTAGCAGGTAAAGGGGGAAAGCACCAGATGTACTGCCAGGGTGGTAAATCCAACTCAGAAAAATGCCCAGGAAGCATGACAATAGGGAGTGAAGGCAGCAAGAACCACCTCCTGGCTCCAACAGCAGGGGATCCCTATTAAGGTGTCCCAATTAAGGGGACCCCAGAGACGATAACAAAGAAGCAGAACATTGAGCCACCACACATGGGATAGTACCAGAATATACAGAACCCACTCAAGTCTCCAGACCCCAATGTCCTATGAGAGAGTGCTCAAATAGCAACCTGGTGGTTAAGAAAGTCCTCGGGGACAGCAGAGACAATCTAATGGGGTCTTCATGATCATATTCCCCCAGGTGGTCACAAAGACTACACTGCCAGCAACAGACTGAAAAGTTAATCATCGTGTGATTCTTCTGCCTTGTCTTACCCAAAATAACTGCTGAATTCATTTAGAATTTTTTAGACCATATCAAATCACTAGACTTCTAGTATATTCTATGTGGCTAAGGGAAGGGTGTGTGCTATGGAAGAGATTAAGAAGGATACATCCCTGTTTCAAAATGCCGTAACCTAAAAGGAAAATGAGTTGCATATGGCTCAAAACATCTAGAGAACCACCATCTATGTTCATAAGCACATTCAAACTTTGATGGCTATGACTTTAGAGAAGAAAAGGCAAAGTGGAGTGGAAACCCTGCAGAGATCTGGGGTCAGGAAGGTAGGGACCTTCAGCCAGACTCTGACAGACAGATATCATTTGATCCAGAAAAGAAAAATAGGAAGAATGTATTTCTGTGAACAATTAGTGGTAAACAAACATATTCCCAATGAACAGTAAAAGTAAGGAAGAGAAGAAAACTAGGGAGAGGGGAAAGGATAACATTGAGCAGTCATGGATTATAATGTTGGAAAGGAAAAGTGGAAATTACTCATTTGTTCATTCATAAATTCATCAACAAATACTAGACGGATACGGATCCAGCTCTAGGACAACTAACAAACTATTGGCTTCTGAACAACTCAGAGCCCCTGGAGGTAAAGTACTAGACAACTCCTACTCATTGGAACTGATGAAAATCCATGTTTCTCAAACTGTCCAATATGGGGAAATGCCTAGGTTTTCCTAGGCTTCATCCACATATAACTGGGGAAAAAAAGTAAAAACTCAGACATAATGAGACCATCCTTTGGGATAAGACATCTTTCCTGTAGCATTTCGCACACAGTGAGGTTGAGTCCACTGTGGACTCCCTAGTGTTCTAACTCTCACGACATCAATGGTGCCTTGAACATTGGGTGTGCACAATAATTAATTGTCTGTGGATCTCACTTATTGTCTGCAAAGGCCCATGTAATGTTAGGCCAGGGTTAGTCAGTTGTCCAAGGTGCCAGACAACACCTTAACGCTAAGTCCATAACATGAGTTCTCTGGGAGGTGGAGGCAGATTTTTCACAATGCTTGATGAAATTGAGGGTAGGGGTCAGAGATGCTTACAGCAAGAAGTGTGTAATAAGTATTGGTATTTAAAACAGAAGTGACTCTGGCTTTAAGTAAATGTTTCATATCCAATAAAGTAGGCTAAGTATCTATCATTCTGATAGATTGCTATGAATGAAACATTAGAGAGGCTCTTAAACATCTTGTTTTAGATCTTCATTACCTGAAATTAATCTTGAGCAGAATATCACACCCAATATGGCCAACTCCATTAAGTAGCCAGTTAGATAACATAGGCAAAGCTTTGTCTATTAACAGCAGAATCAGGAAGGAATCGAATGGTACAATATCACTTCTGCAGCCCCAAAGCGCTACAAGCCAAAGCAGCAGAGTGTGCTTTCTAGAAATTTTCACATGTAGCTATCAAGTGCCTTCAGGAGACACAGGGCAATCTCACAGTCTCTTTCATAAAAGCAGCACAGTGGCCATGCTTGGTGTTTAACATAGCATTACCAATAAGGGGAGACTTGGTGAGACCTCAAATCTCTAGCACTGCCTCACCTGAGAACAGGGAGAACTGTGCTGAATCCAGATCCCTTCAAGAACGTCCACAAAATCATCTGTGATGGCGAAAATGTCTCTGGAAATGTCCTATGGAGACTTCTATCAATATGCAAAAGGAAACCAAAAGCTCAGGATGGGATAATTCAGAGTATAGGGAAGGAAGGGGACACAAAACCCAATACAACAAACACACTGGGCCAAAAACACTCAGTGCAAAACAAACAAACAAAAAACACTGAGTACAAATTTCCATGTTAAGGTTTGGATATAAGGTGTCCCCAAAGCTCAGGTGAGACAATGCAAGAATGTTCGGAGGTGAAGTGGTTAGATTATGGATTTGTAACCTAATCAGTGAATTAACCTACTGATACGGCTTAAGTGGGTGGTAACTGTAGGCAGTCAGGGCATGGCTAGAGATAGGTCACTGGGGCCTGCCTTTGGCTATATATTTTGTCCCTGATGAGCAGAGGTGTCTCTCTGCTTCCTGTTACAATGTCCTGAGCTGCTTTCCTCCTCCATGCCCTTCCACCATTATGTTCTTCTGCCTCACCTTGGACCCAGAGCTAAGGAGTCAACTGCCCATGGACTAAACCTCTGAAACCATGAGCCAAATAAACTTTTCCTCCTCAAAACTGGTCTTGTCAGGTATTTTGGTCACAGCAACCAAAAAGCTGACTAAACCGCTCCAAGAATGCCCATAACTCAAAACCCCAAGAAACAGAGGTACTCATTCCACAATACTGATTTACACAAGTGCATGCCACATACATGTCCAGAGACTTCTGCAGCACCATGCCATGTGACCACAAGCAGAGACGGATGTGGACTTTATCATTTCAGGAGACACTTGGAGAAGCGAGTTAAGCAGACAGGGTTCCTTCTACCTTTGCCTTCAACCCAGCAAGAAAAAACTATTTGCCAGACAATACTATGAAACCTACTTCTCAGTGAGTTATTTAATTAAGAAAAAATTTTATGAAGTCAGTAAAAATATAAAGCTCTTCTGTATCAGCTTCATTCCCAGGACCATCTCAATCCTATAGTGAGCAGAGGGTGGGGCTGGGAAGCAACCACAGTGTATGGAGGTCTTAGAAACCCTGGCTCCAAACTCCTCTAGCAGGGAAGTTTCTCCCAAAGTGAAAACAACATTTCTCTCTAGTATACCATTATCATGCACTATCTTATCTAAACATGCTTCTTCCTTTGACACATCTGGCCCACTTGAATTTCAGCATGATTTACCTTTCTTAATCCACCAATCAATTATTCCTAGTAATCATAGTTAACATGTATATACAAGGTATTCTTTTATGTGCTTTGGTTTTTCTATACTAACTCTGTCATCCTAACGACACTCTAAGATAAGCGTTATTGCTAACTCCACTAAAGAAGTGAGGGAGAGGAGGCTCAGGACAAACTATGCTGCCTTCAATTGCTTCCACAGCAATTAAGTGGAAGTCTTGTGACCCATACTTAGCAATCTGGCTCCATCAGTCCTGCTTTTCATCCCAACAGGGTCCTGTGTAGCCTCATGTGTTCATTCCCCAGGTGAACAAGGGGAACCCACGCATGTCACCCAGAGAGAAATGTTAAGAAAGACCAAGTCTCCTTGGCCACATTTCTCCCCAATTCCTCCCATCTCATTCCCTATTCCCAATATGTAGCAATTATATATTTCTTCTGCCCCCTCAAAATATGTTTTTGAGATAAAATTGGCCATAAGATATCCAGCATGCACAGGAATGACTCCAAACAGGCAATTTGTTTACTTTGACCACGTGGCATGTTCTTGATATTAGCATCTTAACTGGTGTTCTAGATATTGGGTGTTTTGCTTGACTAAAAGAGGAAATTAATACTTATTATGTACTTACTGGCCACTCGCCAGGTGATATACTCCAAGCTTCCACCTTCATTCTTCTCTTTAGTTATAGAAACAAACCCACCAAAGGTAATTCATGGAATCCCATTTTCAGAGACAAGAAACAGGTCCATGTTTACATCCTGCTCAAGGAGGCTCCCCTACAGGTGATGATAATAAGATGTACACCAAAACCTGACCTGAAGCTGAGGCTGTATCTACAGCAGCATGGTGGCTAGCAGATACCCTAGCCTTTAAAACCAGAAACTATTCTTACTTTTTTTTTTTCCTCCCTCTGAGCAATGAGTCTTTACAGATTTACTGGTTGTTAAATGCTACTGACTCTAGCTAATTCCCAAATTAACTAGATTCCTTTCAGAGCTTGTAAAATGTGCTACACACTCAACTTCCGAATTTAGCATGCAAGATGATGACCACAGCAGGAAGAATGGAGCAACTTTCTTGTTAGAACAATGCACGCCCAAAAGCCTCCCTTTAATTCCTACCTTCTTTTACGAGGACTATGTGAGCGAGGACACACCTAGGATACCGCATATTAATTTCAACACAGCTAATACCCAAAATGTCCCACCAATTTACTCTTCACTGACAATGTTAAAAGAAAATGATTTATGCAGATCAATCATCTCGCTCATCAAGTCCTACCCTGACAGCCAGCCTTCATCATCGCTATTTAAAAGGCACTGCTGACAGAAAAGACCGACTCTTTGATTAAGGGCCCTGTCTGGCTAACCTTTTATTTGAAGAATGATTGCCGCTGAGTGACAAATACTTTTCCATTCATTTCAAGGCAAAGATATTGACATTCAAATTCTTGATGGCTACACTGAGCAGATGCCACTGTTGGCAAGAGGCATGAGAGCAACAGCAGGTACGCCGTGGCTCTGGGGCAGGGGGAAAAATAATAAAATGAAAAGCATGCACGCAGCGCTGGCTAAAGGGCCTCGACAAGTGAGCGCCACGGGCCTCAGCCAGATCCTCTTTCCTCACAGTTATCAAACGAGAGCTGTTTATAGTTTTGCCCCAGCCCTCTTCTTAAAAGTGCTCTTGCTTTACCTAGGCCCTACTGGGAACTGTGCAGGCAGTGGAGACCACAAGAAAAAGAGCCCCGGAACATGAGTTCTCAGCCTTAGGGACGACATCCTCTCCATCCTGAATTGCACATCCCTGCAGACCTCAGGCACAAAGGACTGGTCAGGACCTTAGGTGACTACATACAAATAGAGGAAGCTCCTGAACACTCACCCTTTTAAGAAAGGAAGGAGAAAAAAAAAAAAAATAGGAAGAGTTTATCCCCATCTGCTAAGGAGAAAGAAACAAAAAGCAATGAGGCAGAGATCGACAAAAACAGAGCAAAAAGACAAACTGAGCTTTTTTATAAAAAAGGGCAATTTATCTAATCCATTTCAGGTGGATTTAGACCTTGATCAGCATCATTCATTCATATCAGCAGGATTATGTTGCTTGTTTTTATTTCTTAAATGTAAAATATTACCTTAAAGGGAAGTGGGGAATTATGGATTAAAGTAGTCTATTTGTGACAAGAGTCATCACAAAGCCTCAAGATTAATCATTTCCAGGAACAAAATGAAAATACCTCAGCGGGTCATCAGTGATTCCTTTCAAATCCTACAGAAGTGCAATGTGCAAGTCTTATAAGTATGTTTCACAAGGGAGAGGGAATCCAAGAAAAACTGTAGCGCCAAGCCTCCGACAAAGTCCCCACAGTGAGAGGGGCAGGGACAGTGGAGACTGGGTCAGAACCTTCTCTATCACTCTGGGGCCCAAGAGGTGACGCAGGCAGCAGAGTAGAGGAAAGCTACAGGGCTTCAGAGAGGCAGAAAAACTGCATTTGGCTGGGCACAGTGGTGCACACCTGTAATGCCAGCAACTCAGGAGGCTGAGGCAGGAGGATGGCGAGTTCAAAGCCAGCCTCAGCAACTTAAGCAAGGCCCTAAGCAACTCAATGAGACCCTATCTCTAAATAAAATACGAAAAAGGGCTGGGGGTATGCCTCAGTGGTTAAGTGCCCCTGAGTTCAATCTCTGGTACCAAAAAGAGAAAAAAAAAAAAAAAAAAAAAAAAAAAGGAAAAGAAAAAGAAAAAGAAAAAAAGCAAACCTGCATTTGAATACAATCTCTGCTACATATTAACTAAAAGCTCTGGAGCAAATTACCTCCCAACTCCCTGTTATCCCACCTGCAAAATGGGGATGGGTCTATCTACTTTGCAGGGTTATCTGTAGATATTAAAAAATATAAACCAAATAAAGCAACTTTCCCTTACCTAAACCCCCTCCTCTGCTTTTCTTAACTTGTCTTTGCTCATAGGTTTATATACCAAGAGTCTATGAGCTATACCAGAAAAAGCATGTACAATTATTGCCCTACTTCCTCATTGTGCTACAGTGGGAACAAATGAGATAATATTGACATTAATGCACTTTATACATTTTAAATCGATATAGAAAGGTTTGCTGTGGTTACCGTTGTGCTCCACAAACAGGATACTCTGATCCATTTTGATCTTTTCCTTATTTGTTTCTCCCATGCATATGTCTCATGGTGAGCACTAAATCAATAACCAATCAATCAATAATCATAAAATCACGTACATTTCTTAGAACTCTAGGTAGTTGCTTCTGCAACTGACATTTCTCCAGGAAGAAAAATTTATCAGAGGTTATTATGAACCAGGCATTGGGACAAGGAAGAAAAAGAAATGCATCATCAGTCCAGTTACACAAATAGACAAAGATGATTTCAATCTTATGTTACATAGTACACAGGACAATGACAAGGCCAACAAGGAAGGGCGTGACTACCTAGGGAAGTCGGGAAGATTTTACTGCAATGGTATTAGAGCAAGTCCTCAGCCAGGGTTAAAGGAAGAGGGGACACTTCAGGGAGAGTGCCATGCGTGAAGGCATGGAGGCCTGAGAGATCACCAGGCTCTGGAAGGGACAGGGAAGTTCAAGTCAGACTATGGATTCAATACACACTCCTCTAGGTGATGAGGAGTGCAAGCTTGAAGCTGCTGTCATACAGCTCCTGGTTCAGAAGTATCACTGTCATGAAAGGTTGGGCACAATCAGGGTGTCCACTCTGTGCTAGAAACTAGAGTCACAGAGATGAAAGGGCCTCCTCCCCGACACACCCTCTGGGGTGGGGAAAGGATGCTCACTGGCTCTCAGCAGTATCTGAGCAGCCGCTCAACAGGAACGAGGCTCAACCCACCTGCACTGGTACCTGAGGCATTGAGCCAGGTCTGGGACCTGCCATTTCACACCTGATGTGATAGGGAAGGTTCCTGCTCATCTGCTTGGCCCTACTGTTTGTTTCTATGGGTTCTGGTGCCAGCCACAGATGGCCCACTTACGCTTTCCGAGCTATGCCCTCCAGCTCTCTGCCTTCCCTCGCTGACGCTCGCCTGCTGCTGTCTTTCTTTGACTGTCAGTGATCCTGAGCCCTGCCTGGTGGCTCCTGAAAGCATCTCTAAAAGTGAGTGGGCCTCCATTCCAAGCCTCTGCCCCTTGCTCCTTGTACTGCAGCTGCAGTACAGGTGCCGCCACAACAATGCTACGTATTCACGAAATCCTACATCGTTGTCATTTAAAACAATGTGGGTTTCTGGTCAATGCAGATAAAAAAGGATTTAAGACATTCCCATGCCTGGCCCCTAAAAAATATCAAAGTGCAGATCTTTAAACCAGGTAGCTTGGAACAACAGGAATTTATTCTCTCACTTTTATGGATACCAGAAATCCAAAGTACGATGTGAATTAGGTCACATTCCCTCCAAGGGCTCAAGGGGAGAATTCTTTAGCTCCTGGTGGTTCCTGGCATTCCTTGTCTTGTGGCAGTATAACTCCAATCTCTACTTCTGTCTTCACATGGTCTTGTATGTCTGTGTCCAAACCTCCTTCCCCTTTCTCTAATAAAGACACCAGTTATTAGATTTAGAGCCCACTTTCAATCCAGAATGATTTCATCTCAAGATCCTTAAGTAATTCTATCTGCAAAGACCCTATTTCCAAATAAGGTCACATTCTGAGGTTCCAGGCAGACAAGAATTTGTCTGGGGGAATCACTCTTGAACCTACCATGCCTCCCTTGCAACCTTGAAAATCTCATGATCCAGGAGGAAGAATAAAACACAAAGCCTTCAGCCAGCCAGATCCCTGGGTGACCAGGTGAGGCCCGGTTCCCCCAACACCGACCCTCACTGGGCATGAAGGTGAGCAGGAAATGAAGCCTTGTGGTGTGAAACCACTGAGATTTCAGGGTTAATTTGTTACAACAGCAGAGCCCAGCTGAGCTTGGCTACCTCTCCAAGCATCCTGCCCTAGCTCAGCAACTCAGATGCTGTTTACAGGCCCTGGGCTAACATCAAGTGTTTTCATTTGGCTTCATTTTTTGCTCAAAAGCCCTTTTAGGTTGCTCTTGCTGAATGTCCTAGGAATTTCTCCCAGAGCTTTGCTTGGCTTGGATCTGCCTGTTTGGGAGGGTTCTTGTTTTCCCTGGGTAGTATAATTAGGCCTTTGCTGATAACATCACTGTTTTCTATACTGGTCCCCGAGGAGAATGTGGTAGCCAATGGTAGTTAGCTTTTGCTTTTATTGGGGTGGGAGAGAGGAGGAAAGGGGTTGAGCGTGAATGTTTTCCACCTAAATTCATCCAAAAAGGAACCAAGAAAAACAGTAGCCAGGGTCCCTTTCTTACGGAAGTGGAACGAGCACAAGGTTTTAGTTATGCTGCCTTCGGTTAAAATTTCCAGCTCTGCAAACTTCTTAGCTATGATACTTCAAAATGTTACATATTATCACAGAGCCCTAGTTCTCCACCTTTTTTAAAAAAATGGGTTAATGCCACCTTTCCTTAGTGGCTTCAAGGGTTAAGTAATACCAAATTCATGTTTAGCTGTGTGTGCTGATCACAGCAGTTCCCAGAAAAATATGAATGTTCTTTGTTTCTACAGACATGCTAATATATTCCCTCTTGGATCATCTTCCTTCTGGGGCAAGGTAAGAGCTAGGTTGATGTGAATCCATGATCTTCAGCCCTGGTCTCAATAGCCTTGGCGCAGAAAGCATTTTCTGGCTTCTGTGTACTTCATCCTTTCAGATACTACTAATCTATTCCTTGGAAACAAAAGCAAAATAGAGGACAAACTAATTTCTTTAACCAAGTAAGTTTTGCTCTTGAATATTTCATGGAAGTTCATTTTGATTCTCCAGTTGGACTGACAGCTCTGAAAGTCAGGACTGTGAAATACAGGATGCTGCCTCTGTAAGCCCCAGTCAGCAAAATGCCAAAGTGACCAGGTGTCCCCTACCCCATACTCACTGACCAACCACAGAGAACAGGGGGCTGGGATGTTCCATGGTTAAGACAGCATTTGGCCTCTAATAATGGATGCGCAAGTATCAGCAAGCAGAGCAAAGAGGAGGAAGAAGTCAAAACACTTCAGAAATAGGCCACGAAGAGGCAAGATTCAGCTCCACTCTGCAGATTTATTGGGTGTCTCCAGAAACAGACCAATTTAATAGACTGTTTACTACACCCTCCCTAACTGGACCAGCAAAACTTGCTATGATAGTTGTGTGAATATTTAAATTACATGTTACATATTGCATAGTATATATTAGATAACATGTGCATTATAGATTAACATGCAGTATATATCTACAGCACCTGCTTTGTGCTGGGCACTGTTGTGCTTTACCTATATGTTAGCTCATTTAGTCTTCACAAGTGTACAACATAGGTGCATTTTTGCTTTTGTAGTACAGGGGATTGAATCCAGGGACACATTGCCACTGAGTTACATCCCAAGCCATCCTCATATTTTATTCTGAAACAGAGTATAAGTTGCCCAGACTGGCCTTGAACTTGTGATCCTCCTACCTCCTTCCCCTGAGTAGCTGGGATTATAGGTGTGTGCCACGGCAACCAGCCCATGTAGGTGCTACTGTTATCACTATCTTACAAAAATGAGACTGAAGTTCAGAGAGGTTAACTTCCTCAGAATCACAGAGCTGGTGAGTAGCAAGGCCAGAATTCGGAACCTGCCAACCTGGCTCTGGAACCCATGTTGTGAGCCACCAGGCCACACTGCCACTCAAGCAGACAAGGGGGTACAAAAGTGACCTCTCATCAGGAGGCTGTCACACCTAAAAAGACTCTGAAGAGAGAGGCCTTGAACAAAAGAAGCTTGTTGTGGTAGCAGGGTACTGATCCCCCGCTGCAATGGGACAGACCTGAACAAGAAAAGAGCCGTAATGACACATCTTAGTGATAACAGGAGCCGAGACTCAAGCAAGCCTTTAAAATGGATATCTTTGGTCTGAGATGGGCTGACGCATGATTAACACCCTGAATTGCTGCAGCGTATTAGGGTCCAGAACATATAGATCTGGAAGTCTGAAGACAAAGGAAATGGAAGGGGACAAGGAAAGGGTCCAGAAAGCCTTGTTGAGTTTGCCTAGCGCATCACATCTTAATATACAAACTGCTAGGGGCCAGGGAACGCCAGCTCTCCCACCAGCCCTGCGAAACTCTGCCGCCCATACCTTGCTCTTGTTTACCATTACTGAATAAATCATTTCAGTCTCCTCCAGCTTTGGCCCTGCTCCACCATAAACAGAGTAAACCAGGACTCCCCACTCCAGGCTGTCATCAAAAGCAGAGGGCACAGTGTTCTCTCCCAGGCTCTGCAGCCCTCATGGGCAATGTCCCCTCCTCCCTCCTCAGGCATATCGGAATGAGCAACATTTGACTGTTGATTCTTTCATCTCTGCAGCTTTGAAAACCTCAAACGTCATATCGGATCTACAACAAAGAGCGGGGACTTCAGGGGTTGACAGCACGGCCGTAATTAAAGACAACCATCAATGAGCTGCCATGTTAAACAATGCCACGTTATAGCTGCTCCAAAACCAACTGTTTACCTTTCAGGCATTTCTATGGAAAGGTTTAAACAGGTGCAGTTTAAATTGTTTTCATAAAAGATATGCAAACAGGAGATTTCTTCTCCCTGAGACAGGGTGAAATGTACAGTATGCTATTCCCTCACTAATAATGTCCAGTTGATTTACTCAGGAGGAATAATCTCTAGTGGTCATTAAGAATATGGATTTTAAAATATCATTGGAATTTGTGTAAGGATACAATGAAAGATGAAATGGGAAACAATCCCCAAATTTCTCCTTAAGTTGCTTCTGGCCCATGGACCTCAGATTCCCCCTTTCTAAAATAAGAAGATTGCATATTTAGTGTCTGTTGACACATAGAACCTTTTTTCCAAATCAAGTCTGATAGATGAAACAGAAAATCTTAAGTTTTGAGAGTGGCTCATGGTCCTTCCTGCCCAACTATGCCCCTTAAAGACTTCTAGAACTCAGAACACAAGTGAGTTACCTTTGTGAGTTCTTCTAGAATCAAAATGATGGGGCTGGGGTTGTGGCTCACTGGTGGAGTGCTTGTCTCGTACTCATGAGGCACTGGGTTTGATCCTCAGCACCACATAAAAATACATAATATAAAGGTATTGTGTCCATCTACAACTAAAAATATTTTTTAAAAATATTGCATGCCTGTAATCCCAGCAGCTCAGGAGGTTGACACAGAAGGATCACAAGTTGAAAGCCAGCTTCAGCAACTCAGTGAGAACCTGTCTAAATAAAACATAAAAAAGGGCTGGAGATATGGTTCAGTGGCTAAGCACCCCTGAGTTTAGGGTTCAATCCCTAGTACCAAAAAAAAAAAAAAACCTCTATGATGAAGGAGTAGAAGAATCAGCAGTTGCAAAACACTTCTTCTGTCTTTGGTTCACAATGTTTTTCTTACTGTTCAACATCTAAACAACACTGAACAGACATGTCCTAAGTCCATGAATAGCAAAGCAAGGCTGAAGAATTGCTTCTCCACTTCTCCCTGAGTTTCAGATAGGGCTAACTACATCACCAGGAAGGGAAAGAGGTCAGAGTTAAAGCCCACTACCATACTCTCCTAGCTTGCTCACTGAACTGCTTACTGGACGTTCACAGCTGGCGCATTATCCTGGCACCCAACAGCTCCAATGTGAGCAGAAAGAATGTGTTCACTGCACAGTGGAATCCCACACCAGCACCCCTGAGGTCTGCATTTGTCCTTTAAAGATCTACCAGATCTACCTTTATGCTGGAGACCTCCGGAGGTTTTTGGAGTTCTTGGAAAATAAGTCCATTCAGAGACAGCCAGGAATGTTGCTGCTCTGGATGACACCATAAGACAAGGTAGGGAGAAGGAGCTACCAAGAAACCCCCGTGAAGCAATAGGAACAGAGAGTCCTCTGTGGGATTCAGGTATTAAAGTTGCAAATAGGATATCATGACTCATCACGTTGACCCCTGGCGGAATTTCTCAAAACTTGAGGCTACAACACTAGTAGTGTAAGTCTCAGGAGTCATAATGAGGGGGCTGGGGAGATAGCTCAGTCGGTAGAGTGCTTGCTTTGTAAGCACAAGGCCCTAGGATCGATTCCCAGCACCCAAAAAAAAAAAAAAAAAAAAGGAGTCATAATGAGTCCTCCCTTGTTTCTTTGTGCTTGTTTGGGGCATGCTAGAAGAAGTGTGAAGGCTGAATCTGACCACTTTCTATAAAAGTAATATGAAGATTCCTTCCCTGGACACATCCAATCCTCCTGACAGCCACTTTCCTAGTGGGAATCCATGAAATCTCAAAAGACGACACCAAACCACCAGGAATCTCACTTCTATGAAGGGAAGATTGACAAACAGTTCCAATGGAGGAGGACAGAGTCAAGTGAAGACAGATAAAGCAGAAACCCTTCCTGACTCAGGCTGGGCCCAAGGATCCTCCCCACCCTCCTTCCCTGAGGTCATTCTTCTGAGCCTTGCTTCCTGCCAGCCAGGAGAGCTGTGTTTTGAAAACAATGTCCCTTTATGGAGAGTTTTCATCCCAGCGTAAAGTTCTAAAAATCAAAGAGTCAACAGTGTCTGAGTTAGAGAAAGCTTCCCTCAAGGGTCTGGGGAACCCTCCTTGGGCAGTTTGTATTTCATGGAAGTATCTCCTCCTTTAAGTTGTCAGTTGTCTTTTGCTATTTTCAGAAGGAAACCAGACATAAATAAAGCAAAAAAAAAAAAAAAAAAAAAAAGTGTTTGAGATAGACTACTGATTACTGGTTTACTTTTTGAGCTAAAAAACAACACTGTCTTCCAACAATGGCTACATTATGGTAATATGCTTTCTCATAAATTTACTCTATCCTTCTGCTCATCTATAAAACAGCCTGCTCCTCATCTAGACTTGGCCCACATACAGAACTTTTAACTTAAAATATCTAACAATATGTCATATCTACCAGATACATGACAGCTATTCCTAAGATACATAATATTATTAATTGTTTTTGAATATAATTGAACTGTTATGAATCCAAAAAGTATAAAAATGACACTGAGCCATCAACAGTGCTTGAAACATTATATACACAAAAGAAGAAATACCAACAAGTCCAACAGTACTCATAATTTCAAAATTATACCCTTTGAAGCTAAAGTGACATTAAGAGAAACAAAGGATGGAAGAACTTAAAAATAAAAATTGTAATGCTTTAAAAATATTAAACTTGCCTTCTGATAAAAATTAAGTGTGAGGTAAATTATTTTTTATGTTTGCGGAACTGTCAAACAATGTGCTGTCTCCTTAACGATTTAAGGAGATGGGGCTGGACCAGATGGCAAGATCTAGAAGGTTCACACAGTGCCAAAGGGATGAGCAGGCAGACTGACTTCGACTTACACAGATTCTCTTAGCTGAGCACCTGCTCTGAACCCTTACTTCGATAAGCATCATGGGGGCTAGGAAAAAAAAAAAAGACGAAGTCTCAAAAGACCTTATGCACCCACTGAGGTGAGGAGCGGCACTGAGATTTTCTAAAACAGTGAAGCAAAACTATTTCTGATTAAATGCCCGAATACAAGTTCTGGTAGGTAATGTGAGGGTTGGGGGTTAGAGCAGAAAGATATCAATGTGGGCCAGCAGAGCTAAGGAGGCTCCATGTAAAAGTTCCAACTTCACCTCCTTCCTGAAGACTGAGTCTCATTTTGAAAGGTCTGAAGGAAGCCAGAGGGTGTTTACAATAGGGAGGCTTCTCAAACAGCAGCTTAAAGGTTGAAACAAATATAGCATGGGGAATGACAGCCAAGTGAGCGGCCCAGTCTAAGGCCTGGGCTGTGGGCCTCCCTATTCCAAGGACATGGAAAACATCCATCTTGCTCCTTCTCCCGGTGGTTTTTTAGGGTCAGCTTCATTAAAAGTCCCACCGGACTCAGAATTCTGAGGTTCCCAGTGCCCTGCTCTCACCAGCCTGCTCCACTAGACCCAAACGGGACTCCACTAGGTTTATCAGCATGAGTGACACACTTCCTCCCCCCTGCTCCCAGGACGGTGCTTGTTTTCAGAACCCATCAAACTGGTTAGAACTGGAAGTTCTCCTTCACCTGCTTAACACAGGACAACATCCCTACGCAGCACCTATGGGCTATCCTAACATCAGCAGTTCTCAAGCAGGGGCCACTTGGAGCCCAGGGATGCTGCCATACATCCTTCTGTACATGGCACTGCCCCCCACCCCAAAGAATTTTCCGACCCAAAATGTCCATACTGGTGAGGTTGAGATGGGATGAATATAAACATTCGTGATATTTTTCTGAACAAATTTATTTTAACAAGATGGAGACCTTGACGTTTTCTTTCCATCAACTTCACCCAGACCCATCCACTTGCAACTTACCCAAATTCCAAAGTGCTCCCCAGAGCAAAATTGCCTAATCCATGCAACCCTGATTCATTTTTCCACCCTGCAGCAGCGACAACAAAAACAAACAAAAACACCCCACCACAAGAGGGCTACACAGAGGACAGAGCCTCAGCATCTGGGAAATGGACTCTCCAACCCCACAAACTGAACACTCACACCTCAGTCTAAGTGCTAGCAACATTTTTTAAAAAAATTCTTTGTTTCCTTCCAAATCTAGACACACTTTAAAGCACTTATATTTTAATAGGGAGGAACTTCGTTATTCAAATATTTGCCCTCTAAGTACTTTCCGTTGGGGGTTTGCATAGGGAACAATAGCCACTGTACTCTTAAAATATTCACAAGTTTTAATATAAAACTAGCCCCCATCCCTGCCAAGTTACATCCATCCCCGATGCTTGTATCAACAGTTTAAGCCTAGCACGTGATTAAATATTATGTAAGCCCAGAGGGCAACTCAGCTACACAGAAACTGAAACTTCTGCAAAAGATGTGGGGCTTCATCAGCTCAGTTGAAAATGACAGAAAACAACACTCGAATTATGAGCACGGCCATAGATCCTGCATCCTGAGGCAAGTGAACAAACAAAATTCAAGAAGATAACAAAATTTTATGAGACATTTAAATGTTGAACAATTAAGAAGGACTCTTAAAAATTTGGTAAAATCCTACTTTTGGAAAAAATAAGCAACTCTTGCCAGGCGCCGTGGCACACACCTATAATCCCAGTGGCTTGGGAGGCTGAGGCAGGAGGATCTCAAGTTCAAAGCCAGCCTCAGCAAAAGTGAGGCATTAAGCAATTCAGTGAGACCCTGTCTCTAAATAAAATACAAAATAGGACTAGGGATGTAACTCAGTAATCGAGTGCCCCTGAGTTCAATCCCCGGTACTAGCCCCAAATAAATAAATAAACAACTTTAATGATTATAAAATAAAAGCAAGCAGGAAGTAAAAGATATACCATGCCAGCATGTAATTTTGTGAGAGAATTTATGGGGGGAATTAAATTGATATTTGAAAAATTTTTGTTCTGATTAAATTATACTAGGAATTATATAATTATATATATATATATATATATTGGCTTTATATATACACACACACAAAAATACATATACATATATACACACGTACTTTTTTTTAAAGTTTCGATTTTCAAGATTAAATTACAAACTTTTCCCCCCCGCATCTACTATAACAAGTTGCTTGTCGACTCAGCTGATTCGCCTTAGGTGTTCTTTACCTGTACCAATGACTGTCATACCGAGGACCTCCCCCTGAAAATCCTGACCTCTTGAGGTGAAAGCAGAGCTACCAGACAGGCAGACTGTCTTTCCCAGTGTTATGTCAGTGCCTAAGTTGGCAATATAAACCCTGTGTGACCTCAGTTCGTTAAAGACCCCGCCTCCACCTGACAACCACAACTAACTTCCAAAGAGTGGGGACTAGAAGGTATAAAGAAAGCTGAGTATACCAACAAAACATCCTCCAAAATTCATATCCAACTCCCATCACTCTTAGAACAAATTCCCAACCCCCAACCTGAGCCCAGCAGGCCCTGACCACCCTGACCCCTGCTGCCTCTTCAACCCCATCTGACTTCTCTCTTCATCAGACTATACCCAGTCACTTGATGTTCTCCCTGGTCCTCAAACCTGCCGACACTTTTCCTATGCCATGGCCCTGGCCTGATGGTCCTTGTCTGCAGTGTACTTCCCCAGGACTTTCCATCCTGATGCACAAGTCTCTGCAAGTCCCCTCCTGAGATGAATTTCCTTACCATCCTATTTTAAGTACCCTCGAAGGTACTCAAACGTGTAGAAAAAGCTTTTATCAAATGGATAAATAAATGAATAAATTACTATGCTGTCAGATAGGGGGAGGGAGGGAGAATTGATGGATGAGTTGATGGATGGACAGCTGGACAGACAGAAGGCAGGAGAGAACTAGCCCTGGCAAGAGTCAGCCAATATCTGCTGTCAATAGCCATTATCCCCTATGGCCATTTTCCAAGCAATTGTTTTTCTCCCTTGGATCATTTGAGACCGAATCAGTGAATCCAGAGCTATGCAGGGAAGAGCCTGATTAAGGTCACTGCACCAACCCCCAGGGACAGCTCCCCATCATCCATTTTCTCATGCTTTGTGTCAAGTCTTATTTCCAGTCCCTCCAGTGGCCAGGCTTCTATTACCTCCCCACGGACACATCCACACACTCTCCCCATTGTGAAATTTGTCCTGATTTTCCCAGCCTAAATTCCTCTCTGCTTAACTTCACCCCATTACTCACAGCTATCTCCCACCAGACTACGGTGAACGACAACTCTGTGGAACTCACTTTCTCTTCCTGGCTTCCCACAACTTTCCAGTCCAGCTCCCTACGCCTGCATGAAAGAGCATGACGTGAGACTCACGCAACACAAGTTGACACAAATGTTCTAAATTAGAACTTGGTCACTACCAGTCCCACCACACCCTCCCTTCCTTCCCATCCATCATTCCCTTGCCCCTTCGCACCTCCCCAACAGGTCAATGGGCTCCTATTTTTCCATTATGCAGTTCTTTCAAAATAGAGTCCTGTGTTTAAATGTACACAGAAAATTTATGAAAGTCTACACAAGAAGTCATTAATGGCAGTGACTTCTGGGGAAGAAAGAGCTATGAGTAAAATGACTTTCTTCAAGACCTTTTTTGTGCTATTTGCATTTTTAACTGTGTATACTTACAACATTTTGAAGAGGCGGGAGAACACACATAACACTTAAAAAAACATTTTTAAGTAGGTACTTTAGTGGGTATAAGTACATTTACATTATTGTACAACTATTGCCACTGTATGTAAAACTTTTTCAGTGGAAAATTTACATATTACATTTTTAAAAGCATCATTCTTGATCAAGTGGTAATACAAGACAAACAGGATACTATGCCCAAGCAACAGAAAGCACATTTCAATGTTCCTTGGCCATTTTTGTTATATTAAGAATTTCAAAACATAGGAGGGCAGTACTCAATGAAACTTTTTTTTTAAGGGAGAAAATGCATGAAATATAAATAAATAAATAAAGTCAGCTTTACTCCCTCCTCTCTACCATCCTTCTAATAATGATGAACCAAAAAATAAGTACATGTGTTTGCATTCAAGTACAGAGAACAGACATCTTAACAAAACCGAATTATGGTGATCCCAGCAGTTTGTGAAAAAAAATTATTAGCTTTATTACCACAAAAGTAGTTTGAATAGGAGTCTTCCAGCTGTTAAATCTGATCATCAGAACACTGCCAATTTTCTCGGCCACACAGACTTTTTGTGTAGTGCAGAATGTGTTGCAATTAAGGGATTTTCTCACTTCTTAATAATTCTCAGATCTCAAAGTCTAAAATTTACTTCTTTTTTTCCCCTTTGGTAAATAGCAATCCAAGTAATGCTACCATACTGGCTCCTTTGATATAATTTTGATATAATTTCCTAACTTGAGGAAGTGGCGCACGCAAGGATGGTGATTTCCTGCGTGTCTGGTAGCCGCACTTCCGGTTAAACTTTTACCATCTGATAGCATAAAGGCTGAAGCAAACCTCTGATTGCCATCTCTGAAATCAAAACACTCCCTCAAGTCCCACATATTTCACAGGATATGTTCACTCTGCCTGTCCCTGGTGGGTTCCAGCTCCTGTTATGTCTGACTCCTCCTTGAAGTCAAAGTTCTTTCAACAGTGATAGCTCAGTTCTGAACTGCAAGCTCTGGCTGCTAGGAAAGCTAGTTTTCTGAAACAGGGTACATCTGGGGGACTTGTGGTTGGTTATTCAAAACCCCTAAGTCATCTTTGTTTTGGAACTCAGAATGAGCCCACATATTTATTCTAATTCTCTTTCTCTTTCACACACATAGACTTACACACAATCATACTGTTGCTTTTTATATTAAAGACCTCAAAGAGGCCCCTGGCTATCTGAGTCCACTATCATGACATGACATACAGTCATCTCTTATAGGTAGAGAAAGACTAATTTAATAGGAGCTGAGACCAAGAAGCACATTCAGAGAAAAGGAACAGAGAGAAATACCTACATGTCTAAGTCTAGCTAGAGACTCTGCAAATGGTATATGAACTAAAATGAAAAATAACAGTATTGTGTAGAAAATAAAATACTAGAGTAGGATCTGGATATTATATCCAAACCCAACTTCAGTGTTTACCATCTGGGTGCCTTTTTAAGTAAGTTATAACCTGAGAGTTCCCTTACCCATAAAATGGAATGATTATAATTCATCTCCTATTTGGGGGAATAAGATAGATAATGCACAACAGAGAAATTACTAAGGTTACTTATCTGTACAATAATTTATTCCTTTTCTTTCCTATGGAGGTTCCTCCTATAAAGTTCACCAATGAGTGAACAGGGGCTGCCCTAATGCCAAACCCACTTCTGGGATGGATGAGATGTGGACGCCAGGGTCATTGGGGGCTGTATTAGATTCCTACTGCTGCTGTAACAAATAACCAAATGCTTGGTGGCTTATATCAACAGAAATTTATTCTCCCACAGTTGTGGAAACCAGAAGTCTTACATCAGAGTCTCCAAGGTGCTGGAGGAATATCTGTTCTTTGCTTTTTCCAGTTCCTCCTGCCTGTCAGCACTCCTTAGCTTGTGGCCACAGCACTCCAATCTCCAAGGACATCATCTTCACATGCGTTCTATCTTCACATCACTTTCTCTGGCATGGGGGGTCAAATTTCCCTTTGCTTCTTCATAAGGATACATGTGGTTATATCTGGACCTACCTGTATAATCCAGGGTAAGTGCCCATCTCAAAATCTTTAGCTTTATCACATAGGTGAGGACATCAGCATTTAAGGTAACATTTATAGGTAACATGGATTAGGACATGACATCTTATGGCAGGGGTAGCGGGGTAGGGAGTACCATAAGCACCAAAGACAGAAAGTACAAATAGATCAGGAGAAGACCCTAAACAAATAATTTTAAAAAATTAAAAGTGCCCCTTGAAGTAGAAATTACATACAGTTTTTAGCTTAATTTATATTGGTAGATGAATGAATGATGTCAGTCTTCCTGAGTCATTAAATGGATGTGAACTTGGTTTGGTGTGGATAGAGGGTGGGACAGAATAGTGAGCCTTCCAGGGTGTGTTTGCAGGTAGATAGGAAGCATCAGAAAAGCATGCAATCCTTAGAAAGGGCTCAGAAGGAGTAGAAAGACATTCCCCTCATTCCACACCTGAGCTGAGAACCGTCCCCATGTCCAGGCCACAAGGACAACAAGAAGCTCATTCTTTCACTCCTTAACAACGGTTCTCTGAACATATAGTACATACCAAGCACTGCCCAGGCACTGGGGAGAAAGCAGTAAACTAATCAGATGACGATGCTTCCTCTCCTAAGGATGCATCCTAGTGAGAGCTAAGTCACTACAAGGTGGCAGCTGTCACAGAGGACCTATTCCGTGTCCAACACTTTGGTGGACAAGACAAAATCAATTCCTACAGCAGACTCGCTTGGCAAAAGTCAGTCAGTGATATTTCCAAGACAGAGGCCTATATCCCCCCAATCCTCCAAATGACCTGTCCTGTAGTACAGAAGTCTAGAACACTTGAGACAAGCCACCCCTCTGCGGCATCACTTTTTAGGCGATGGCACACTACCGAGAGCCTCCATCCTCCACCGCCCCCTCACATCACGGATTCGGAAAGCTCCTCCTGTCTATCTGATTGCATGCTCCGAGCTTCCCACAGGAGGGTTGCATGATTAAGTGGCATTCAATCTTCTCTGCTGGGTGATGTCAGGCTCCGCAGCATCACCACTCAGAGTGGGCACCCCAGCGGCTGCAGGGGGAGTAATTCTGAGTAAAGAATGGGGATGAAGAAAAGAGGGGAAGGTGGCTCCTTTTCATTCTGCACGTGAGCTTCTCTGGGTCCCATAAATTCCTCTGCCCTGTATATTTCACTCAGCTGTCTAAATGAGGTTTGCTCATATAGCCACCACTGTGCAGAATCAATCATGCCCTTCTGCACAGAATGTTAATTGTGTGCCTCTCAAAAAAAAAAAAAAAAAAGGTGGAGCACACTGCAGAGGCCTTGGAGAAAATTCTAAACCAATTTTGGGGAATTTACAATATTTTTAAATTGCCATCTGAAGTAAATAGTTGCAAACATGGGGGTGATCCAGCTGCAATCCAGGTGCCTTTTTCAAGGCTGGGGAGAGAAATATGAAGCAAGTTCTTCACACTTCCACCAATTGTTCCACCTGACACTTCTAGAGTCAGTCACTGAACTGCCTGGATAAAGAAGTCCTTTACGCTCCCGGGAACTAGTGTCCTCAGTTAACTCTGCAAAACAGCCCATTCAAATGAACCTGGGCTCCAAGTCCTCCTTTGTATCTGGCAGAGGTTGGCTCATCCCAGAGGTAAGAAAAGAAAAGAAAAACAACTAACAAAGAGCCTCCTCTTCTTCCCATTGCTTATATCCAAAAGCAGCAAATGCATGAGACTAACTAATGCTGAAATTAAATTAAGTACATGAGCGGCGACAGAAAAAGTCTTGCCTGAGTCACCATCTAGTGCCTGGGATCCAAGGTGTCTGGTTCAGGTAATCTTAAAGGTTTTTATTTTACAGAGATCACATTATTAAACTACAGAAATGCTTTGAACACATACACACAAACACGTGCGCGCGCGCGCGCACACACACACACACACACACACACACACACACTTCTACAGGGAAAGCAAAGAGCTGACTCCACAGTCAGAGCCTTCAAGGATCCCATTGTTTCCTAAGGGACTGGATGGACACAGTGACAACCAGATTGCCTTCCACCACCAATTTTGGGAACATGTGAAAAATACGGTTTGCAGCTTGCTGGTATGTGGTCCGAGATGACTCATAAATCTTCCTTTATCTCCTTCGTGGTGTTAGCAGAAAAGGATGAGTTGCTTTTTTCCATCTCATTCTCCCGTCTATCTGTCTGTTAGCCGTGCCCTTGAGCAAAGATTACTGATGCCCTGCCTTTGATATATGACACATCACCCACAGCAGCTTTTCATCAAGTGAATTAACCTGGAAAAATGCAAACCCACCTGCCAGTTGCTTCCAAACTTTGCACAATTCCTTTGTGTACTTCCTCTGTAACATGCATCAGGCAGGAGGGTGGCAAGGGCAAGCTAAAGAAATGTGGAAAATTAAGAGAATCTAAACTGGGTGCTCTATGAAATAACTCACTCCCCGGGAATAGGCTGCTTTTGCATAGAGACTTTCTGAGGGGGCTGCAGTGAGACACCCCTGCCCAGCCATGGTGTAGAATGCTTTGCACCTCAGCTATCTCCCCCTGCCCCCCATCATTTACACTGTGTGGCTAGAATAATGACAAGAGCCTTGGCAGCCGTTGATGACATGGTTACAGAAACTATTTGGTGACTTCCAATCAATAATCTAGATGGGCTGGGGAGAAGTCTGGAGCAGGAAGGAGAAGGCAGACAGGAGAAAGTGAAAGCCTAAGACCAGGAGGAGGGAAAACCAAAGAAGCAAAAGCAAGAAGTAAACCTGAACTTGGACTATTCTGCCAGACCCCCCCCATCACCCCCACAATTGGGGCTCCATGCAACCAGATTCACTGGAGCAGTTCCGGAAGCCTCCCAAACATCAGGGGAGAGTAAACAAAGAACGCATGCTTGGCACCTTCAAGGAAGGGGCTCTTGATCTAAGTGCTGAAGCTGAAAGGAACCCTGGGAAGTGTTGCTCTTCACCCCTGCATCCTTCAGCAAGAGAGCCACTGAACCATCTGACGTCATTTGGCTAAGCAGGGTGGGGATAGGACTGGAAACCAAGTTCCAATACAAATACTACCTCTCCCCAGGCAGGCTTAGGACTTCCTCCCATCATCCCCCATCAATTTTCTTTTATTTTTGATTATTTATTTTCTACTGATTGGAAATAGAATTCATTGCAGGGGGAAAGTAAGAAGGGTTTCTAAACCAGAACAAAGCGAGACTCTGTATCTCTTGTTTACCCAAGTAGTAAACTGTTTTGCCTCCATATCATCCTTGATTCCGATAATAAAGCAGTTATTCTTTTCAAGGTGACGTGTCTACTGTGTGTGATTCCTTGAAGGCTTGTGATGAGAGAGATCTTCCTGTAATTTATTCTTTAAAAAATGAAAATCCAAAGAACTCAAACTATCAATCATAATTATCTTGCCCATACTTTAATTTTAAGGGAACATTGCAAAGACTTGTTTTGTTATTTTTAAAGGACATTATTTTAAATCTTTCTTAGAGTATCCTGGGCTTAGTATACATGTAGTCCTATCTTCTACTTCTACATTTACATTTCTGGCCAATGGAAACAGATTGTTCGAAATGACTCTGAAATCTTTCATTATCATGAAAAGACTAAATTTTATCATTCACTGCACTTCCTAGGGAAACAAAGGACATTACTGGATTTTAGAAAAAGTTTTCACAAATAAAACTTGAAATGAAAGTGATGTCTTGTAGGCTTCGGTTAGTTAGAAAATTAAATTGTCTAAGACACACTGTTCCCTGAACATCCCGGCGAAATTTGAAAGTAGAAATGAGAAAAGGATAATATATGCAGGTCCATTGACTGATTAAAATAAAACAGGTCTCAATAACCCCAGGAAGTCAGTTTCTTCCTTGGTAGGAGAAAATGAAACTTCCCTTCATTCTGGCCCGTCTTACAACTGCCCACAACATGGTGACCACTGACAGAGTGGCAGGAAGTGGGTTAACAGATCACACAGGAGTTTCTGATCAACTCGATGAACTGATAGACTATTATCAGTAAAACAGTAAATAATATTTATGGAGGGCCTACTAGTAGGCCAAGGATTCTAAAAACTTTACCTGGTGTTGTATCATTCAAGGTCCCCACCAACCTCATAAGATGGACACTATTATTATCCCCATTCTACAGATAAGCAAACTGTGGCTCAGAGAGGGTAAATACCTCATCCAGAGATGTTTACCAGATAAAATTCATACCCAGGGGATCTGTCCAAAGTCCACAGCAGTTTCCAAGGTGAATCAGGTTCATGTTTCTTGTGTCAATACCCTGCTCACAGGCCTGGGTACCCATCTTCATCTCCAAGAAAAATAAAATGTGGTTCTGAAATCCAACTCAGGGTCATAAAATGACAAAGATAAAGCCCCCCAAAATTGTGCTCGACTCACCTGCCTCTCATTTGGGAGCAGAGGGTGATCAAAATAAAACCCTTCAAATCCTTCAAAATGTTATACCAAAACTTCAGGAAATTACTTTGTATCTTTCTTAGACAATGCTCTCTTAATACATCTTCTTCTCAGCTACCTCTCTCTTTTTTTAATTATGACTAAATATACATTCCATACAATTTACCATTTTAACCACCTTTAAGGATATAATTTGCTGGCATTAAGCACGTTCACGATGTTGTACAATCATCACCATAATCCATTCCCAGACATTTTTCATCATCCCATGCAGACGCTGCATTCATTGAACAATAATTTCCCATCCCCAACCTCTGGCCACATCTACTCTGCTTTCCATCTCTACTGAATTTGCCTCTTCTAAACAACTTGTATAAGTAGAATCACACAGTACTTGTCTTTTGTGACCAGTTTACTTCACTTAGCATAATGTGCTCAAAGGTCATCCATGCAGTGGCAGGTGTCAGAATTTCATTTAAGTCTGGATAACATTACATAGTACATACACAACATATCATGTTTATCCACATGTCTTGATGGACATGGGCTGCTTCTACCTTTTGACTATTGCAAATAGTGCCCCTAGGAACACAGGTGTACAAGTATCTGTTCAAGACCTGCTTTTGATTCTTTTAGATACATACCCAGAAGCGAGGGGCTGGGTCTTATGGTAATTCTGTGTTTAACTTTTTGAAGACCCTTCCTTCAATTTTTGAAAACCGTTTGACTTGGAATGGAACAACCATTTGACACAGTTGTCCCACTCCTTGGTCTATACCCAAAGGACTTAAAATCAGCATACGATAATGACACAGTCACATCAATGCTTACAGCAGCTCAATTCACAATAGCTACACTATGGAACCAACCTAAATGCCTTCCAACAGATGAATGGATAAAGAAAATGTGGTATATATACACAATGGAATATTACTCGGCCATGAAGAAGAATGAAATTATGGCATTGGCCAGTAAATGGATGGAAATGGAGACTATCATGCTAAGTGAAATAAGTCAATCCCCAAAACCAAAGACTGAATGTTCTCTCTGATATGCGGATGCTAACACACAATGGGGGTAGAATAGAAATTCATTGGCTTAGTCAAAGGGAAATGTAGAGAATGGAGGAGGTAAGGGGCTAGGAAAGACAGTGGACTGAATGGGACATACCTTTCCTACATATATGAATCCA
Organism: Sciurus carolinensis; assembly: GCF_902686445.1. Lineage (NCBI taxonomy): Eukaryota > Metazoa > Chordata > Mammalia > Rodentia > Sciuridae > Sciurus > Sciurus carolinensis. The sequence goes on along the minus strand of NC_062217.1, from coordinate 126,491,803 downwards.
TGACCAGTGCAACTCCACATCATGTACAACCTCAAGAATGGGAAATTATACTCTATGCATATATAATATGTCACAATACATTCTACTGTCATGTATAACTAAAAAGAACAAATTAAAAAAAAAGGAAAAAAGAAAGAAAACCATTTGAATATGTCTAAATCAATGGCTAGTTCAATGCAGATAACAACCTTATCCTTATGTAGTCCTGGACCCTAGGGCCAAGAACAATAAGATTTCTCACGAAATTCTCAATGAATATTTTTTTAAACACACATCAATGAATCCAACCAAATTCTCCTACCCTGGGATAGGAGGACAGCACAAACTTGGGGAATCCCATCCCCCCTCAAGTTTCCACACAGCTTGTCCTTTTTCTGATTTTCCTCTATTGCAAACGCATACAAAAGCACATGTGTATGCCTCCATGCCAAAGCACATCAAATGAGTCCGAAGGCAAACATCAAAAGGGCTGAAATCAGTAAAAGATAAGCAATTTCACTGATGGATCCAAGGTCTTATCTACCACCCTCGCCCTGTTATACCCACCCTGTCTGTATGAAGAATAAAAAAAAAAACCACCAAAAACCAGAAGAGACTCCTCTGAACTTTGCCCTTGCTGAGCTTTCCATTATAAAATATGGAGACGGGCAGGGAGGGTGGTGGTGATGATGGAAGCCCTCGTCTCACCACTATTCAAATATCGATACCTCTTTTAGTTCATTAATTCATCAAGAAGGTATTTTTCAACACATTAAATCCAATTTGAAAAAAGAATGAGCTGACACAGTCAAATGCACATGACCAAAATCCATAGTGGTCTTCCCCAGCTGCCCTTTCCAGCCACTCTCAACCCCATCCTGGGGGTCCCCGCATCCATTACCCACCTAATTGGCAGCTCTAACTTAGGAAGGGGAAACGCCAGCCTGTCGTCTGGGCTTCTCATTACTTAAGTGCATTCTGACTTGGGCTATATTAATGGGGCTCCAAATTTTAACTCCTGATGGCTTTCAATATGAATTTACATCTCTGTCCTCCTGGGACCCACAAATCACTAAATTCTCACCTGTGGTGAGGACGGCCACAAGGGGGAATTGGTTTCACAGACAGAACACAGAGATGATGCACACACGGCACCTCCTCAGAAGCAAATGCACGTAATTGTCTTTCCCCGCTTTTTCTACATTAAATTTTCAACTCTTTACTACATCTTTTAATGAAAGCAGTGACTGAAAAATATAAACATGGATACATAATTCCCAATGAATTGGTCTAAGTATAACTTGTAAAAAACTGGATTAATGGTACAAAGCATGTACTTTATAAAAATAGCCTGTAGAAAAAAGCATTAAGCAATTACAACTCCAGCTCTGAAGGCTCCAATATTATAGGGTAATATTTCCTTAATGTTAGACTTCATTAACCCTAAGATAATCTCTCATAAATTTTGCTGATTTTTTAAGGAGAAAAAAATAAATTATGTTTATTAAACTACTGAATATGTTTATGAAAACAAGACATAATCTAGTGCCATAAACTTCTTGTCTTTATCTGAATGATCAAGGAGCTCATAAATAAAATATCACATAACAAAGTGAGTGTTAAAATTCATTACTGTAATAGCTGTGTTCATGATCTATTTCATTAGCAATCCTCTCCTTGGATAAATGCGCTTCTTAGCCTACGAGAGGAAAGCCATTTACAAGACAAAATACTGAGCCGCTTTTTCTCATTTTCCCTTATCTCTTCTATTCCTAACTTTCTAAATTAATTCTTCTCTTAAATCTTATTGTTCCTTCCAGTGTAACTCACAGCACCATTAGAGAGAGCAGAGAGAAATAGAAGCCAAGAAATGGGTCTATGGAGTATAAGTTAATTAGGGATCTCGATGACTGGTGATGAGATTTGATGACACAGAGCCCCAAAGTGAATTTAGAAGCTTATCTTCTTAAAATATTTGAGAATAAAACACAAATAGAACTCTGAGAAATATTCAGTATATCAAGCAATCTGCACGAGCTTAATAACCAAACCCCATTTCCTGTTTAACTATATATCGCAGCACCACTGATTGAATTCACGTACGGAATTTGCTAACCTCTATCTTCAGTGATTTTGCAGGTAATTTCACTTTTATAAATGTGTGTATATACAAATACTCGGTGAGAAAGGTGAGAGCTTTCCTGTGGTTTACCAGGAACCGACAGACGTGTACATATAGGCCTTTAAACCCACAGGTGTAAATGCACCAGCTCCAACCACCAAGTGGACTTATGGACGACGGACAATCGTGGCAGAGCAACAGTGGCTCTGTGGCCTACTCTGGCAATTTATTTAATCTTAATTCAACAGAGTCATAGGATGCAGCATCCTCTACCCAGATAATAACCAGAGGATGCTGTTTATGATAATGGCAGAAATTAAAACAGAATTTTACAACCGCTGAGCTGAAAGAAAGCAAAAATCCCCACACGAATATTAAACAGTGTAAATAAAAAAGAATCTACTTGTTTTTATTCCAAACTACATACCAATTTATCTAGCACCAATTCAGTGTAAAGACTACATTCACAAATCTCTACCTGTATGTAGATAATAAAAGTAATCATTCAACTCCAGGAACCCACAAGGGAGGTGGAACAGTTGAAAGTTAGACACAATGTGACTCCTGCCCTCTAGAAACCTCCATTTGGTGGACTCCGGCTTGTATTTGACTCACCTCAGGTGTGGGACAAACTGGGGCAAATGCTTAGCAGAGCCACACATCATTAACACATTTTGTCCCTTCATCCCAGATGTGGAACACCTATCAAAATTTAGATGGAGCAACACATATACCACTTATGCTAACCTTGAAGTGATCCTTAAGTATTTATTATAACAGGTTATAGGACTGAGTAACACTGACCAGGCTCTAGGAAGGGCCGTAGGGGTGACATGACTCCTGAGTTGGGTCTTCCAGAACAGATGAGATTTGGATTATTTGACAAGGGATCCCAGGAGGAAGGAATTTCATGGACAATGTTCCTCACAGTAGACAAGAGCCTGAATGGGAGAACTTAGTTTCCAACTTTTCCAGCAGGACACAGCCCTACCTAACCCTCCACAAGGGGCTGGGAGTGCACATGTGCAGAAGCAGCGAGCCCATCAGAGCCCTCCGGGCACCCTTCCACTACTTCCCTTAAACTATGACTGGCATGTGCTTCACAAGGTATCTCTGGTGGGTATCACTCTCGGGACTCTGTGAGAAATTATCTTCAAAGGGAGACCTACCAACTTAGGTCTGAAAAAAGTGTTTGCATTAAATTAAAATAGCTAACCATAAGGCACTACTGAGTACAGTTCTGTGTACTATACACACCCCCTTAACTCAGTGAATCCCCCTAAACATGTCTATTATCATCCCCATCAGATAGAAAAGGAGGTAAAAGCAGTTAAGTGACTTGCCTGAGATCACGTAACTATTACACATCAAGACTAGGATCAAAACAAAGGTGGACCACCGGCCTTGGTGGTGCACACCTGTATTCCCAGTGACTCGGGAGGTCAAGGTTGGAGCATCACAAGGTCAAGTCCAGCCTCAGCAACTTAGCACCCTGTCTCAAAAAAATAAATAAACAAATAAAATAAAAAGGACTAGGGATATAGCTTAGTGATAGAGTACACCTGGGTACCAAAAAAATAAGCTTAAAAATAATTCAGGTGGGACAGCCGCAGAGCACCTACTCCTAATCTCCGCCTGCAGCAGAGATTACTGGGTGCTCACAAAATCCATGTCTGCTAGCTCCTGAGCATGCAGCTAGACTACACTTCCTGCCTCCCTCCAGTCAGCTGTGACCTGGCTGAGTTCTAGCCAATGGCACAAGGGACGTGGTGCATGCCGTCTCCAACCCTGGCCCACAGAAACCTCCCACCCAGTTGCCCTCATTCTGTTTCCCCTGCATGCGGACTAGGTGAAAGCGTGTGGCAGAGAACTCTGAAGCCCCTGGCAATAAGAAGCGGGCTTGGAAGGCTAACAGAAAGAAGCAGCAAAAAAGGTCTGGGTCCCTGGGCTGTGCAGGGAGCAGAGAGTTCCTCTACCCTAAATGCCAGCTGGACTTCATGTAAGAAATTTCTTACATGAAATTTAGTCTCAGAAATTTTCTTAGAGCAATTAGCCTCCCCTGACTAAGCCATCACACAATCTGCCTCCCAAACCATCCCCCTGGCTTCATTCTGTAAATGACTGAAAAAGTGATTTCAGAGTCATCGTCAAGAACATGGCAGTCTAACAAAGTGATGAATACAACGGGCTTTATAACCAGTCGAACCAGAGTCAGAATCTAAGTCCTCAATTTACTCCTATGTGACCCTGAGAAAGTTACTGAATGTCTCCATGCCTTGGAGCCCAGATAGTATGACTACCTTAGAACATTGTTGTGAGGATTAAGAGAAACCACATATACATATGATATAGGTAAGTATATATATATATATATATATATATATATATATATATATATATATATATATATCTCCATGTATACATATGATATGGATATATATGTATGTATATGTGCCTTGAAATAGAACTGCTTAGAATTTGTGTGTATGTATATACACACACATCAACAGATAGATAATTAGATGGCTATGAACAGAGATGGGCACATTAGAAATCAACCAATAATTCTATTCTCATTATTATTGCTAACTAAGTCTCTCAAAAGTGAGCAAGTAGGATTATCAGTAAAGATTATATTCAACTGCATAGAACAAAAATAACTCAAAACAAAAAAACTGAAACATCAATGGTCTAAACTAGATGAAATTTATTTCTTTGGTACATACAAAGGCAGGCAATAGGGCTCCAATAATTCATCAGGAACCAAGGTTCTCTCCAACTCTGTGCTCTGTTACCCCTCACATGGTCCTGGTCCTCAGGATCTAATATAAAAGCTGGCACCCCAGCCATCACATCCAACTCCAGGTAGCAGATTTGGAGCAAGCAAAAGAGAAAGGACACCCTCTCCCTTTCACAAAGGCTTTCTGAAAATCCAAGATATTACTTCACTCAGCCACAGGGCCACACCTCATTCCGAGTTGCAAGGGTACAAAGGTAGTACTGAACACAGTTAGAACCAGGTATTTTGTCAGGGAGGCTGGTAAGAATGGATATGGGAAGCAACTGGAAATCTCTGGCCCAACACAAGTATCAGTACAAGAAGGCAAGATGTGCTCCACATTCGCAGTTCTGATAAACTTGAAACAAGTATTTCACTCAACAGCAAATGCCCAGTACCCATCTGTTTCTACTCCTCCCCTTCTACAGTCTATTCTTCTCACATGCCCAGACTGATGCATTAGAAATGCAAGCCAGGCTGCCACTTAGAACCCTCCAAAGGCTGCCCACTGCCAATGGAGTTAAGGAGTATGGATTTTATATGTAGAACAAGGTCCCAGCTGGACTGGCCCTGTGCACCCCTCTGACCTCTTCTCACACCACAGCTGCCTGATGCCCATTGCAGAGCCCAGCTGGTTTTTGCTGCTGCTGTGCTCCTTGAATACCCCAAGACTGTGCCTGCCCAGGTCTTCACCTTGTCTCCTTTCGTGACCTGAATCTTGCAGCTCTTTGATCTTCTTTTCACTGGCTCCTCCTTGTCACTCAGAGTTCAACTCAAACTTCATCTTAGAACCCTCCCTCGTTCCTGAGTCAAGCTACCTAACTCTTGGCCTGCCATGCCCCCCGCACCTGATACTTTTCTTGTCCATACATTTGTCTCTTTCCTTATCAGAATATTTATTGCATTAGAGTAACATCCATCTTATTTACTCTTCAAAAAACTTCCCCCAGCCCCACCCACTAGAGCTCCTCATTGTCATCTAGGTAGACATTTATTCATCTAGCAAATATTTCCTGAACATCTGCTCTGAATCAAGTACACTGATCCAATGATAGGAGAGTGCCTCAATTGAAGTCCATTTTTACTGCATAACTCAACAGTACAAATCATGTTCTAAATAGGCTTCATTTTGAAGACCCTGAGCACAATAAGATGATGTTCAAAGAGTCCATAAATGTGAACCATTGCATCTGCATCAACAGTAGATGCAGAGGAGAAGAGGTTGTTTTACGATACTCAAAGACCACAAGGCAGACAACAGTCAAAGGAATGCATGAAACTGTTCATGATGTCTAGGAAAGAAGCTTGACCTGGAAATTGTCTACTATTTTCTTGTTTGCCCTTAAAAGATACATTCATACCCACAGATAAAAATCTATAAATGTTCCCCACAGGTAATCCTTACAGCACAAGTGCGGGAAAAGTTACCCAGCAACCGTGGATGGTTCCCATGGACCGTGGATGGATGTGAGGATATAGCAAAAACCTGCAGAAGATACACAGAACAGGTGGTGACCAAGAAAAAGAAAGAGAGAAAGCAGAGTGGGAGAGAGGGGGAAATGCTAGCTGGACAGAGCGAACAGAAAAGGGAGAAAGCAAGAAAAGCAAATCAAAGAAAGAACAGCTATTAAAAATGCTGAGTTGAAAATGTTTCAGATGGCCTCTGACATCTAATAAGTCATCTGTCTTTCTCAATACAGAAAAGTCATTACTTACTAGTGAACTAATACCAGCAACCGTGACAAGTAAAAACAACAAAGCCCATAAAAATATAAAAGTTCACCCCTTGCAGTTAGGCGAAAAAAAGAACGTATTCAATTTTTCAGATGAAAAACATTTGAACTGACTGAATTTATTGTAATGCAACTTGTATTATATGTTGAGAAAATGAAAAGGGGGAAAAAAACTGGCCATTGCTCAGCCTGTCTTCAACTTTTCCTTGGAAAACAGACTACATTTTTCGAGAGCATGAACTCTTCATAGAAACCGGTCATAAATACCAACATGGCACCCTGGCTACAGACCATCAATTCTCATCAGAGAGGCATGAATTAATAGCGCCATCTGCCCTGCCCACGAGGACCCTATATAACCACCTCCCAAAGGGTACAACCCAGGCCTGAAGTGCAGCAAGAAGAATGCAGGCCAGAGAGAAGAAGAACCCAAGAGACTTCTGGATAACCAGGGAGGATAACTGGGATAATTGGGAGGGGCAGTAGTGTGCATAAGCTGGGGATAAAATCCAAGTCAAACAGCAGCAAAAGGATGACATCGAGGGCAAGGGGAACCTTGCCCCAAGTCACCATTCTAGAACTCATCTTTGATTCCTCTCTTTCCTTCATTCCCACAGCCAATTCATGAGCAAATGCTAATGCTATCCTAAAAATATGGCCCGAATCACTTAACACTCCTCTACATTTTTACCACTGGTGCCCTAGTCTACACCACTACATCTACCCAGGAGGCTGCAGCCATGGCTGTCCGTTTGGCTGCCCCTCCAACCACTCCCCAGTTTCTCTTCTTACTTGCTTAATTTCCAACCAGTAGCCAGCATTCTTCAGAAAAACACAAATCAGATTTTATCACCCCATTGCTTAAAACATGTCATTAGCTTTAACTGGTTTCCATCACCCTTGGAATAAAATCAAACTCCTTACCAGGGTTAACCATCTCTACAATCTCACTGTGGCCTCTCTATCCTCTACCTGCATTCTGGTCCCACACTCCTAGCCAGTCTGCCAGCCCTCTTTCTCCTCCTGAACTCTCCTGGGGTCTCTGCAGGTGCTATTTCTTCTACCCACACCCCTCCCCTGAGCCTCTCAAGCAGCCCCTCACCATGGGGCTCTGTGCTCAAGAGCTGCCCTTTCGAAGATGCTTTCTCCAGCCCAGGGTACGGTCCCACCAGCCTTCTCCAGGGCTGTATTCTCAGCACGTCCAACCAGCCCAAGTGCCTGGCACAGGTATTCAGTGGCTGTGGAATGAGTGGACAAATGAGGTCATAACTTTGAGGGTTAATAATGACAGACCTCTTTAGATGACCTAACACACACTGATTTTACACATGGAGTGGAGGGAGAAAGGCACAGAGGACAAAGAAGAAAAAAAGTCAGCTCTAAAGTCACAGGTTCCAGGGTTAGTGTTAGGGTTAGAGTTAGGGTTAGGGAGGGGGGCAAAAATGGAGGAAGGAAGGACTGTATAGAGGGAAAAGAGGGGTAAGAGGGGTGGGAGGGGTGGGGGGGAAGGGGAAAAAAATAACAGAATGAATCAAACAACATTACCCTATGTAAATTTATGATTATACAAAAGGTATGCCTTTGCGCCATGTACAAACAGAGAAACAACATGTATCCCACTTGTTTACAATAATTAAAAAAAATTTTAAAAAAAAGGAAGTAAAGTCACAGGTTCCACATAGCATGGTGGTCTTTTTTTGAATGAGACACAATCTCAGACCACCCCCAACAGCAAACAACTCCAAACCTGAGGAAGAGGAAACCTACACAACAGGAGAATCACAGACCTAATATAGCTGCACATCAATGGGACCCATGATCTGAAAGTGGTTGCCATGACCCAATTCAGTCTGAAATTGGTCTCAGAACTATGAGACTGAGCCAAGCATGGTGGCACACACCTATAATCCCAGCAACTTGAGAGGCTGAGGCAGGAGGATCACAAGTAGAAGTCCAGCCTCAGCAGCTAAGCAAGCTCTACATAACTTAGCAAGACCCTGTCTCAAAATAAAGGAGGGGAGGGCTGCAGTGGTTAAGGAGAGTGAGGCTCAGTGGTTAAGTGCCTCTGGGTTCAATCTCTAACACCCCCATCCCCACCAAGATAAAGGACTGGGGGTGGAGCTCAGGGAAATAGTGTCCCTGGGTTCAATCCCCAGTACAAAGGGGAAAAAAAAATTGTGGGGGGTGAACAGATCCAAGGTGAACTCAGCAGCAAGAAACCCTTAAACAAAAATCAAATCAGAAGCAGCTCGTGTTTTCACACGGGCTTCCACTAATGTGGATCCTGGAGTGCAAACCCTACCAACTGATTAGAGGGGCACGTAAGAATACTTCCAAGACTGGGCCTTAGCTCTGTTTCTTCCTTTCCCTGGTTCAGCTACGTAAGCTTTCTGGACTCATTTAGGATTAAATCCACGTGGCCTAAACTTGTGTCACTGGTGCACACCTTCAAGACTTTACTGTACCCAGGCATACCATGCTTTATTTCCTGGATATTTTAACTTCAACGAATTTATATTTTAAAGATACTTCATATCACCCCAAAATGAAAGCCAATATTACTTGCAAATGATCAAATAGAATCATAGGTATAAGTAACATGAGAACAAAATACTATTAAGTTCTAAGTACCCTTTGTTGACTACTAAAGCCTCTGCAATATGATCTCCTCTTTAAAAAAATGACCTTATCCAGCATTAGAAAGATTGTAAAGAAAGGGCAACATCAAAACTGGGGCTTTTTCTGAGATGTAATCCAAAACACTGAAAGAGAGCAGAAAAAGAAACGAGCACTCTCTCTGTGTGAGTCCCTGCTGGCCCGTTCCTTGTCTATGTGCTACCTCAAACCAGTGTGTGACTCTGCACATACATGCCACCTGGGGAAATACCAGTTTGCACATGCATCTTGAAGGCCTCCATTAATGCCCTATCACTTGAGTACCAAAGATCAGGGTGTGTGAGCAATTTGATGGCAGAGCCAGTAGATTTAATAATGCTCATAGGTCTGGAAAAGGATGTCTTAAGAGTAAATAAGAAACAAAGATCATGGGTTGGGTGGCATAATGGCGGTGGTGGTGATCATGGTAGTAGCCACTGACATACATTTGGTACTTACTACAGGCAGAGGTTCATGCTAAGCAATCCTCACTTCTTTGGGTAGATAAAATTATTATTCTTATTTTACAGATGAAGAAATTAAAACACCATGAAGAAGACAGAATAGTAACTATTCTGAGGTATATCAACTGAATTTTTTAAAAATTTCTCCCAAACTTTTTTGTCCATGATCTACAATAAGATGTTGTATGTTAAACCACACGAAGTTTCCTTTTTTGTTGTTTACCAAAGAAACAATTTCATATGTTCAACCCAAATTTTATACTGGGACCCAATATATAAAATACTTATATAGATACAATATATAGACATATACATATGCATACAGATAAATGGACATCTCTATACATACATATATCTGTGGTGTGTACATATGTATACACACATGTATGTATATACTGGTACAAAAATTGCATAAACCAATATTTATTCTAATTATGTGTTATAATTAAACCTTTTAAAGGCTCCATGTTACTAGAGAAAAGTTACATGGGCCATTTTAAAAATTGGATGCTGATATTCTCTGTTCTTTTTCACAGTGTTGGTTACAACCTATTAAAGGATTTTACAAACTCACTAATATAGTGCAACTCCCAGCTTGAAAAATACTGACTTACTGGAATGCTGATCATAAAGGAGCAGATGACAGGGTCACCTTAAGTGAGATGCTACCTGGGCATCTTACACTTTCTCCCCAAGTTGTAAAGCAACGAGAAGCACAGGACCTGGCCCTGAATGTTTAATAAATGTGTATAATCGGACTAAATTGGGTTTCAAAAATAACTCCTAGGCAAAATAATATATATGAGTTTAGTTATATAAAGGAGAAACAAGTTTCATAGATGTCTATATTTTTTAACTACTGAATAACAGTGGAAGTCTCTTACTTAAACGTTTAAATATTAAGAAAAACAGCCAAAGGTGGTTTGAGTACCAAGGATGATTGGCTATGGGGAAAGGATTCAGGGCTAGAGGAGGGCAGGAGGTGGCTCTGCTAGCTTTTTCTGATAAGCTTTACACATAAACGAAACTATTTGAGTCTTTGAGTGGTATTCTTGTTTTACTTTGCTAAAAATATTGTTTTAATTTAAAAGATTTAAATCACAAGATCTTAACAATTCAGTGCAGTGGGGTCTACACTAAATGGGGCTCTGAAGCTCCCACCCACTGGGAGTCTGGGAACTTATTTGTTGAGGCTTCATTTTCTTCTTCAGTTACATAGAGGGTTAGAGGGCAGCATCCTCTATACCTGAGACTTTTGGACCCTATAACCAAGAAATATCCGGAGATGATTTTTCAGGTCACTTTAATTAAAGGATATGGCATTACAAGATCATCCAAATGGTGAAAACCCCCAACTTCACACATAAGAAGCTAGAGTAAGCCTGGTGGTCTGTCATCCATCTGACTCTTTTCAGAGGACACTTCTCAGTTGCATTATCTCTCCTTCCTCTCAATACGGTCTCTATCATATTTCATAAATTATAATTTCATGTATCAGATTACCTTTTTCATGTTAACCAAGTACCTTTCTCAGAGTTTCTTTCTTGAGTGTTTTCAATGTAGATGCAAAATTTATTTGAATAATACCATAATTAAATTTCTCAGCGGCTGTATTTTATTTTAGAAGATAGGAATTATATTGAACATTTTTTTTTATTGAACTGTCATTTTTATCTTAACTCTGGCTTAACCTCATAATCTAATTATTTTTCTAAACCAACTTTACAGCTAATAAAAGAAAGATATGAAAAATTAAATTACATAATAAAGCATGAAGCAAGAGGAGCTATCATGAGACTCTCAGACTGAAAAACTAGTTTGAACTAATTTATACTGTTGAAAGTTGTTTTTCTCCATGTTAAAAAAAAAGATGAAATAAAAAAGATACCTCTTTTAAATGGAATAATAAATTTGGCTACTCTTATTCCTAAAGATACCAAGTCCAAGCATCAAAATGGAATATTAACTTTTCAATCACAGTAGAAAGGAAAAACCCGACAGAAGTCACTGGTAAGTTTTTAGTTAGAGATGTTTGTAAAAGCACTATTCCCTCTTCCTTCTCTCTTTCAAAGCATTTCGTTTCAACTCTAGTATTAAAAAAATTCTTATTTCTTTCCTATTCTCCATGAGGGTATGCCCTAAATTTTTCTATCTTCCAAAAGGGCCACGTTAAAATAGAAGCCACCCTGAAAGGATGACATTCTACTCCTATGCTCTGCATAACCCCTGCACAGGCAAGACAAGTTGAATATCCTTTATCTGAATAATTTGGGGCCAGAAGTATTTCAGAATTAGGAAGTTTTTGAATTTTGGAATAACTGCACATACCTAATGAGATATCTTTAGGATGAGTCCTAAGTCTAAACTAGAAATTCATCTATGTTTCATGTATGGCTTATGCACACAGCCTGAAGGCAATTTATACAATATTTTAAATAATTTTATGCATGAAAGAGTTTTTGATGGTGTGAAATTTACAGCATCATGTCATCACTCAAAATGTTTCTGATTTTGGAGCATTTAGGATTTCAGATACTTGGATAAGAGATACTCAACCTATATTTGGAAAATGATTCATATGATGATGAAATCAAATGTATTCAGTGGTAATTGTTTTGGCCCATTAGGAATCCTTTAAAAAAGCTCTAGAATCATCCAACCTTCCAACTAGTAAGAGTCTCTACAAATAGGGACCCTAATTTACATTTGGATCTTCCCAAGTCCTGACCTAGAAACTTCTCTCACAGTCAAGATAGAAGATAATGTTTTCGTGGTAGTTTGGACTAAAAAACAAATAAAAATAAAGTAGTTTTACAATTTAACCCTTAAGTGCCATGAACCAAGAGCAGTAAACTTGATATAGCAAGAATTCAGTGAGTTGGGATCTTATTGTTTTGTTTAAAACATTTTGAAATTAATTTTTTTATTTTAATGACCTCTTAACTAACTTCTGTGGAGCATTGACTCTGTATAAAACATGGTGTGGAAACTGTATGTGATGGCACATGCCTGTAATCCTATTGACTCAGATGACTGAAACAGGAGGATCACAAGTTCAAATCCAGCCTCAGCAACTTAGCAAGATGCTACCTCAAAAAAATAAATAAATAAAAAATAAAAAGGGTGGGGGCTGGCTGGGGATGTAGCTCTGTGGTAAATCACCCCTGAGTACCAAAAAATAAAAATAAAAAAATGGCATGGTTAGGTACAATGAGAGGCACAACAAATATTAATAATCCATGAAGTCCCAAGCTTTCAATTCTGTGAACATAATAAATATTCAAATATAATTTCAAAGTTACCATAAGTGGTATTTTTGTTGCTCAATTTGTTTTTATGGGTATTCCACATTTGGGACAATGGGACAAGCTGGGTTTTAAACATGTCCCTGCTCCCAAAAGAAAGGTTGTTATCTAGCTGGTGGTGGGATGCTATTACAAAGACAGGCTGAACACAGTAACTTCAAAGTGGAAAAACCTGGCACACAAGTATCTTAACCAAGGACTGAGGCTAACATCACCAGTGAGGAGCCGAGCTGATATGTCCGCCTTCTAAAATTGCCATGGTAACCTGTGTGATATTTTCCCAAAAAAAACCATATCCTCAACCTAATCATGAGAAAGCACATCAGACCCACTGAAACTGAGATACCCTGTACAAAACACCTGACCAGTACTCCTCACAACTGTCTGGATGGGGAAAAACAAGGAAAGACTGAATTGTCACCGACCAGTGAGACTAAGGAAACATGACAACTAAATACAATGTGGTACCCTAGCCCCTGGATTGGATGTTGGAACAGAAAGGGGACGTTAATGGAAAAACTGATGGAATCCAAATCAAGCCTGGAGTTTTAGTTAATAATAAGGTTTCAATGTTGTTTTCTTAAATTTGATAAATGGTACCAGAGTTCTGGTGACATGATCACATTAGGAGAAACTGAACCTGGGTTAGGGGGTCTAAAGGAATGCTCTATACTATCTTTGTAACTTTACTGTAAACTGAATTTTTTTCCAAAATGCAGTTTAAGTCTATTAAAAGAAGAAATGAGGAAATGAAAGCCAATGGGTACAAAGTTATGTATGAGGTTCAAAGTTAACCATGAGGCCTATAGTTAATAATAAATTTTAAATTTACATTTACAAGGAAGTGAATTATTTTGTATGGATTTCGTTCTAATTCATATTTATATAGTACCTAATATCAATTCCACCCAAGTTTTATATGAGGGATTGAATAAAAGATGTCAATAATTAGCATTTCCATCACCTGAAATATTCATCATTTGTAGTGAGAACATTCAAAATCCCCTCTTTTAGCTGTGTCCAAATACATAACCTATTATATATATTTTTAGGTAACTATAGGCCCCCTTCTGAGTAACAGAATGCTAGTGCTTATTCCTATCTACAACTTTGCATCCAATGATATATTCAATTGTTCTGTGTCAACTAAAAACAATTTTTTTTTAAGTTCAGGAAAAAATGTCAGTAAGGGAGATAGAAGGTTTTAAAAGATGTTGGTCAGACCGGGCACAGTGGCACATGCCTGTAATCCCAGGGGCTCAGGAGGCTGAGGCAGAAGGATCACACGTTCAAAGCCAGCCTCAGCAAAATCAAGGCACTAAGCAACTCAGTGAGATCCTGTCTCTAAATAAAATACAAAATAAGGCTCGGGATGTGGCTCAGTGGTTGAACACCCCGGAGTTCAACCACTGGGAGTACCCAACTGCCTCCCCCCAAAAAAAAATGGTCAGACTGTATCTTATGAAATTATCAATTATTGACCTTTCTGACCTACAAAATGGCATTTTCATAGCCATCTACTCAATCACTGTGGCCTCAGAAAGAAATGCAGCTTATGCTGGACAAGAAAGGAAGTGAAGTAGCAAGAAGGACACATGCCAGGAGAAGGGAGCAGTGTGAACAGAGGTCAGAACATGATGGTGTGGTCAGGCCAGGAGAGGCCTGCCAGCGATGTGGCAGGGAAGTGACAGATAGGCAGGCAAGGGCAGAGGGCTTTGAGCAGGGGAGTGCTTCCGGAACATAAAGGATCTGGCTCCAAACGTGAATGCACATCCAACGGCCTGACCCTCCCTGTGGCCAGGAATGACCCCCTGGGAAGGACCGAGGCCAACAGGGGCACTGACACTTGAGCTACTGCCTCCATGTCCACATTTTCAGGCCCGGAGGGAACTCCTAATATAATGGAAAGATCACAGAACTACAGATTAGCAGACCTAAGTCCTAATTTTGGCTCTGCCACTAATGGGGTGAGAAACCCTAAACAAGTCCCTTCCCCAGTGTCCATCCCAGATCTCTACCCGAAGGGCAGCTGGAAGCCTCGCTCTCTCAGGCCCCTTCCAGCGCTATGGCACTGACTCCAGCACGTAGAGAAATATGCCTTAGCTCTCCAAAGCAACACGTGGTTCACTCAAGTACAGAGAACGAGGCGAGGGCCATGAAAGCAAAAACACTGAGAATAAAAGGACTGTGTTTTTATACACAAGAGTCTATTCTTTTATGATACATGTCTGGACCCCTCTAAATATTTAAACAACAATACTATACCAGTATGAAAACTCTCTAAATCAGACTCTGCGGTTAAGGAGGATATATGAACAGATGTGATCTTATTAAGGCCCTAATGTAACTCAAAAACAATTTGTCATATCTGACGGGTATTGTTAAATTATGTCCACCTGCCAGAGGCAACCAGAGAAATTACCAACTGCCTTTCCTTTACTTCTACTCAAAATTCCCTAAAAAGCTCCCATAGATGTGTCCAGGAGATGTATTTTTTTTAAAGCAGTAACCTAATTGTCACCAACACATAACAGCCCATGTCTCACGATTCCTTTTCATGTATATTTTATTATGGGGCCCAACTGTTTCAACACCCTAGTGGCTCAACTTTAATGTAGCTCAGGAAACCCCCTAAGTAATATCACAAAATGCTTAACATCTGTGAAACTTGGACCCAAAAATGTTCCAATTTTTTCTTTGGGCTGGGGGGCTCTTTAGGAGGGGGCCACGCTGGCCACAGTTTTCATTAATGATAGGGTCAGAACTCCTGGTGTTTCTTCGTCACCTCTCAGGCGGGAAGAATACATCAGGGGTATGTTACGAAATGCACACAATTATTTCAAACTGCAAACGCCATGCTTGCTTTGAGTCAGGTTAAAAATGAACCCATTTCCTTTCCTTTCTCTAAATATTTGCCTCATCTATCCTTCTTGTATTGCAATGTTTTAATTAAGAGAAACGAGGAAGGGAGAGGGGGATAAATGAAGTGTGAGGCATGTGGCCGCTTTCCCAAGCTATTTCAAAACTTCTCAGAGCTCTTTGGTCTCCAGTGGTGTTTGAAATATTCTTTATCCCACTAAGGAAAGGATGAAAAATTGATCTCCTCCAAACTTCAAATACTGCATATTTCCACAACTGCAGACGGCAGGAGAGAAAGGCAGGCTTAGGAGTTACCAGACCAAACAGGAAGCAGTTCTCAGAGGACCCAGGGCTCATCCCAGGCAACTGCACGGGCAGAGTGTGCGCACAGAGCTGCCAGGAGAATAAACACAGGCTCTACTTCTGAGAGAAATCAAAGCAGATCTTAGAGAAACTGAACATGGAGTCAAACCTCAGTAATTCGGATTAACTGGCGGGTGGGGGTGGTGTCAGGATGGATGAGGACAGAGCCATGATGGTAGAGTTTTTGTTTTTTTTGTATTTTTTTCCCCCCACAAAGCACAACCCCATCCTTTTCCCTTTCACCCCAACCCATCCTTCTGGCCTCATCTATTACCAGCTCCCTTGTGCATGGACCACAGTGGGCTGCTCCTTATTCTCTATGCAGACTGAATCTTCCCTGTCCTTATGCTTCTGTTCAGCGCTCTTCCTCTTTGCCTGAAATGTCCCATGCACCGCTGTCTACTTGATAAATTCCTTCTCAGTTTTCAAGAGCCCATTTCAAATGTCAACTCTTGAACACCATGAGCTGCATGGATCCCATAGCACTTTGTGCATACTGATCATATTGTAAAGGTGGTTTCACCCAGAGTGATATTAAGATCTCTTGGAGAATATTTCAGGAAAATTCCAGGCTTCATGCTCCATTCCCAACAATTCTGAATGAATCGGTCTGGGGTACTGTCTGAGCATTGGTATCTTTTCTAAAGTTCTCAGGTGAACAAAAGGACAGTCTGGGCTTCAGAACTTTAATGCAGAACTTATTGCACTGCTCAGAGTGATTTGACTAATGCAAAGAATGAAGGACCTCCACCAAAGGCTTGTTGTAGATGGGGACAAAGGAAGCGACTCCTTCAAGAGGCTTCTCCAAGAATGGGGAACTGCATATGATTTCAAATCTTTCATCCCAAGTGG
The DNA here is from genome assembly GCF_902686445.1 of Sciurus carolinensis. Classification (NCBI taxonomy): domain Eukaryota; kingdom Metazoa; phylum Chordata; class Mammalia; order Rodentia; family Sciuridae; genus Sciurus; species Sciurus carolinensis. Next base: position 126,474,692 of record NC_062217.1, on the reverse strand, counting down.
CTTACCATAAGCACACATTAATTTTTACAGTGTCCCTCCCATCCATCTCCACACCTATTCAAAAGTTGGAGAGGACCCACTGCTACAGCTTGACATCCCATATTCCCCCCACGTTCACGCCTTTACCTTTTCCTCCCCATCTGGCCCAATTGTGTGGCTTCCTCAAGGCTCACTCATCATGTCCACCCTCAAAGCCTTCTTGTGCCCATTTCAACTCCCATGGGTTTTCTTTCCCACCCCATTTACACTTAATTTGGCACCTGTCCTCAAGCTCCTAGGCTAGCTAATGATCCTATTATGTTCATGCATGAAAAATGTTGTAGAGAGGGCAATTGTTTTGGTCAGTTTTTTCTCTGCTGTGACTAAAAGGACCCAACCAGAACAACTTTAGAGGAGGAAAAGTTTATTTAAGGGTTCATGGTTTCAGAGGTCTTAGTGCATAGAAGGCCAGCTCCATTCCTTGGGGCTTGAGGTGAGGCTGAACATCACGGTAGAAGAGTGTGGTGGAGAGAAGCAGCTCACATCATGACCAGGAAGCAGAGAGAGAAACCTCCACTCGTCAGATACAAATATATGCCCCACAGCCATGCCCTGCAATGAACCACTTCCTCCAGCCACACACAACCTGGATCCAGTTACCACTCAGATAATCCCATCAGGGATTAATTCACTGATTAGGTTAGATTCTAACCCAATCATTTCTCCTCCAAACTTTCATGCATTGTCTCACATGTGAGATCTAAACCATGAACCTAACATAAGCCATAACAGCAATGCATGTGCATCCCATGGAGATTTTCACCTCCTGTCCATAATGCAAGTATATCACTTAAAAATGAGGATACATTCTCAGAAATGCCTTGTCAGGTGAGTCCATCAATGTGTGAACATGATAGAGTGTAGTTCCATGAACTATTATGTCCCTAGGCCATACAGTCATGAAACCACCATGGTCTACTGCTAAATGAAACAGTGGCACATGATTATATGCCACTTAGTTTGGGCTGCTCTAACAAAGTACCATAGACTAGATGGCTTATAAACAACAAAAATTTATATCTCACGATTCTAAAGGACAGGATGCCAACATGCTCAGGTTCAGATAAAAACCTTCCAGGTTGTTGACAACTCTTTTCCTTGTATCCTCACACAGCAGAAAGACAGCCAGAGAGCTCTCCAGAGTCCCTTTTACAAAATCACTATCCCACTTAGGAGAACTCCACCCTCACAACCTAATTTCCTCCCAGAGACCCCCTATCTCCTAATACCACTATGTGAGGGATGGGGATTTCAACATATGAATTTGGAGGTATGCAAACATTCAGTCCACTGCTGCAAGGCTAGGCATATGTCAGTTGCCCTACATGTATTTACTGGCAGGATTCATCCAGATTGGCCCTGTTCTCTTCAGGCCAGTGGGGACATCAAATTAAAAAACAAACAAGAAAACAAAAAACCAATAAGAATTAGGAATGTGATCACTCTGAAAAATCCAGAGCATAAAAATCAAACTAAGTATCTATATGATTGACAGAACTCTAAATGACCCCATGACCTTTGCTCCCTGTTCCTTTGTTCCATAGTTACGTAGCATGCCAAAAGGGATTTTGTAGATATAACTAAGGTTACTAAGTATTTGGCCTTAATACATGGAGGTTAACTTCGTGAGCCTGCTAATCATGTGAGTCATACTGTAAAAGCAAGATCTTCTCCAGTTGCAGCAGAAGGGGAAATGAGGAAAACCTGAAGCATAAGGAGGAGTAGGCATGACAGAGATATTGCACTGCTCACCTGAAGACAGAGGAGGCCACTGAAAAGGGCTGAGAGTCCTCTGGGAGCTGAGAGTAAACCCCCAATGAGAGCCAGCAAGAAAACAGGTACCTCAGTCCTACAACCATGCAGAACTGATTTCTGCTAACAGCTTGAAAGCTCCTGGAAGCAGATTCTTCACAGAGCCTCCCAAAGAAAAGACACCTGGGCTCATACCTTCATCTCAGCTGCAAAGGACCCTGAGCAGAGCACCCCAGCAAGCCTTCCCAGGATTCCCAACCTGCAGATTAATACCTGGGTATTGTTTTAAGACACTGAGTCTGTGGTAATTGGTAACAGAGCGATCCTCAGCTGCCCCCCACACCCCAAACTAGTCAAATAAGAGGAGTTCCTCTTGTGCATTAACAAACATGCCTTAGTATATGCTGACCCTGACTAACACATATTCCATGAATACATTCATGACAGGCTTCTAAAGAGTAGAAAGCATTCCACCAACGCAAGGTTCACTTGAAGCATTGTGATGACCTCCCTCTGAATTGCTATTTGAAACAGTCACATATGAATTATTATAAATTTAATAAGTGAAGTCATCTGTCTTGAGTGCTGTATGCTGAGCAACTCTGTTTGCTGAGTCTGTCACTGAGCAATGGAAACTGGGCTGTTTAGTCTGAACTCTGTGAGCCTGATGTCTAAAGACTACACAACAGGTACATGATAAAGACTCCACATCTCGGGTAGGCCTAAGAGGCCTGAGTGTCTGAACCAAATTCTTAGGAGGCCAGTGATCCCACTGTTCCTTGGTGCCCTGTTGCTCAATGGCAGGGAACAGAAAGGCGGTCATGGAGGAGCTCTTGGTAAAGTATTCTCTCGGGGTCTTCCTATAGCCCCACATCACACTGACACCCTGTAAGGCCACAGAAAGTCAGCTTCCACTGCCTGAAACAGGCAGCTGTGATCACCTAGCCCCATCACCCTCCTGCACTGACCGGACAGTGCAAGGGACATGCACATGTGTTTCCAACAGCCATTCCCCACCCAGGAGGGAAGTCACATGCCAGGCCACTGCCCCTCAGTCACAGGCTCCCATTTGTCTACGTCAGCATTTGTCTGAACATCGTACCTCCATCATTTCCAGGGGAAATTGATGTCAATGGCATGGGAAAGGAGTGTAACTACAGTCTATTCTAAAAGCACGCATTTATTTTATTTTATTTCAGAAATGTATGCATTATGTATGGCTGTACATAAACGTTTTTATAGAGCCTCTTAAATGATTTACCACGAGGTATGTGTTGATTATAATCTCTGCTTATTTAAGAGAGCCTTGTTTACCCCCACTGTATTTAATACATTGAGACATGTTTCAACTAACAGTGACACCAGTAAACAAAAGTTACTGATCTACCTCGTGAGTTATAAAACTTGTAACATGCTGTAAACAGCTCTGTCATTTTATTTAGCATATTGCATTGTGTGAGCTGCCTTATTTATCTAGTGGTAAATCTTTATGTATCAAAAATGCTACAGAAGGCACAACAGATAAATTACCGACAGACACTAACATCTGACTAGTTAATCAAACAAATAGGACATGTAACAAAGAGAAAAGCTATAAATATTGACAACAAGCTGCTTCAGTCACAAAAACATTCAATACTTCAGTTCTCAAGTGTGAGTTTTATATCAGTCCCCTGGAAACAGTTTGTATCCTCCAATAAATTTTTACAGTTGATTCACCTGCCTGATACCCCTCAGCCATTTCCTTCAGAAGCTGTCAAACCCGCCAACGATAATATATGGCCCGACCAACAAGAACAGCTGTAGCCATTCTCTCGGCAGGTTCTTGCACCCTGTTCTGCATAAAATAATACATCAAGATTAATTGATTTCCCGTCAGTCTCACAGAACAGAAAATTAATTTTCATGTAGCTATTTTCCCCAGCATATGAATTTTGTACATGGCAAGTAATTTAAGTTTTTAATTATTCATGAGCGAGGTGGGGGTGGGGAGGAACATGATAAAGTAAGCTCACGAAAACCCCAAGGCCAATCTCTGGGCCTTGGTTTGTGCTGAGGCAACAATAGCATTGGCTAATGCCCATATAAATAATATATGTATTAACATACATCTTAGTACAACACCAATTTCTCTCACTCTGACCCGAGACTACCAGGTCACCCTGTGGTACTTTGTCAAAGTCTACGCTCTGGTTACATGTGACGTGCTGTGGGAAAACACAGAACATGTCAGCCATATTGAAGTGACCTCCCCTGCCTCTCGGCAGTGGCCACACAGCCCAGGCATGATAGGAGGTAATTTAACGGTCAGTGTGTGAGTGGGACCAAGCCAAAGTTGCTAATCAGCCAGGTGCTACCTCAGCAAGTCTTCCATTTGCAGGTGCCACTAACTTGTGAACAAGAAGGATGTAACCAGAAAATAGAACGAAAGCATTTGACTCACTCAGGCCTCATCTCTCACAGACCCTCGGCAGACCCGCGAGAGAAAAACTGTCTCCTCGGAAAGAGAAAAACCACAACGTGAGCACCTTGGGCAATCAAGCAGATTTGCTAAAATGCGAACTCAAACGCTCCCGTCGTACCTCCTTAGAAATTTCACCAGCATACTTCATATAAACTGCAAGACAGGCAGCTGTGCAGCGCCCACCTCAAGTCACAGAACTCCATTTAACCCTGTTAGGACCAATCTTCAAGCATCTCACAGGGCACTATCGGACATGGAGGAATCCACCCCTGGAGTCGAGGAGTTTGGGTCACTGATGATTTATTGATGATTTCCTTTGCCCTGAATACTAAGATTTAGTGTGAAATTAGGAGATCCATACAGACCATTGATCTCCTCCCAGTTAAAACATTAGACCACACTGTGACTGTTTGACAATAGGGTAGCAGATAGAATCTGATCATATCACCAAACTGATACTGGACAAGGGGAGGTCACTTTCCAACCAAGTATTTCTGAGAGGAGAAACTGGCTAGCCCAACCTGAAGAAGCTTCTCTAGCTTGGGGAAAACCACTGATGAAGGCCCTTCAGGCAAGGGGAGCAGTCTGGTAAGGAGGAGGCCGGTTGAAAGGGCAAAAGCAAAACTGAAAGAAAGTCAAATTAAATCAAAAGAAACAGAAAAATAGAAAAAGAATTTTACCTGGGCAGAGGGGACACTTGGTTGAGGCAGGGTTGTGCTTGATGAACCTGATGAAATATTAATAAGAACACAAAAGTGGAAGTTTCTAAGACTGTCATTTCTTAGCAGTTTATAAAAAATGAACACTATAACCAAACCAGAGAGAAATCAAGAAATTGCTTCTCTGTGTAGAGTAGTCACGCCTCACGCTGGAGGCTGGAACAAGACTGGGCTTCCAGCATTTCCATCATAAAATCTGTTCCCCAGTAACTGGTGAAACCTGTAAAAATTTACTTTGCCCAGAAATTTGGCATGGGCACAGCAGTGTGCAGCATAGGCCCTTTTAACACGCTTCAGAATAGGGATTCAGGATCACATTTCTGTTACCATGATGGCTCCAGACAAAGGGACAACATGACACATCACGCCAAGCGGCTAATTATCAGTGCTCAAGAAGAGCTAGTCAACTTAGTCAGGGTTCAAATTAAAGGGGGGGCGGCATCCTCAACTGTTTCATGTGGTATATTTGTGAAGGGTGGGCTGAAGAGGTTTGCTTAAGTCTTTGTACCTCAGGGTTTAAAAACAAAACAAAACAAACAGGATGAGGAAATTAAATAGAGCACTGATACCCCAACAACAAAGGCCTTGCTCAAGTGCTGCCAAAAACCCCAGATCCGGATGCAATGACATGTCCTGGTGCCAAGAAACATGCCTGGGCCCCCCATGAACTCCCTGAGATACCCACGGCCACATTCCTGGGATGGCCCAACATTCCTGCCCAGCAGTGGTGGGGTGACACACCACAGGGCTCAGCGAGATTCTCCACTAATTATTTCTCACTACTAACCACATCAGACACACTCCTTCCTTTACTGAGAGTTGCGCCATACTGGTAGGTTAGAAAGGTTTGACAAATAAAGCACCAAGGAAAAACCTAGCCCTGTAGGACTCTGTGGGGTTGGTGGTTTGCATTTGGTGACAGAGCTAAAAGAAAGCAACACGGGGAGCTGATCTGATGAATAAGGCTGGCAGTCAGGTGGTATGTGAGCTGTGATGGGGGTGGGGGTGTACATACAGGAAGGGAGACAAAACAGGCTTTGAGGAAAACCTTACGTATTCTGAATGGTCCCAACATCCCCACCCTAGAGCATCCTTTCCCACCACATTAATAGCATGGTTGTTGCCATCTGCAAAGTAACAAAGGTGCATTTTGGTTTATACCTGTGTTTTAGTTTTTTGTCATGTGATAGAGAGGAGGAGGCTTGCTTTATCTCATTTTGAAAATAATCCTATTGAGAACATAAAGGAACTCATTATGCATGATGTAAAATTTTTTTTAAATTGTGTGTGTGTGTGTGTGTGTGTGTGTGTGTGTATGTGTGTGTTGGCAATTCTGTAACTAAAACGTAAAAAACTTCTCCAAGTTGATGCTGCTGCTGGCATAGCTTAAAGGTCTTTGTTTCTGTAAATTCAATTGAGTGTTTCTATTTCTAAGTCTGGCAAGAGGTTCTAATTATTGTTAGAAGCCTAATTAGCATTTAGTATTACATTACAACAACTGCAGCAAAATTGTACCCATTCTCCAATAAACAGTATTCACAGTATGCAATCAAGCCGCTGTACCGAGCAATGAGAATTAATAGCACCGCACGACAATGGTAAATCCTCCATCTCCCGCTGTGTGTGTTTAATAATTTTTCACTCCTTCCAGATTGTTCCCATCAAGCACAATTCCCAAGGTCCTAATCAACCACCCTCCCCATCAATACTACACAGAGATCTGAGCACTGAAAATTATCTGCAATTTCAAAAAGTGCTTTGTTGCATTATTAGGCCACTGACCTAAGAGGTAATGGGTAAATAGTTTCTGAAAAATGTCCAAAGCACAACATAAATTAAAGCTTATAGTCTTGCCTGCTGTTTTCACCATAGCTATAACTGCAAACTATTACGGTTTTTACACAATATTCCTAACTATAATTTTACACCATAATATTGGTGCAAAGCGCCAAATGTTCTGCTTTCACGTGCCTTCATTTACTAAACAAGGAGGAGAGCCTGGGGAGGAAGCTGACATACTGGGTCCTTTAGAATGTCACTGGGATCCATGCTCCTCCCTTTCTTGCCCCCTTCATCCACACCCCACTCCCCCTGCCAAATAAAACCAGTTGATAATGTGTAAGCATTTTGCAAAGAATGAATGTAAGAGCTTTTCACAAGTAACCGTGTGAGATCAGTGGGTAAATGGAGCTGGATATCCTGCCTGTGCAAGCACTCAGAGCTGGCAAAGGAAGCTGGGGCTGAGGGAACAGTGTCCTCTGTTGTCTGCTGAATGGTGGTGACTGTAACAGTGTTGACAACTCACTGCTGGAGAAGAAAGACATTTTTTGAACAATCTCAAAAGTGTACTTTAGGCTAGAATGAAGAGGAGTTTTTGACCAAGGAAATCAAAGCCCAGAGTCTCAGCTCATTGAAGAACCAGACTCAAGGTGCTGTGGTATGACTAACCCACAGGTAACATGCAGCCCATCACAGCCATTGCCCTTAAGAAGATGCACTGTGTTGATCTAGGGTTGGGTCGGAAGCTGTGGTGTTGGTGCTGATCCTCTGCTTTACACAGTAGCAAAGATAAAGTGAACCTCAGACAGCTCAATCCACCAAACCCCATCAACTTCTGGGCCTTCCCTGAGCAAAGCTAGATGTTGGATTAGCCTGTGATCTGCCACATTTCAGAAACACAAACACTTCTCATTTTGTCACTATCCATCAACAACACTCAAAAGACTTTCATAACATTGGTGAATTAATCCCATCAACTTACAGGACTAATGACTTAGTATCCATACCAACTTTTTTCCAATATCACTATAATGCTATACTGTACTCCTCAGTCATATAGTCACTTGTTAATGCATTCCACAGATACTAAAGTGTCCACTATTGTTCTGGGCATTTGGGACACAATGGTAAAAAAGGAAGTCCAAGATCCGTGCTCTTGTGGAGTGGATCTTCCAGCCCAAGGCAGGCAGAGAATGTACCATTACCTTAATAAATAAGTGCATTACATCCTTGGCTGGAAGGTGAGAGTGGTATGGGAGGGAAAAAGACCACAGGAACATGAGAGGATCGGAAGCATCAAGGAAGCAGACTGTAGCACTAAACCAAATGGCAAGGGTGGGTTCTATGAGACAGCGACACTAGAGCAAAGACTTAAGAAGAAAGAAAAACGCTTGACATGGGTCTTGAGGTTCTTGAATTTCCTCTTCTAATTCTATGCTTGCCCTGCATCCTATTTTCTGATTCCCACGGTCAGTGTCTTATAACATTTACTGAGTGGTTTCCTATAGGGACCAAGTGCTCAAGAGGAAAATCTACATGTGCCCTGTCCATCTCAGTGACCCCAACAACTAGTACAGTGGCTAGCAAAGAGCAGGTACTCAGTAAACAGTCACAAGTAGGTGAATGCACACATGAATCACTGGTAACTCATTTACTTCTTTTCAGAACCCCAGGTCAATCATTCTCTACATAGTGGGCTGGTATAATTAAGGCTGAAGAGTATAACACTTTCTTAGAACTCAAAGAAAATGGACAATCTTCCAGACTGAACCCCAAGGGCACTGAGATCTAGAGAAGTGATATTTCCAGGATCAGAGTCCAGCTTTCCTGAACACTCTTCGTAGACTTTTCACCCTCCCCTGGAGAAAAGACCTCACAGGATGTCAGTGGTGACCATTCTGCTTCATCCCTCCACAATGGCTCTGGTGGTTGTTCTCTCCCTCCTTATGTGTGGGACATTTTCCTCTCTCTCAATAACCACTGGATATTTTTCCTTTCTGACTTATCCCTATTTTTTAATGTTCTCTTGCACCTCAAAATTTATACCATCTTGGCAAACCAAAGAAGCAGGTGGGAAAATGGAAGGTGACAGAATACACCAGACCTAGTCAGTTAAGATGGGACAGAAAAACAATGAGCTACCCATCCTGGGCTCCTCGACATACACCCAAACCCAGAAACTATCTCCCTTGTGTCTCCCAAACAGCTCAAAGAGTTGGGTGGGCCCCAGCAAAGGTAGGAATCTTCAAGGAAAGGAGTTTGAGAAGTTTCCTTCTTAAAGAAAATTCCTCCTTCTGTGTGCAAGTAGAGCAAGACCAATGGAAGTCCATTTCTCCACCTCCCTTTGTACTCCTGACCCATCCTCCACTGTAAAAGACAAATCCAATGGTACACAGAGAACTCTTTATCATCGACATCCTTATCCTCCCACCGGGCCCAACCCTGCTTAAAGACACAAGAGGAAACTGCTTCACCCCTCTCTGTTAACTGCTGAGGAAAGGACTGCCTTTCCATTCCTTTCCAGAAATGGTGTTACAAGAAAAATCAAACTTCAAGGAAAGGAATAAACATGTAACTATTCATTCTGTCGCAGTCCCAGGTCACATCATCTCAATACAAAGTCCCACTCATTTTTATTCACTCTGTATGAGAAAAGAAAGGGGAACTGTGGCATCCTAAGAGAAAGGCCAGGAGATGTTGCTCATGAGCCCAGGGCAAGCAGATGAAGAGCAAGTTTTCAGGCAGGAACAGCTTACCTGGTGCTGACAGGTACCCAGGACACACATGACAGTGACAAATATGAATCAAACCAACCTCTTCCCAGCTCTCAAGCAGCCCCAAATTATACAACTGAGCTTGCCTTTCTAGGATGGTAAAACGTAGGGATCAATTCCTAATAACAGTAATAATAACAGGAGGGACTTTATCTCCAGAGCTTACCATTGTGCTAAGAGCTTTCCATGCTTGTCCTTTTTGAAGCTGAGAGTTTGGTTGTGAGGCATCATGAGCAGGGCTATCATGATGGCAGATGACACCCAAACACATCATCATCATACAGCCCATATATTCATGACAGAGTCCTACACACACTGAAATCTGAGCCCACTCCATTATTATGAGCACCAGCCTGAATCTACGTGATCTTTGTGCCTGTGATTCAGGCAACGTGAGACTTGCCCTTAAAGTGGGAGCCATGAAGTATTAGTTTCCTAGTACATTTCTTTACCACCAGCAGTATGGTTCTCAGACCTGAGTGATGGGAGAACCTGCCCTCCTCATGGGGTAAGAAGTTCACAGAGCCTTGGAGCATGCCAGTTGTGCCCTCACCTTTTAAGATGCACTTCAGATAGCCAGAATTCCATCCCAGTCCACCCTACAAAAGTGAGCTGGTGTGTGCTGCCCCAGGCCTGCGGGATGGCTGTTTGTGATGAGCTGAGGGTGGACATCCAAATGCAGGTACAAGAGGTTCCTCCCAGAATAAGACAGGGAGCCAGGGGGTAGCTGAGGACCCAGAGTGGGCTCTCATCATGCAGCCATACCCCAGTTCCCTAAGGAAGCAAAGAATTCCAAACTAAAATCTTGGCTTTCAACTTCATAATTAAAGTATATTTTTCATGATGAGAACATAGAGCTTATTTTATTTAGCATGCATTAGTCTGGTTTATAATTTTAAATATTTAGACATAAGGTAGGTAGGCATCTGTACTAGTTAGCTTTACAGTGCAATGACAAAATACCTGAGACCATCGACTTAGGAAAAGAGGTTTATTTTGGTTCATGGTTTCAGAAGTTTCAGTCCATGGTTGTTTGGCCCTGTTGATTTGGGCCTGTGGCAGCATACTATAACACAGCAAGAGCATGTAACACATGAGGCCTGTTCATCTCATGGTGGCCAGGAAGCAAGAAAGACAGGAAGGGGCTGGGGTCCCAATATTTCTTTCAAGGGCTTGTCTCTAGTGACTTAACTTCCTTTCAATAAGCCCCAATTCCTAATAGCACCACAGGCTGGTAACCATCCCTTTAACACACAGACTTTTGGGGGACACTACAAATCCAACCAGTATCAGCTTCCAATTGTAGTACTGCCCAAGAACCTGCCAAGGTTAGGGGGAGTGGACTCTTTGCCCCTATTCTCCTCCCATGGTTTAGTTTTCCCTGTAAGTGAATGCTTCCTTTCCAGACACCAGTGGGTCTCCCTTTAGGCATATCCAATAGCTAAGAATACAGATTTACACCAAAGAGACAAGTGAAAGTAGGTATTCCATCTGCTAAAGGATCACATTATTCAGCAAACTACCTTGGTGCATTTGTTTGAACCAACTGATAAAAATTTATTACACACAAAAAAACCCTCACAGATTTGAATTTTCATGTGTAAAGTAAAAGCGTTAGGGAAAAAAAGCTTAATGACTCCCCCTTTACTAGTTCATCCAGGGTCACCATAGGAAAAAAATTAGAAAATGCAGATAAACAAAAGGAAAGATACTAAAATTTTTTTTCTATAGCACTTAGCAAGATGAACCTTGATAGGATTTAATACATAGACCCCAGATTTTTTTTCAATGTCATTATGAACATGTAAATATATACAGGATATAGGTGGCTAATTTTATAAGAATCCTGGCATACTATGATGACAAACTAGTGCCATTCATTTGTCAGGCCCTTGAAGTCCAAGGGTAACAGGACATAGTTTCTATCCCACAAAATGGAAGTGCTTTACCAAAAATCTAAACAAAGAACTATATAGGACTGTATAGAGGGTCTAGAGAGAGAGGAATGAGTCTTTATTACTAGGGGATAAACTCAGGGTTTTGTCAACTGTAACGTGTAACTATGGGCTTTCTACTCTCATTTAACAAACACTTACTGAGCACAAACTGGAGCATTGTGTATACAGTGGTGAATAAGACAAAATTCTACTCTCAAGATACTTACACAAACCCATTTATAAACAAATAGAACAGTGCCATGTCTTTCCCTTGACTGACATTCAAGAGGGGCTCAAAACCTGTGTTCAATAACCAAAGGAACAAAAGTATGTTGTTGGTCTACCTCTCTGTGCCTCCATTTTAAAGGCAGCTGATATCCTTGGAGTTACCATAACAGACAGTTGTGAAGTTTCAAAACACAACCTGGTATGTCTGTTCTGTTTCACTTAAAAATATGAATCCAATAGGCTTAATCCAAAATCTCCAGCTCTGAATTGGGTTACCATGTGTTGAATTTGATTTGTATTTCCATCAGTATCAACCCCAGCATCCTTATATAGACACCAGCAATGTACATGATTTATAGCAAGTCAGTCAAGGTAAAGCCTATAGCTTCCCTTCACATTTTGACGTTATCAGATTACTTCAGAAGCTGGCAGCAGCTACCATAAGTAACAAGCTGTCAGTGTAAATAAATCACTCTCAAAAAAAAAAAAAAAAAACTGCCTAAAAGTATAGATTAGTGGGTTTGGCCTTTTTTGTTTTTAATTTCCCTCTGCACAAGTCTCCTAAATATTTGATTTTATATATAAAGCAGAAATTCATTCATTTTGTTTCTCAAAATTAAAGGTTCTAGGCCTATCCATCTATGAAACTCAAGTTTCAAAAGAAAAGTGGCAGCCATTGTATATAAATCATACAACAATCAATTTGCAATCACCTAGAAAAGCCCAGGGTGTGGAGAACAACTAGCAGTTCTAAGAAGAGCAAGCCGTGCCAGGCCAATTTAATTTCCTTCTAGGATGAGTGACAGGCTGTGGAGATAAGAGAGAAGCAACAGATATCGTCGATCTGGATTGCAGCTGGCCTCTCTCTGTCTGGTCCCACATGATTCACCCATCAACGGGCTGGGAAACCTAACCTTAGTGGTCCTCAGAAGGCTAGAACACTGGACCCAGACTGGGATCTCCAATGTCTTTGCACCACCAGGAAAAGGAGGAACAATTCAGTCACTATCCTAGAGAGGCAGAGGGTGGGGCATGGCCACTGCACATCTGTTGCTGAGTTCAATGGTGTGAGGGGCAGCATACTCTTGTTCTTAGAGACACTAAGTAACACAGGGATGCAATAACTAGGGAGGTATAAAGAGAAGGTGTAAAGTCCATGAGATGGATTATAGAAAGGTCCTAGAACAAGATAATCCAGTATGAATAAGAGGAAGGAAGTGCTCTAGGTACCAACTTGAGTTCATACCATACCCCCCAAAAGAGGAAAGATGTCACTGAACTCAGACATCAGCAAGGATGGCCATGGGTCACAGTGGCTTCTGGACAGAATATGAGAGCAAATTTTTGTTGCTATGAGAAAATTAGGAGGGCATTAGAAACATTAGAAGCAACCAGATGCACATGATGGAGTAGTATTACTATCACTATTTGGTGTGAGTCAAGCTATAGTGCCCTATTCTTGTTCAACCATGACATGCTACACAGAAATGTCAAGAGCACATGCACAAAGGTACATAAACCCTCTCCTATCTGAGTAGTTTCACGACTAGCATCTTTGCCTGCCGCTCTCACCTCAAGAAACTAAACACTCTTAGTGTTTGTGGCCACATTTGAACTACTGAGGGTCACTGAGAAGGTCTGGAATCCATTAGCTCCCACCAACCCCATGATGTCCCAAACCAGAAAGTCTAGATAAAATGACCAGAGACTCTTGTGCTGCCCAAAGGAAAGTTTAGGAACTACTGAGAGGACAATGAAACATGAACTTGGGGACCTGATGACACATCTACTTATTCAGGGAGTAGGCCCTACTTTGCCAAAGCACCAGCAAATGAACCTTCCTTCTGACTGCAATGGGCACACAGAACTACCTGGCCTTCCCTCACTGATGAATGAAATTTACACATACCCATTTATTTATTTAAAAAAATTATTCCACCATCTATAGGTGTGAGTTTTAATTAATTTCCCTTCATGGCAACTCCTGCTGGGTCAAGGAGGCAATTAAACAAGTGATTATAATAAAACATAACCCATGTTAAAAATAAAGAAAGGCCTAGGGGAATTCACATCAGGGAATCAGTCCTAATGGGAGAATCAGGAAAGGTTTCCCAAAGGAAGAGACATTTTAGCTTAGACCCAAACATGATGAAGAGAGAGGTACATGTTCAGAGGCACAAAGGTAAGAAGGTAGGTCGACTTAGACACAGTGAGAGGGACTTTAACATGGCTGGGAAGTACGGTGCAGGGGGCAGTGAGACCACCATCATCTGAACCTGACATACCACAAAACAGCTTATCCATCTACTCAAAAATATATACTTCATCCCCATCCCTCCAGGTCCCTTTCTCTACATAAGCTCATGGCTCCAGCCCAGAAACCCAGCACACCCACTGGCACGTTGTAACATCTGGCTCTCACCCTCCTTAAGGCTCTGATAGGGTTCATGGTCACAAGCGTGGATCCTACTCCCCATCACTCCCTCTCTTCTGAGCTATTCTAGTAGCTTCATCCTTATCCACACAGTAACTTAGCCCTCTTCATATACAAACTTTCACTATTTCATTCAAGCCTCAGATTAGTCTTCTCCATCCTTCCTGAACACATTGATCAGGTTTTCAAGTTTCTACTCGTATGTACATACACACACAGAGAGAGAGAGAGAGAGAGAGAGAGAGAGAGAGAGAGAGAGAGAGAGAGAGAACTACAGCAACACAGGACTAAGCAAATATAGATGTTCAAGGACAGAATCACTTTTTTAGCAAGCCGTCCATTTTGAAAGGGTTATATGTGTAACCCCTACCACTTTTCAATATAATAGCTACCTCATTGTAGGTCTGGACTGTTATTATTCAGGATCTGCTTTCTATAGTAGTTTGAGATGTTGTATGCTTAGAAGGAAGATTATGTGTTTTGGTATCAAAGAAAAAAAAAGTACAGGCTTTGGAGTGAGGGGAGTTTCGCTGATTGCTGTCTCTGTCTTCTGGCAAACTGTTTAACCTCAGTTTCCTCATCTGTGAAATTGGGATCAAGTTTTCAGAGGGACATTATGAAAACAAAATGAAATAATGTGTAATTCAGTGCCTGGCTTATAGTAGACATTCAAAAAAATATATATATATATATATATATATATATATATATATATATATATATATATAAATTTTCTCTTTCCCTTTTCCTTCCAATTAAAGGAGAAAAAAACCAAAGATAACCTGAATGCAAATTTCAGTCAAATGAGTCCCCAAAACAAACTCATCTATGAAACATACCAAAATGTAAGACGTAGCTTCTATCAGACAACATTAGCATTTTTAGTGCAGACAAGTATACAACAATTAAACTAAATTAGAAAGGTTTTAAACTATCACTAGAAATGTCCTTTCTCAACTCTGCAAAATAAAAATAGAAAAAGAATTAACAGAGGGAAACAGAAATACCCACAGATTATCATCTTCCTTTGTTATGTTAAACAACTTGCTAAAATCATATCTCAAGATTTTTTTTGCATTGTCACGATAAAGAGCATATGTGCAGGTTAAAATAAGAATCCATAAACTACACCCGGTGCTGGTATGCAATACACATTTTAAAAGGCAGAGGAAACAAAAGCAAGCGATAACCACATGCACGTCTTACTGCAAACAAAGCCAGTGACCTTTCCAAATGAAGACAAGAGTATCACTCTTCTGAGTTTCTAAGATGAAACTCTAACAAGTCCCATTCCCCCCAGTAGATATTTTGTTTCCAACTTCAAGGCTGGTGAGGAAGTGATCCTCACATTTCCTATTTGTCTTCTGTGGTCAGCTGAGCTCAGCTACCCAAACACATATACACACGCTCAGAGGACAGATCCGTCATGCTGACCTTTCACATCTCCTACGCTTTTTAGCTGATCTAGATTCCATCCCACAAAAACATGCACATAGCATCACCATAGAGGAGAGAAATCAGGTAAAGGATGACAACGATAAATACCAGAGGAGCAAGCTAGAACCTGGACACAGGGGACATCACTCACGGAATTATTCAAGGGAGGAAGGTCAGTGGAAAGCTAGGGAAGCAGGCCATATACAATGCAAAATTAACCAGCGACCTTAACTGGGAACGTCAAAGGTCAAAGCTATTTGTAAGGTGGTGCTTACCAGGTTCAGGCGTCCTGTGCTGACCGCTATGTGGACTAGAACTCTGCAGATTCAAACACCGAAAAAACCAACAGAAGGAAAAGTTCCTCCACATCTGGAAGGAACTCAAGCTCTAAATGAAGAATGGCCATCAGCGTGGTACTACCACACCCACACCTGTCTCTCCAGTTCCCAGGGTGTGAGAACTGACTAATGTTGGAAGATCCTAGAATGTAGCAAGCAATCCACTTCCTAGTCCACGGCCAGCTTCCCTTGTAGGCTACATACATTTTCTTTCCATAAAACCACAGTCCTCCAAAGGAGGGCTCAGTAGGCATGTTGGTCATATTTCACACACTCTGGAAACCTCTGTATCACAGGTTTTACCTGCCGTATTTTCCCTCCAGATGAGATGAGAGCTTCCCTCCCAGTAGGGGCCATGGTCGTGAGAAATGAATGGTTTTTCTTTTGCCAGTAAGAAATCTTAAGACCTGGTGTAAAAACCACTCAGGCATAACAAGTTATAGCCCAGCAGGCACACTGATTAGCTAGGTTCCATAACCATAAAGTCAACAATAATCTACCTCCATGCCCTTTCGGCAGGTGGCTCACCTATGGATGCTCAGGAAGTCAGCAACAGTTCAGGCGAAATTATCTGGAGAGCATTATGCGTAAACATGAATGCTCCGGCTTGTCCTTAACTATACCACTGGGACTCCAGACCTGCAAAACAATCCATTACCCCCACTCACCACCAACTGCAACTTCTTCCCTTCTCCCCATGCATTCTCCCCACTGACGGTGCTTGTGCTTAATGTGCATAACTCTGTTCCAGGCCCTTTGTGCTCATCTCTGCCTTCCACACAAGGGGAGTCCTTTGTACCAGACAGGAGGTGACTAACTCCTCTTCTGTGGCATGGAAACTTCAGGCTGATTTTTCCAGTAGTGCTGACTGACTGTGCTAAACTGGAAACATCAGTCACACATTGGAAATCCAACTCCCTAGAGCATGGGACCACTGGCCAAAAGGGGAATGAGGTGCATACACAGACATACATAGAGACACATTTTTTTTTTCAACTTATTAAGGGAAAAATATCCAATGTATGACTCCTGATTCAACCTCTCAATTCTAAGGTTCTAGAAATGTTTCCTACATTTTGTTAAAATAAAAAGGACTCTAATAGTCAAGGAAAAATTTGTCAAACAGTACTTAGAAATGATTATAAATGTTAATACCCTATTTCTTTTTCTAAAGGTTTGAATTTTAGACTAAGTTATGTAGAAACAACTGAAATCATAACACATCTCTTTAGGTTCTAGCAGGGAGGGCTGAATCCAAATCCACCCTAAGGAAAGCCATTACCTTCCCTGAAAGCAGCAGGTGTGAGGCCTAATGACTTGTCATAATGAAGGGTCAGCCTCTGACATTGGGACTAACATCACTGTGTGACAAAGAGTGATTTACACAACCCTACTCAAAAACGGTGTAGGAAGTATGATGATTCATAAAATCATAAATTATAAATCAATTACCGGAGATAGAGAACTTGATTCATTCCCAAGCCCATTTGTTCCCAAGGTATGAGACCCTTTTATAGGCCCCTTGAATGAGAGAAGACAAAGAAGAGAAGGTCCCACAGGCCATTTCTGTTGTCCCAGCTTTTCTTTGCAAACCTATCAACCCTATAAATTTCATTTTAATCCAACAGTATGCACCTAAAGAAATGAGCAATGGATCACTGAAAAAAAAAAAAAAAATCCCTGGCCTTCAGAGGAAAGGAGACTGGATTCTTCTAGTTCCCAAACTCCAAGTGAAAATGGAAAAATCCTATTAAATATTTAGGACATTAAGCTGAATAGCTACACATATCCCAATAAGCAGAAACACCTGCAAAAAGATAACTAGCACTTTCAGGATTCATCTGATGTAATTTATGAACAATGATTTTTTTTTTTAAATCAAACATACTGTGTCCCTAAATTTCTATAGCACAGAAGTAGCTTTTTCACTCTTTGAAGAAAAGCCAATGTGCTGATGCTGCATTTGAGATGATGAAAGAATAACAATCTAGTTTGGCATAGCCCTGGGTACTGCTCCAGAAAAAGGCATTTACGGACAGGTGCAACCACACAATGCACACTCAGGAAGGAAGTTCCAGTCCAAGTCTCAGGGTGAGAGTCTCACACTTGTCCATCTTATGGCTCCACTCCCTAAATCCAGTAGAGCAAAATGGCAGACGTTCCCGTGCTCCTGAGCTTCTTCATATCTCTCGTCTTTACAATGTCTAGGAACAATCCCAAGAACCTCACCTCAACTCTCTTACTGAGATTCTAACATGAGAGTGTTGGAGTTCCCAACATAGAAATTGAGAAAGAGAATAAGGTCATGGAGTTCTAGGCACCATCTCAGACCTGGGCCTCCAAGCCATGCTCCTCTCCACAACCCCACACTGCTGCTTAAGTTGAAGAAAATATCAGTATTTTTCAGGATGCTTAAGAAATAAATCTTTCCTCCCATACCTCAGATAAATTTTAAAACTAAGAGAGTAAATGGCAATGCAAATAGTACTATTAGATATTTATTATGTTGCAAAGCTTGAAAACAGTCAGGAAAATGGAAAAGTTACTTTTTTCCCTACACAAATTTGTTAATGGGTGGCATAATGGGGAGCCCTGTTTGCTGGCACTATGTGAAACGTCTACAAATTGCCTCTGCAGAGCATTATAGGTTGTCAGACTAATGTAGTTGAAGATAATTTGGCCTTTCAGTGAATTGAACCTCACAGCACGATTATACTCCACAACCAAGTGGAGTGTCACAATTATTCTTTCATGCTGAATTACCATATAATGTCATGAGTCTACCTGTCATAAGTCCTGTAGCCCAAGCTGAATTTTTTTCCCCTAAATCTATGGTTCGTGGCAAAAAAATAATAATAATAATAATATTTTTTTGCTTCTAATGGAAATTTGATTGTTTTTATCAACAATAAATTTCATAGCAAATCAAAGGATATGCTTGGACAAACAATCCGATACTCAAGGTTAAAAAACACACGAATAATAAATTGCTGGTGCGTCATGTTCAATTTTTACTACAGCATTACACTGCAATAACCATAACAGGATCTAAATTGTTGTCAGAACATTAAACAAACCCCCATACTTCACAAAGGCATCCTGTCTGAGTAATTCACACAACGGAAACAACTATCAAATTTTCCACTGTCCCACTGCTACACCATACATCAGTACAATTTTATGTATTTGGACAATTCGTTGAATAAATTACTTCCATCCTGCCTGCTCTTGCCACTTCTGTTAAGAGTCATATCAGTTTTAATTGTCTTTCTGTCTATACGGAGCCACTGTTTTTCTGGCCTTTTCCTGTGCTATTTCCTGAGCACCAAAATAGACTATGAACACCCATCAGAACGCTTGGGGACATATGACTGCAAGAGAGAGGCATCCTGCCAGAGGCCAAGAGTGTCTTCCTTCTGCTTTTGATGACAACTGCTGAATGTGTACTTCGGAGTGTGACCATTCGTGGTATTTGTATGCAAACACAGTCTATCCAGCATCAGAGTGAACTAAAAGCTAAAGGTTTCCAAGACCCCACATGCTGCTCTGTTGCCATTTGGTTATTTACGTTCTTGATTCACTACAACATTCGTCCTGGCATGGCCAATGGGCTCAGCCTAAATTACATGGCCCTGATTCCATTCCCAGTCAGAATCCAGCTCACCAGCCAGTTCATGGCAAACCCCACAAGCTGTTTCCCTTTGGCTCGTTACTCCCCTGCAAATGACAAGCCTACCTTTCCAGGTGCACAGGGGCACATGCCGAAATTACAGCTGTAGAACAAGAAACACCATAATGGGCACAAATAAACTTTGTCTATAAGAGGGTGGAGTTAATGACTTCCCATCGTGTTTCTCAACACCTCCGATAGTAGACTAAATTGACAAGAACCAAAGGGAATCAGATCAATTGGATGCAACTCTGTTTCCTAAATGAGATCTTCTTAGGTCTGACTCCACTTTAGCATAATGCATTTGTACAAAGTCAACCTCCCAGGCCAGATAAGTTAATAGAAAAAAAAAAAAAAAAAGAGTAGAGGCTCCCAGGTACCCCAAACCAATGTGGGTGCTGTTTTAGTATGATTCCATCACCTGCATCACCACAGGCAAATAAAGAATTACACATTGAAATATCATCACACTGGCTGTTTGAAACCTGATGTTGCCAGAGAAGCCATTTTATGCTGATCTACATTTGCTATTTCCAGCAGGAAACTCCCTAACTGAACTAGCTCCAGAACAGGTCCACCATATACTAAACACTGGCCTGCAACACAGAGTTGGGTTCAAGGCTCCAGGTAGCCCAATTTTCCTTCTCAGAGTAACGTAGAAGAAGAAAACCCCATTCAGAGGAGTCGGCCCTGGACTGGGTGGCCCCATGTTAACTTGGTAGCCTTCCTGGATAGTGGAAAGTAACTCTTTATTTATAACTCCAAAAGCAATAATAAACACAGAACTATGATTTACTCTGAACCTTCCTATTATTAAAACACTTTGTCTTATAGTTTTATTGATTTACAATCTGTCCTGCTTACTTTTTTAGCATCTGAAAACAATCAAGGCACAAAGCTGCAAAATGTTTGGACATTAATTGTTAGGAGACAGCATTTTATTCCAGGCGAGGGGTTTGAGGCCTCGACAGCGGTGCATTCTGGTACTGGAATGATTTATGGTCTTGTAGCAATAACGATGCACCAGGGCCATTAACATATTGGCAGGCCCTAGGATGGATTAGTGGCATTGATTATTTCATGGGCCACTGATACCCATTTGTTACGAGGAGCTCAAAGATGGCCTCTTCCTGACTAAACTCTTTTACGAGCAGACAGCATTTTAAGTATTAGGAACCTGGGATTTGGGCCATTTTTTATAATCTTGCTGTCGCCTCACCTTAGTATGCAAGCAAAAGGAAAAAAAGTGTCAAAAAATTAAAGTTCATTCTTCACCAACAGCCTAATTCCTCAACTCATCATAACCATGTCTTCTTTAAAAATTAATGATTGCCAGCATTTAGCCACTGGTTGTTGCTATGAAGATCTATGCAAAAAGCAAGGATCCCTATAGAGTGTGTGATATATGGAATACTCTTTATTACTACAATAAAACTTACTGACATTTCAATACTTCTGCAAATAGCATTATAGTATCAATCTTCTGAATTAGGTTGAAAATTAAGTTGTAAATTAAAAGAAAGTGTACTTTGGAATACAACATGATATGTCACCCAGAAAAGGAGGACCTTTGTGCATAACTGAGCTGATCTGGGGAGCAGAGAGATGAGCCCAGTGCCTCAGTAGTATTGTTTAAATTCTAAAGATCTGGGTTCCTCCAGAAGAATCCATCCAGAAACCCGAATAATCCATCACAAGAGATTTTTTTCCCCGTTGTAAAGTCAAGGGATTTGACAACAACCTTTTATGAATACAACGAAACTCCAAATCCTAATATATTTTCTCCTTTGCCACATTCTTGCCATAAATTTCAAATTGGGCAACACTTGGAATAATAAATTCCTTATAAAATACACAGAAGTTACACATACATTATGCTTATAATGTATATATACATATATAAAAACTATTTCCTGCTCTGTGTCATCAGATACAAAATTACTCTCTATTCCCATACACCCCAACCCAGACTTCAGATGCTCAGAGCAAAGAGCTACCCAGGGCACTACACGACAATTCCCAAAGCTCCAATGGCTTTAAAACTATTCGGTTCGAAGGCTAATGTCACATACTGTAAATTACAAACAGAGTCAGATCAGAGCCAACACAAAATGGTTATGCGAAAGACTCCTGGCTTTCAAATATATATTTTTTGAAAAGTCAGGTGTCTTAAATCACTTCAACCTATCTTCCACAGCATTCTCTATATGCATGAGATGACTACATAATTAAAAGGGGGTCACTCTAATGATTCAAAATATCTTGATGAAATCCAAACTAGCCCATCAAAGATGACCCCCCAGTGTCTCTCAGGCTTGCTAGGGCTCCTGTAGCCTAGAAAGTCTTTCAGGTGGGTGTCTATTTTTGATACCCTGCCATTGCCTATTTCCAACATGTGGAGCCTACACACACCAGTCCCAGGAGAGTAAAGAGGTTGCAGGGCCAACCCTGCCTCTGGGAGAAAGAGACTCTGATAAGAAGGATTCTGAAGCAGAGTTCTGGATCAAAAGAAGGTGCCATATTAAATTAACCATTTGGGCTATTAGCGAAGGAATGGGAGAACAGTGCTGATATCCACAGGTCTGAATTTGGAGGTCAACATACTTCCATTCCATTCACTAACCTGCAGACTGCCCACCTAAGCTTGAGAAAGAGAAATACTCGGTACACTCACCACACGGGCACAGGAAAACAAAGCTGCTGCTTTCTTTAAGAGGATTTTAACACAAGGTGTGGACCAAAGTGGGTTAGAACTGAAGGAAATCTAAAGATGACCTCATCCAAGCCTTTTATTTCACACAGGGAAAAATCAAGACATGTTGTTAAGTGACTCACATAAGGCCATCCACACAAGTGACAGAAACAAAACCCTAGGTCTCCTCGCTCCATGATCTCTCCCAATGCTGCAGTGCCTCATTTATACACCATCTTATTTGCTACTTATTTCCCCTTCCCTCCCAAGTGTATAATTTTCTCATTTTCCTATGGTTAGATGTACTGTTACAGACTTCTCAAACTCTGGATTATATGATAAGACTCCATAACCTATATTACTGTAAATTTAGGAAAACGACCTTGGAGTATGATGGATGGTAATTTAGGGTTAAGTAGAAAACAATACAAGAGTTTGTCGTTTTCCTTGTTAAATTTTGAATTTTATTTAAATAGAGAGGAAAGATGTTGTCAACATGTATTTTAGGTGCATAGTGGAACTTTCGGCTTCAACCTTTAATGCATGAGGCCTTTGCATAAACCACCCATTATGAAAACACACAGAGAAAAGAGCCTCCTTCCCAACCCCTTAAGTTACCTCTTACCCTATCCAGCTTATCAATTAATTGGGAAAGGACACCTTCAATTTCCCCATGGAGAGTTAAGTTCTCACAGACTCTCTACAACTGTGACAGAGCCCAAGGGCTGCCACCAGATAGAGCGAGTAGACCAAAGCTGCCCCGGGGAAACTTGGCAGTGGAACATTGCAATACCTTGACTAGCAATCCTAAAACACAGTGCACCTCCCTGCTTGCTCCCTCAGCAACCAGAAACAGGTTTTCGGAAAGATTCCATCTCCTTGCCCCTACAGATTGCAGGACATGACCATCTCAAAGAGAAAGGGTCTTTTTTCCTGTTTCAAAGTTAAAAATTACCCCCTTAAAGAGTATTCCACAACCAAGAAGCAACCCAGGGTCACCACTGCAGGATGTAAGAAGAGAAAGACCTTTTCCTGGTAGGTCTAGCTGGAGCATACTGAAATGTAAACCTTTTTCTTTTCGTTCACTTCGAGGTCAAGAGCAACCAGTTACCTCCTCACAATGAACCACCCCTGGTAGACCTGAATGATATCCTTTAGGCCTCTCTTCTTTAGGCAAATCGTGGCAACCCCATAAAACTCTCCAGATACATCATTTCTCAAATGATTGTTGTCTCTACAGATCCTCTGGATTTTTGCCATATATCCCACATCCTTCATAGTCTTGGGAGTCCATATGGTATTTCAGGGCTGGGTGTTAATTGAAGAACAGCTTAACTGTTTGGACATGTTATGCATCTATTACCCAATTGTGACTCTTATAATGTTTGCCGTAGGACTGTATCTTTGGGGAAATGAATGCCAAATGAAAATTTACCCTAACCTATTTCTCTTTTTATTTTCTTACAGCTCTTTGTGATGATTTGTTAACCTGCTTCATTCTATAAGCTCAAGTCAGCCACAGAGCCAAAATTAACAACCAAGACCCAGGATGGAAGTAAACGGTTATTGACTAAGGTATTTGTCCTCTTTGAGATATTTATCCTTTTTGTGTACAAAAACCACTCATAAACATGACTGTTAATATGACTACAGTAACAAAGAGCACACAACGAGGGAAATAATTCTCAAAAATCCAGGTATCCTTCTGTTTCCAAATTCTACTTTAGATTTAGAATTTTTTTTAACTTTTACTAAAAACCTACCCCTAATAAAATCTTATTAATTCACCTAAGACATCTGGAAGTGGTAAAAAGGCTGAAGTTGAATTTTATCTGATTTTCAGTGGAGAATCAAATCAGGTTTATGACAGGTACTTAATAAATTACACGATGACTAAAAATATAATATGCCTTACAACATGATGATTTTGTACTTCCTACTGCTGGAGTGTCTAGGCATCACCCACTGATGATGTTCTTGGCCACAGGGCAGACTTCCGTGGGCCCGTGGAATGTGGATTGAAGTGACACTGTACCAGTTGAGAGCCTTGGTTTTATAGCATCACGTATTTCCACTGCCCCTCTCTAAGCCTTTACATCCAAACTAAGAAAAATGCCTAGAGAGTCACCTGGAAATAGAAACACACTAAGGAGAGCAGCCCCACCACCCTGTGGACCCTCAGTGCTAAGCAGAGTCTCCCCAGTCACTCTGCAATCCTACGTAGGTGATGATAAATACTTACTAGGAAGCGCCACTCAGTGCTGGGGTATTTTGTTAAACAGTATTGTGGTAACAACTGATAAATAATTAATGGTGCAAATAGGATTTCGAGGTCATGTCTGACCACGTTAAGAAATGTTGGCATCAGGAAAATAGGAAAAGCTCATTACGGTGTACTCTTCTAATCTCGCTTAACTCACCCTTGATAAATCCCCCTTCCTTACTACTGAAAATAATCATAATTAACTTTATGTCCAATAAGTAGGATGAACTTTGGCCCCACATGGCTGAACTACTGAAGTTTTCTTCTGTAGTGAAAGAACACATGCTGATAAACCAAATAACGAATGAAGGACATTTCCATAATCCGGAGCAGACAACTGTAGCATGGGCCACTTCCATGAGCACTCTACCCTCTGCTGGTTCCTAAGATGAACACACGTTCTTGTTTTGAAGGGCTGGATGGTGGCAACCATCGGTTCTGCAGTGACATTACAGAGGTAACTGAAGTGTCCTGGTCTGGTTAACCAGAGGAGGCCCCTCCAGTCACTCACTGCCCCCTTTGCCTCCCACCCACAGACAACACACAAGGAGGACATCAAAGCTGAGCATCAACAGGGAAGACCAAGTGCAGCAGGGACTTGGTCTCTCTTCTTCCAAAAGCACCTCTATGTACCTCCAAGGTGGCCTCTACAGCATGACAATAAGAACCATGCCATTAAAGGCAAGTTTCCGTTTTATGTGCTCAAGCCTACTGCGGCAGGATCCCACGATTCCCCAGGAAGCTTGATTTACCATCCCATCGCCCTGTTTTTATAGGGCTTGACTCTGCAAATGGAGCTGATGGAGACCTCAACCGCGAGTCACTGAGTCCTCAGGTATAATTGCAGATTTACAATGCCTACTGAAGTCATTCGGTCACACTCGTGTCTTCTCGACGTGCCTCTGGAGGGGACTTCCTGAGGCTTCTGCTGAGCTCTGTAAGCCCTCCCCCGCCCATCTCACAAAAAAGATTTTCTTCTTCTGACCTCAATTTCCCCCACCCCAGACCTCATGATCCTAGTGGCCCCATAAGGATGTGATGGCCACTGTTGGGGACATGGCGGTCACAGGTGCTGACTCACCTGCAGAGTAGCTGTGAGATACTGAGAGTGGGGGTGCAGGGGAGAAGGGACAGGAAAAGGGAGAAAAGCAAAACTGACTCTGAGTCACACTGGTGAGATCTTCCACAGCTAATCACACACAAGACTGATTCTTTGCTCACTGCTCTGCTCACTCGTTTTTCATTTCATACTTTTCACTGCCCACCAGCCTGTTCCACCAAGGTCAAGTGAAGGGAATGATAGCATGCACACCACACTGAGATTTATCATAAACAGTCTCTCCCCTTTCATGGGGAGCAACGGGCTCCTGAAATTACCACTTATGAAGATGAACCTGAGGAAGACAGTCACATGAGGAGGAAGCAGGCAAGAAGCAGCTTAGCCCAGAGGTACCACGGGACCCTGATGGTCTCCTTTCCCACACGTAAAATAAGGGTTGAGGCCACACACTAGCATGAATTTAAGTACATGCAAGACTCTGCCTCAATATCAGAACTGTAGCTCCACCTTTGACCTACCTAACACAGAGCATTGGAGAGGTTTCCCAGATAAGGTCATATCTGAGCAGATCTACATTCCAGCACATTGGACAAAGAGCATTGTTCAAAGATTTTTATACCCTTTGGGATGCTTCAGTTTGTAACAGAGTACCCAACTGAAAGTGGCTGAAACAATAAGGGTTTATTATTTGCCAACACAAGAAGTCCAAGAGTAAGAGGTTTCCAGGGTCATTCACCAGCTCGCAAAACCACCAAAGGGCCACCCCTGTGCTTCACCACTCTTAACCCAATACCCACCTCGGGGAGCAGACAAGTGTGAAAAATGTCATCACTTTAGTGTTTCTAAGTTTAAGGATTCTCACCTGCAATAGGAATGAAGTTGGACTAGACCAAATATATAGCAAAACTGTTTTTAAAAAATATTTAAGTATTTTATTATTTCTTTTAGGGTCGTGGAACCCTAAAAGACCCCTAAAAGTGAAGTTGCTCAGGTTGCAGAAGGCACCACTGTGCTCACTCCTCACCCTCCAAGGTTCTTGTTTACCCCTAAGGAGGCTCATGCCCCTGAGGCTCTGCCATCACTGGGTGGCTCCATATTCCAGGATGCCTCTTCTAGCACTGTTAAAGTCTAGCATTGATGATTCTAAAGTAGAAGATCATGATAGTAACAGTATTAGCAATATTGAAATTACAGTGACTTAATGAACAATTTCTGCTTTCTGAGGCTCTAGGAAGAAGCTACCTACATGCAGCAGATACTGCTCTTCTGAAACCATGATAAGTCAAGTGTTTATAAATCAGGAAAGGATGGAAGGAAAAAGGGAGGGAGAAAGGAGAGAAGGATGGAAGGAGAGTGAATTTAACTCTCATTAATGTAAAAAATAATTATCAAGTTATTAACAATTGCCATTTTAATCAAAGTTCATCCCAGTTTTATACAGGGAAATTTTTTAAGTAGTCCAAATGTTCATCAATGAGACTGGCAAAGCAAATTGGGCCAAATCCTGTTTGCTGCCATTAAACACCATGTTTCAGAAGAATTATTAATGACATGAGAATACGCACAAAATCAAAATATATGACATATGCAAAGGTATACTGCAAACTAAGATTATGGAATAATTCTAATTTTCTAAAATTTAATGTATATGTATTTAAAAAAAAAAAAAAAAAGGAAAGACAGTCAACCAAATTTTAGCAGTGGTAACTTCTGGGTAACAGGATGACAGATTTTTTTTTTTTCCTTCAGATTTTTCCTAGTTTTTCAAGCTTCCTACAGTGAATAGATATTGCATTTATAAGGGGAAAACACTGAATCAAACTGAGTGGTATAAAATAAAACTGAATTGAATCTTCTTTTGCTTATTACTACCAAACCAAAGGGCTCAAAAGTTCAAGAGATTTGGAGGGATGCACCTAACTCCAAAGAAACGTGAGGGGAACGGTACAGCCTCTGGCCCACCTACCAGAATCCTCTTCAGTGCTTTTTAAAAATAAGTTATATAAATTGTTCAGTCTTCCCTATTTATGAGAATGTCTAAGGAGATAGGGCTCAGGCACCTGCAAACTGGTTCTGGGAAGTATAGGTGTAGCGATTCTTAGAACAGTGCTAGAAAATAATAGAGATCATGGACACCGCAGAATCCCTAACAAGGACAAAAGAAACCAATTTCCCTTGATCTGCCTCCACAAATCAGGGTTCCACTGTGAGACGAGCTACTGCCCTCTCCCCCAAGATTTGCCAGAGTCCCCTGAAATACCCTAGGACCTGAATTCTGTGTAACATGTTATACTGAGCTGGCTATTGTAAACTTAATTTTATCACTTGTCACATCTTTCAACCTTTGAAAAATTACTCAATACCAAGGATTAATATGCAATATGATATCCAAGCGGTTAGCCAGCTCTGAACTCATATCGTCCCCAAATGACGCTCAATGAACACAAGGGTGGGGTGGCGGGGGTGTCATGGCTTTCAGGCTGCCACAGCCTTGAGGCTGCACAAAAAATGTGGGTGTGAGCACAAGCACAAATCCACTTTTGAACATCATCAGGGTGATAGATAATCTATGCCATTTCTGAAAATATGTCTCATGGATCTCCATGCAATGGATAACTTATTAATTTCTTTTTTTTTTCAACTCCCATTCATCATTTCTAGCAAGCCCACAGTCCTTCTCCCAAGACCTTGGCTTTCACTGTGCAGGCAGCTGTTACTGCATCCTGGGGGCCTTCAAGAGCCAAACAGTGAACTCTGTTGCTGTCCTAGGAATCCCAGGAAAGAAAGAGTGCACTCTGGAGATGCTTGATAAGAAAAAAGTCCCTGCCTGCAAACCAGGTATGTGGCCAGGTCGACCAGCAGCCCTTAGGAAAGAAAGTTCTTTTGTATTGTAGAACAACGAAAAAAAATTCAGAGACTCTTCATATTTCCAGGTCATTTCTTTAGGGAGAGGGAGAAGAAAGAGAGAGGAAGAGAGACTAAGGGTTGGGGGAATAAATTGTACTTATGTTATAAAGTTGAAAAAGGAAATAGTAGACCCATCAGCTTCCATTCTAAAATGTAAAACTCCCTTCAAGTTATTCCAAAATGAGAAACTTCCCAGGATCCATAAGGTTCTAGGTTTCTTGGAAATACTGAAAATACAATGTCTCACTATGAAACTTAAGGCTGAGACTAATTTGGAGTAAAGTTTCCTTTTTACTTTCCAAACCATTCTTGTGTTTGGGGTTTTATTTATTCATTTTTTTAAGGTTTACCTTCTGGAATTTAAATGACACTAATTCTTACCCAAAACCTCTAAATAAACTAGTCTCAGAAATCCCTTTTCTTTATTCACATAAGGAAACAAAATCCTAAATACAAAATATACATGTGGGTATGATTCAATTACAATAACTTGATTTATCTTCTTCTATTGCTTTATACAATCACCAATTATATTGTTTATAAAATAAAATCCTCAAATAGCTTTTTAACCAAAGGGTCTTATTTTCTAAATACCCATTTCCTAAATAGCAAACCTATTGTGAAACAGGCAATACTATACATTTTTCTTAGGAGAAAAAAAGATTTATGTTTATTTCCTCTCCAATTTTTTTGGGGGGGTCAGGGGGGCTGGTGGAATATATTTAAGGATTGGGCTAGAAAATTTTTTCTACTTACAAGCATTAAATACCGAGTCACTCAGTCATACACACAACATGGATAAAGACAGAAAGTCACTAACTTTTTCCTGAGCAAAAGAAGAGTGCATCACTGTTTCGATGCCTTCCTAGAGCAATAATAGATCTCTTTCCAGAAACATTTTCAAAAGGAGCAGGTAAATATTATTATTTACTACACTTTGACAACAATAACTGATTAAGGTAAATTTAGTGGAAACATTAAAATAATGGCAGGGGAAGAAAATTTATTCTGCAGAAACACTGTGTGAACTTATTGGAAATAATCAGCTGCTCGGTTTGAATTAAATGAGTGTGTGTGTGAATAGTTGCGGGGCTGAGGATGTTGAAAGAGAAAGCCTGGCACACACTGGCTGGAATCTGCAAGCCTCCCTCAGCCTCGACTGGTAGGAAAATCTGCAAAGATGCAAACAATCCTTGGGTGTTCAGTTAGCAGTAAGTAAATTGCTGTGGGAGCTGAGGGCGGGCATACTTTAGCAGGCAATTCCTCTCTGTCTTTCATTCTGTTTGTCTGTGTTAAATTCCCCCTCTGCCCTCATCCATTCTCACATCCAGTTCCCTGCTTTGTCCATCCATCAATCCCCTCACTTTGTCAGTGCTGACTTCATCCGGGCTCTCACAATCACACTGCAGCCATCCCGAGGCCACGGGGGAGCCCCCCTCCCCCGGCTGCCACCTCCTGCTTCCAGATCTGCGATCTGCTGACAGAGGGCCCAGCCGGCCGCTTGTCGTTTTCTATTGCACAGGCCAGCAAAAACACTAATACTCAACCTGATTCCTATCGTCCTGCTTTTCACCTTTCCTATCGAGGGGAATGGAAGAGGGAAAGACACAAGGAGAGAGAAGCGAGGTGGGGGGCAGGGGGGGAGAGGGAGGATAATGGAGAGAGATGTTTGCTGAATTTTCTAAAACAATTTGCACACCAGTCAGGTGGAGGCTCAATCCAGCTTCCTGTACCACACATCAATAGAAATCACAGGGAGAAAATGTAGCACTAATTAAAGGCTGATAAGCTGTAGTCAAGTGCAGTTTAGGGGAAAAACCAGCAGATGACCCAAGCCTGTGCCAGCTAACTCCATACAGCACTTTCATCACCAAGCTTAGGATGGAAATTTTTCAATGCTGTAACTTAAAAAAAGAAAAAAAAAATTATCTTCAAAATCAAACAGACTGGAAGAAAAATATTAGATGATCGTTTTTATTCAAAAGATCATGTGCAAAACATTTCACAGGGTGGGGGGGACTTACTAAAGAGGAAAAAACAGTTACCTAGCAACAAAACTATTTTAAAACATTCTTCAGTATATTGCCTGAGTGTGCGCTCTTAATCAAACGTGTATAATTCCAAGCATCCCCAAACTAATAAAAAATGTGTCTTCCCTAAATTTTCAACTCCTATTTTTGCCCCTAAACAGAGCAAACTTCACAATAAGCCATAATCAGATGATAAAAACTTTTCAGTGTTATGTATTTAAATTTCACTTTTAGAGTAGAAGAAAAATTCCACTTGAAATATGAGCAATAAAATTAGTAAAGCTATTTAAACAACTATGATTAAAATGATTTTAGGAGCTCAATGGGGTACATTCTGGAAACCGAAGTGAATTTTAAGTAGTGACAAGTGGAATGAACATTCGGGAGGTACCTGCGAGCCATTTTCATTTGTGACTTGGTCTTTCTACAGTCCGGTCTCTTAGGATTGGTACCTGCTGTCTCTGAAACTGAGAAAGCTCAGGTCCAGCAATTCAGAAACCCACCCCGATCATAACACTGCTAAGTAAGGGCATCAGGATTTAAAGGTAGCTGTTGGGATTCCAAGCCTTAGTCCAACAGATGGACATATCCTATCAAGTCACCCACAATAGTCTTTCTAATTAAGGAAAAAAACCTGAAAGATCCACTGGGATAAAAATGACTAAAGTGAATCAGCCTCTTGATACAAAGTGTGATCATGAAACATTGAGATTGATGACTTCATATATCATTCCAAATTCTTATCTGGAGAGACTATTCACTTTTTTATTGAATGAAACCCAGTTAGTCTGCCTCTGCAAACAAACTGAGTGAAGTTTCCAGAAGGTTGTGGGTGGCCTAGAAATAAATGGCCTTTCAAGGCAAAGGCTTTGAAGAGCTCAGAGCGTACTTGGATGCTTCAGTTTGGGGTATCTTTGCTCGGCAATCAATCACAGTGTCTTATGGCCACATCTTGCATCCCTGTGGATTTGAGAGGCAAACAGCAAGTGACCAACCCAGGTAGGTAAAACCACCGGATGAGAAGAGAGGAGGTGCATTTGAGTCTTCATGCAGCTTGGCTGCTACAAACCTCGTCCAGAACCTTCATCCACTGCTCGCCCCTCATTCCCTTTGTTTCTCCACCTACATGCCCAGATGGGCTGTGCCTGAGACAGAGGAGACCAGGGGAAAAAGGAAAAAAAGCAGCAGCAGAAAGTCTCCTCTGCTGTGCTCCTGTACACATCAGACATCTCTAATTAGACAGCAACAAAATTTTATTAATAGGATGGACATTATAGAATGAGCTTGTTATAAATGGGCCCTGTCAGGGCCTTATTCAGCTACCAAATGAGTATTCTCAGTTCAGTGCTCTCATCTGAGGCATCACGCCTAGTGCTGGATAACAAATGATTGCTATTAACCGTATTGTTAGTAATGATGGCTGAAAACAAACAAAAACCCATAAATAACAGTCTACAGAAAAATTAACCCATAAACTTGATAGATATCCAGCTGAGAAATAATAAATGACACTTTGGGGCCTGCTGGGAAAAGCTAGTGGTTTTTGTTTTCCTCTCTGTCATTAACACATTTTCTGTGCTAAAAATTAGATTCTGATATATAATTATCAACGCTCCCAGATATTAATTCTGCTATTGCTCCCTCGGTTTCTCTTCTGCTGGGCTATAATGTTATTCACAGATTACTCTGAGAAAACACATCAAACACTTAACAGAACAGGTCAAAGTGACAAGCAGCTTCTGCTGACAACACCAACCTGCACAGTCTCTCTCTCTCTCTCTTTTTTTTCTTCAAACCAGGGACACAAAACAAATTTCTCATATTAATTAACTAGGGTTCCCTTCCAGCCACAACAGGCCTGTGCAATGTGACGTGAGCTAAGCAAATCCTCCACTTTTCTAATGAAGACTGCCAAGGGAAGCAAGGAGTGGCAAAATTATCTTGCATTTATGACATTCAAATCCACACTCATTAGTGTCTTTCGGGGAGGAGACAGGGTTTAGAGGAACTTTGCAAAGGTAGAACATCTTTCACCTTGAGCCACCTCCCCTCAAAGGGGCTTAGCAGAAGGGCAAAGACATGCACACACAATTAAGCATGGGAGAATGAGACCTTCCCCAAAATGAGCTGGAGTCTCAGCCAAGGAACCAGCATTAGCACTGTCACTGAGAAGGACCTTGACTTCCTAAATGTCATGACTTATGCATGATTAATTGACCTTGACTGGAGAATGATCTCACCTGCCGCTGGCTTATTTGTCAGGAATCATCCAGAGAAGGCTTTTCCACAGAGGAACCCCAGAAGCCGATGAAGACACGCACATACATGCATGCAAACACACACACGCACGCACACTTCTCTCAAACACGTACATGATGCCCCCATCAGCAGCATCACCAACACACTCTATGTGTTGCTTCTCCTGTGGTCTCTGAAAATTTAATTTCAAGGAAAATAACGGGGGAAAAGCTTTACAAATCGAAAACACTTAGGTGCTCAGTTTAGACAATACATAAGAGAATGGTTGTGTTCGGTTAAAAATAAGATGGTGAAATTTGAGACGAAAGATAAATCTGTGAGTGGGGGTGACATCCACGCAAACAGGACAATGCAAACAAGTAAATGGAGAAGCAGGGGCGGGATGCGTTCCCCACGCCCGTTCTTCTATGGGGAAGCAGCAGCAGCCACTTCCTGTTTCTGTATGAATGCCTTCCTACATGAGCTCTTTTGCCATTTAGGAGAATTAAAGGCAAAAACAGGGAAATTCTTTACAATGAGGCCATGTGGCCAAGCCTCTGAAACACAGAAGCAGGTGAAAGACAGCAGGCTGGGAGCTGCTACTGAGAAAGCAGACAGAACAGGGTGGGGCATTCTGACCACTCGTTTGGAAAGCCTTGTTAACTCTGAACCGCAGATGTCCCTTCTTTGCTTTCAAGTTCTTTCGAGGCCATGGGCAGGCTGATCATGCAAATAATATTTTTGAGGTGGGATTTTTTTTTTAAATTGAGCCAATGATCGCTCATCATCTCCCAAGCCTTGTTTTTAACCTCCACGCCTCATCCCCATGATCACGTGGCCTTGATGACAAGAACCTAAACTGCAAATCCCACACCTCCCGTGCACTCCATTTTCTCAGTATCTGGCATTGCGATATTAAATAACTATAAAACTAGAAAGCCAAAATAACTAAATCACCTGGCAGCCAATTTCTGAGAGTTAAACCACAAACCCGGAAAATGGTGGAGTGTGTTGAAATAATGTAAAGGAAACCCATAAATTCAAACTTTATGTTCTGTAAAGAACAAATATGAAAAAGGCATCAAAATAATGAAAGATTGTTTATGTATTCTGGCATGAAATGGGAATGTGTTATGAGAGAGGGAGCAGTGGCGGAGACAGATCGACGAAGCTGACAGTGTGGTATTCATCCTGCGTGGTGGAGCAGGCGTCCCGCTAGTGGCAGTAGACAGCGCAATAAATCAAGGGCTCTCGAAGCTGTACCTACAGCTTATTACATCCAAGATGACAAATAAATAATAATCCCTGTCAGAGCGGCCCTTTGCTCAAGGATTGAGCCTGAAACCTTTGGCTCATCACTCCTCATCTTAAGTGAAAACACTAGAACTAGGGAATTGGAGGCCACGGTTTGCTAAGCTCATGAAACACAAAACAAGCGGGACCCGGGAACTAGGACTGAACAAGAAAGGTCAAGAAGTAGGGAAGGATAAACATTTAAATAATCCTGACCAAGAGGCCGCAGAGCTACGGAGTGGATGTGGGGGTAACATGTTTCATCTTCAAGGGAGGGAGGAGAAAGCTGGGCACCCATTCCTTGGCTCCACCTTTATCGGGAAGAAATACCAGGCTGAGATTCAAATGCAGTACTGTCAGGCAAAAGAGCTGGGTCACAAAGTCACCTAGGACCCAAACAGGAGTGGGCCCCCACCCCCCAAGCCCCTTACCTGTTCACCCTCCTTATTTGAGCCCCCAAGCAATTGGCGGAACACATCTATTCCAGTTCCCCTGCAGCCTCAAAGGAAGGACAGACCCAGCACAGGCAAGGTGAAGGCTGAGCCCCAGGCCCATCCCTGCACCTCCCTGTTTGTCGTCTTGGTCATCTCTCATTTGCATTTTCCATCTGGCTCTTCAATGTGGAGACGATACCCTCATCTCTAACTCTGCCCGACTTCAGTGGATTTTATGACCTTGAACTTGTGCCTTAACCACGACCATCACTCTTCATCGTTCCTGACTGGCTATGTGGACTGTTTCTTTTAGAGCATCCCTCTGTCTGGGTGGGTTCCACATTTATAGTGGTTCCCAAATTGGCTTTCCAAAAACAAGGGCATTCTCTGCTCCCTAACATGTCTATGCTTCCTTCACTACCTCTGGAAAGCACAGAGGGAGAACGTGAACCGACAGGACCAGTGAAATTTGGACTCCAGCTCCCGAAGGGATCCATGTGCATGCACATGCGCACACGCACACACCATCCTAACAAACCCGGGATGTCTGTCTTCCAGCCTCCAAATCCCCAGTACCCCTAAGTTCTAAGGAAAGAATATGTTTTGTGATTTTTAAAGAACTGCATAAAGCCAGGGGTGGGAGGGTCTGTAAATGGGAATGAGAGTCACTGTAATGGTCTAAATTCTAATAACTAGAAGAAGAGTTTCTGGTATTACAAAAGGGATGTGGCCACCATTTTATGCCTACAGTGCAATGGGTCCCCACCACTGCTTCATCCAAAGGGTACCTGTTAGAGTGGACTTGAATTCAAATTCTGACTCCATAGAAGTTGAAGGTCCTCAGGTAGGTCACTGAACCTGAGTTCCAGTTTCCTCATATGAAATAAAGTACCACCAATAATTCCCAACCCATAAGACAGTCTTGAGATTAAATGAGGTCCCAGGCTCGACACAGCCTAACATAATCTGGATGCTCAACAGATGTTAGTCCCCATCCCGTTCACCACTCATGGCATCTGGATTAGTGCTTCCTCATATTCTGTTATCTAATACAGCAAAATTCCACAGGAATGGTGTCATCTGCATGACTTTAGATCCCCAAGAACCTTCAAAATATCCAAGATTCTCTACAGGAACACAAGCTTCTTGGGCAAGTCATTTGAGCCTGGAACAATTACTTAGCCCAAACTTGGGAGAAATTCATTTAAAGCTTTTAAAAGCTTTTGAGCCTCAAGTGGACAGTTTCCACAACACAACAGGGTCTCCTCTACCCTGTAATTCATAACTGTGACTCTATTCTTAGAGATGAGCCAAAATCTGGAAAATTTATATGCAGTGATGAGGACAAATATTACACTGTTGTCACAGTAACCAAAAATGTGGCAGCAAACTAAAGAGCCCATAGTAGGATATTTAAATATGTGCTAAATTGTTTTTTTTTTTTTTAATAATGGAATGCTTGTTGGATAGAATAGTATGCAGGCTTCAAAAAGAACACAGCAAAATGTGTATGATCCCGTTTCATGAGAAAAAGGCAAGATACAAAATGGACATATGGTTCTCATTTTAACCATGAGGATAATACTGTTAGTAAAAGACAAAGGATATACACAAATAACAGGAGTTGTGATCATATGGCAGGATTAAAGACAATTGTTCGTATTCTCTCATTTGCTTTTCAAACTTTCTATGATTATCTTTCATAGTACCTTTTTAATTTAAAAAAAATGGTTTTACAAATTTGAAAGTATGAAAACTAAATGAATCAAAAATTGGAAAACTGAGAGCAAACTCCATAGCCACCCAGGTTTTGCTGACCCCTTGCTGTTGCCTGCCATTGAAGTTGCCACCATGGAGACCGTTTGTGAGATAGTGACAAAGGATGGAACCAAAGTTATTTGGAAGGTTGCTCTGCTGTTCACCCCACCCTCCTTTTCCAGGTATGCCCCACAGGTCTCTGCCTGCCCTCCACACACAGCTTTAGCCTTGACTCTGAGGTCACTGGCTCCTCCTCCAGTGTTCCCAGGTAACCATCTCACCAATGAGAAGACTCTGATTTCTCATTTCTCTAGTCTGAGGGCTTTGAGTCCTTGTTGTAACCTCACATAAAGGCCTGCTGGCTTCCATCCACTTACTGTTCCACAAAACCATTTCACAAGCAAGCCACTGAGGCAATGGGGGTTTGAAAAACAGAAGGGCTCATTGTAATTACTCCAAACCTGAGCCCATGTTCTTTCCCAGCACAAGACTTCCAGTCCTGGGGTCTCCCTCTTTTCTGTTTCCTACTCCCCAAACATAGCAGGGAAAAGTCTCAAACTGGAAATTAATAATTCAATTTTCTTTGTAAATATTCCAACTCACATAACTATTACTGGTACTTTGTAGATTGGAGTCCTATTACCAAAAGACACCTGGGGACCCTGTCCTTTTCTGCAAATAAGGGAAAGAGGAAATAACACAGAGGGTTTTATTTCTTGCTAAATACTTCAAAATATGCTTTAACTCTTTAGCAATAACCCACTCATAAGATAAGGTCACTTCCATTGTCTAGGAAGACATTCAATTTAATACTCATATTGAACAGAGTTCAGTCATGGAAAACTTCCACTTGTGGCAGTTTCAATTTTCGGTCTTAATTTATTCTTGGTGAAATGTGGTATATATACACAATGGAATATTACTCGGACATAAAAAAGAATAAAATGATGGCATTTGCTCATAAATGGATGAAGTTGGAAAATATCATGCTAAGTAAAATAGGACAAGCCCAAAAAACCAAAGGCTGAATGTTTTCTCTGATAAGTACATGACAATACATAACAATGGGGGGTGATGGGGAGAAGAGAATAATGAAGGAACTTTGGATGGTGTAGAGGAAAAAGGGGTGGGAGGGGGTGGGAATGGAAAAACAGTAGAATGAAACAGATGGTATTACCCTATATATATGTATGATCACATGAATGGTGTGAATATACATTGTGTACAACCATAGAAATGCAAAGTTGTGCCCCATTTGTATATGATGAATCAAAATGTGTCTGTAAAAATAAAAAATATTTTAATTTAAAAAAAGTGCTAAAAAAAATTTATTCTTGGTGTTTTCCTTTTCTCCTCCTCTCCCTCACAGTTGCCTTGAAGGCAGCCTCATCTGGTGAACCAGTTCAGTGTACGAAATGGGAAAGCCGACAGAAGGTGAGGAGCTTGCTCAGGACACACAGTTTGCGGCAGGGCTGGGACTCTGCCGACTCAGGCTTCTGGTCTTTCCGCTGCCCCATGGTGGTTCCATTACTGGTTTCCACGCAGCAGAAAAGTGACCACATTGTAGAAGAGTATGGAAGGTGGTTCCATATGGCCAACGTGAGACCAGGACTCTACCACTAATCCCACAAAGAACACCCTAAGGTCAACAAATGGTCAACAGGAACCTTTGGGGGGAAAGAAAGTGAGGGGGGTGCTGCACCATGCCAAATTCTTAAAGCATGCTGTTGTTGAAGATTAATTTTTTTTAAGGCACATCCTTTGGGGTGTGTTTGGGTTCATTGTGTTAAAATGAATTAGCAAAAGATGTAAGAAAAAATAATGCAACGATTTAATAAAATACTACTACTTTCTAAAGGTCCTTTTAAAAATAAAAACATGGTGATTGTGCTAATAGGTATTACATACATTTGCAAAAAGAAAACTAAAAGGTGGTTATTGTTGAATTGAAAAAGTCCCAGAATCCCACTAAGAAAGTAATGTGAGACAATAATGCATATTTCAGGTACACACTATAACTGACTTAAATTATTATGGATGTACTTCATACTTAATTACCTTTCTAAAATATGTTGGGGTATTTTGTCATAAACTCTGCAGAGTCCGCTGTACCTCTACTAAATGCTGCTCTGAAATGCAAACCCTTTGCTAATGTTTTTATTTGAATAACTTATTACCCAATATAGCAAGCATCAACACATTTTATAGAACCAGAACTTGGCTCTCTGAAATTTCTCCTACCCTAATGCCAGTCACTGTTGGGAGCATTTAGTTATAAATTGTCTTTCAATAAAAGTAAAAGCTCCCAAAACAACAAAATGAAAAGACAGAGCAGCTTAAATCAGGGGAAGTCAATTTCCACATGCCGATCCTAAATATTTCATGGCCCTATTTTATTCTGACATTTGTAGATGACTAAAGTGTTACAAAGGAAATAAAATGCTGATTAAAGAGTTCACTGTCATAAAGGTTACTGAATTGTAAATGGCCCTTTCCATCTTCCTGTTAATAGGTACCCAGCTGTAAACATCATGAAGGATGTGGCGGGAGGGCGGCTTCCCTCCTTTAGGAGCTGTACATACATTAATCACTGAATCACCAAGCCATGCTTAATTGCAAGCTGTATATCACACAAATCCACAGTAAGTAGAAGGAAACTCATTATTGCTGCTTCATAACTACTGGGTACTTCTCATTTTAACCTCCTCACACCTGGGACACTTTGGTGCTTTCCAACAGGAATGCAGAAAAGGTATTACACCACTAATTACAGCCCACACCGGCACCTCCATCTCAGCTGCCTGGAAGAGGAAATGGAACTCTCAGATCTGCAAATCCGCCGCCATCCCCGGCTGCTGCCTCATTGCTGCTAAGTGACTTTTATAGGATGCTTCTCCCTCCCACCTACCTTACCCCCATCTTTCCTCCCCTTCTTCCCTTCCTGGGAAAAGCATGTAGAAATCCATTACTCCTTGAGAGTTTACAGAACTGTTTAAATGATAAAGAAAAAAAAAAAACTTGCAGTATATTTTGCTTTGACAAAATTATTGATTTAAATCCCATACAATAGCACAATACTATTTAAAGGTCAACCCAAGAAAAATGAGTTTACACCCGAACAGAGCCGAGCTTATCTGTCATGAAAGTGTAATGATGTGTTTATTCCCTCACTAGAGTGTATATATTTTTCAGGAAGATATAACAGTCTACTTGCAGGTGAAATCTGCTCTTAAATGGGAATTTCAGGAGATATTTACATTTCAGATGGTGGGGCTGAGATCTTGTAGCCCTGAGACCCATTTCTGTACTTAATAGTCAGGTGAGTATTTATTTTCATCGCCTCAAAATTATTCTTCTCACTCTCAGGTCAAAAACGAGATACACAGATGAAAACTATAACCACAACTCATACAGAAATCTCTTAAGCCTAAAGCTAAAACAGAATGCAAAAGTACCACTGTCTGTGCCTTTCTTGCATTCTGGATTTGCTTTGACGTTTCGAAAATATGGCACAAAATATTCTGTTTGTTATTTCTAGAAGTATTTGTCATTAATAAATCTGCATATTTGTACTTTGGTTTTTTTTTTTTTTTTTTCTTTTCTAAAGGCCAACAGATGTGCAAGCTCCTCATGACTATCACCCCCTTCCCCAGTTGACTTGGACCTCATTGGGACAGAAAGAAGGGCACAAGGGGAGGAGACCTCATACCCTGCATCTAGGTCACATCTCCCCAAAGCCTTGGCCCACTACCTCTCTGCTGAGCTCAGTTCAATCAACATTTCTTGGACAGCGGATACTATGATAGGATGTGGAGATACAAAATAACACAACACCTTCTCTCTTGAAAATTGCCATTCATTCATTTGGCAAACAATGACTAAGCATCTATCATGTGTCTGGTACTGTGCAGTGACCTCTCAGAGTCATTGGTTTGCAGGGCCAACAGTGAATGTGTAATTATAAGTGACATGACTTTCACAAAAGTAGATGTTCAAGATGCAAAGGAAGCCACAGTCCAGCCCTCCACATTCCCTTCTCAATGCCCCCCAACACAGTCACAGGAATGTTCTATTGTTCTTCCTGTTCCTCCCCACCCATCCGTTGCTGAAGAGAGCATAAGTGGGCCCTACAAGTTCACCTAAGACTCACTTGGTGGTCTTCCAGAAATTATGAAACAGATGGCTTCAATAACCACAGTTCTTCATGCTTCATGCACAGCAGGATGATCACAGGCTTTGGAATCGAGCACACCAGAGGCCACAGATAAGCTCTACCATCAGCCACATTTCCTTGGGTCTACTGCTCAACCCAGGAGCCTCTACTTCATTATCCATCATTCAACCACCCAACAAATACACTCAGAATGCTACCAGATTCCAGGAGTTTGTCTGCATAATTATCTCATTTCTTCTTGACAATAATCTAGAACAAGTTCTACAACCTTGCTCTCTCAGGAATCACAACACGTATTAATTTATAAGTTACATGCTCTCACATGTTAATTTATAAGTTATATGAGTTTCTTTCAGAAAGAAGAGCATATAACTTATAAATTAATCCGTGCCAATGTATTCATAAAATATACGCAACATATACAATGTAAGGAGGAAAAAGAAAATGATGATTTTATATGTAATTCTATTTAATGATGCCAAAATCCTTTGGGGTCAACATATATTTTGTTTTATGCAATATATGGATAATTTTTTCACTAGATATCACATATTAATGCCTAAGTGCTTTTTAAAATATGGCTTAACATTGTGTAAAAAAGCAACATAAAGGTTTATTAGCTCAAATTTCAGTTTAACACTTGTTTTTGATAAATGAATAATAGCTTTTAGAAAGTTACTTAGCTTTTAGGGTCTGAGCTGAGAAATCTGCTGATATGCATATTGTTTTCCCCTCCATATGTGATCTGATATTTTCCTCTCATGGCCTTTAAAATTCTATATTTATTTTATATGCTGGGCATTTTCATTATAATGTGCCTTGGTGTGGATCTGTTGTAATTTTGTACATCCAGTGTCCTGTAAGTTCTTGTATTTGATTTTCCATTTCATTCTTCAAGTTTGGGAAATTTTCTGATATTATTTCATTGAATACATTGTTCATTCCTTTGGTCTGTATCTCTGTGCCTTCCTCAATCCCAATAATTCTATAACTAAATAGAATAATTTTTTAAAATAAATTAAAAACAAAGACAGTTACTTAGGTAATATGTATTTGTTTCCAACTGCTGCCTTAACAAATTACCGCAAACTTGGTAGCATTTAAAGAAAAATTTTATTTTCTCACTGTTCTGGTGACCAGCATCTGAAGTCTGTACCACTGGGCCCAAATCCAGGAGTTTCCCTCAGAAAGTGTATAAAGAAACATGTTCCTTATATTTTCCAGCATCTGGTGACTGTTGGCATTCGTGGGCTTGTGGCCACATTACTCCAATGTCTGCTCCCACTGACTTATTCTCTTTTTTCTGGGTCAAATCTCCCCCTCTCTTATAAAGACTTCGATATCAACATTTAAGGCCCACCAGGATAATCTCCCCATCTCAAAATATTTCATCACATCTGTAGAGATTCTTTTCCATATAAGAAAGTCTCCAGAGATGAGGATATGTCATCTTTGAAGGGCCATTATTCAGTATCACAGTACATAGGGGAGAAACTGATCAGTGGCTCAGTTTATTAAATTATGACACTATTTTTAAATCATATTAACTAATGACACTCAGATTGTTATTTCAGTTCAGTGAGTAAAGGTTCACATTCCTTCATGTCAACTAACCAACATCTGTGACAATTTTATATTTTTAACAAATGAATTGAAAACCCACTAAAACTCCTCCTTTGGCAGATTTTTTAAACATATTTTTTTAGTTGTAGATGGACACAATACCTTTATTTTATTTATTTATTTTTATGTGGTACTGAGGATCAAACCCAGTGCCTCATAGGTGCATAGTAGGCAAGCGCTCTACACCAAGTCACAACCCCAGCCCGGTAGATTTTTTTAAATGGCCAGAAAATTTATTTTCCAAATTTAAAGTATGCAGAGCTGTATGTTTTTATAAGTGATACCCCTATTCAGTTTTCAGCACTGAACTCACATGATAATGTTTCCAAACATCTATTTTCAAAATGTTGTCTCCAGAGCATGAGTTTCTTTCAGAAAGCATCCTCTCAAATCCATTTGTGGCCAAACATGTACTAGGTTTTTTAATACCAATGGGTATTAGAAATGGACAAATTAAGAAAACTTGAGTCTTTTTCATTCCTGGGCCATCCTAGTAGTTACTCTTAGTTGGGGGCCATCCCAATTTAAGGCGGGAAGATGGTGGCCATAAAGTGGATGAAAAGTCATTGGGATCAATTAATGCTCGACTCCAGTTCCTTATAAAGTGGAAAGTACATGCTGGGGTCTGAGCAGACTCTGAAGATGGTGAAACAGGGCAAAGTAAAATTGGTCATCCATACCAACAACTGCCCAGATCTGAGGAAAGTGGAAATAGAGTACTATGCTATGTTGGCCCAAACTGGTCTCCATCACGGCCATAGCCATAACAGCAAATTGGGCACAACACACAGAAAATACTACAGAGTACACATACTGGCTACCATGATCCAGGTGATTCCAATACCATTAGAAGCATGCCAGAACTGACTGGTGTAAAGGAGACCATGTTAAATTTTTCTTTAACAAAACTTGCCAGAAGAGGGAAGGGGAAGGAGAAGGAGAAGCAAGAAAGGGAAGAAGGGAGGGAGAGAGAGGCAGGCAAGCTTGAATTTGTATAAAAGGAAAACTGGAAACTCACATTTACAATGTGAATAAACTAATGAACAAAAAACCTTCAAATTGTTTTTCATGACCCAATCAGAAAACCTCTTCTGATACCATAGATTTTTGAAGTTAATCCCCAACTCATAACCAAGTATTATAAAGTTTTGGTTATTAGAGGATTTACACAATAAAATTAAGTTTAGTGCTGACATCCTGTAGCCAGAAACCATAATAAAATTTGCAAATGCTGAAGACAAAAAGAGGTGAAGGTGTCACTATCGACTTGCATTCAAAGAAAATTCCCGGGTGGCCTCCAGAACAGCCCCAGTGTCTTTAGTAGGCATCTGCATGAAGCAGGGGTGCCAGGTCAGCTGAAATATTAAATATTGATCCAACTTATTCTCATCTCACTTTTAGATTATAAAAATTAGAAACAGAATTCTAACACCATCTTCCAGCACACCCCATGGTTCCAATCACATATTGCCTGAGCCCACGTTCCTCACTCAAAGGACTACTGCTTCTGAATGAAGGGTGAGTATTCTTATTTTACTGATGGGGAAAATAAGGCTAGGAGAGGCTACGGTCAGTGTTGGGGCCAAGCTGGAGTTCAAATCCTCGGACTGCATGCCTGGATTACATCCCATTGCTCTGTCTTCCCCGCAGTGGGTGGGTGCAGAGGGGAAGGCAGCCTAGGAGAGGGGCCCAACACCAGTGCTGAGGCCACACTGCAAGGACTGAACCTCACTTCCAACACTCCCGAGTTACAAGAACTTATGCAAATTAGACTCAGTAGCTTAGTTTTCCTGTTTT
Source organism: Sciurus carolinensis (assembly GCF_902686445.1). NCBI lineage: Eukaryota > Metazoa > Chordata > Mammalia > Rodentia > Sciuridae > Sciurus > Sciurus carolinensis. The sequence continues at coordinate 126,430,852 of NC_062217.1, read as the reverse complement.
CAAAATGAGGGTAGCAAGGGTATCTACTCAAGAGGGTTGCTTTAAGGATAAAATGAATTAATTCATGTATTGGGCTTAAGATGGCCACAGACACAGGATGCACTCTGGTGTCTGCCAAGTGATGACACCTACTTCAAAAGGCTGTTCTAGGGAGCAAATGAGAACTACGCAAACCCACAATGAAGTACGCAAACAGATACAATGTGCACTTGCGCTCCTGGCACACAGTGGGCACCAAGGGAAGGTTAGCTTCTCTTGAACTTTTGTTTCTAATTTCAAATGGAACACGGGGGTGACACAAAAGTCACGGAGCTAATAAGGCTTGGCAATACAGTCTCTGTGATGTCACGCAGGCACAGCGCCCTCTACCTTGTCTCCATAGACATTAGCCACTTAAGAATCAAATGAAAGGGCTGGGATTGTGGCTCAGCGGTAGAGCACGTGCCTAGCACATGTGAGGCACTGGGTTCCATCCTCACACCACATAGAAATAAACAGAAAAAAGCTACTGTGTCCATCTACAACTAAAAAATCAAATGACAAAATGCCAGGCTTTTGAATTATAACACATGCTCTGCTGACAGATGTTTCCGTCCAGTATTCTGACTGGAAAATAGAAAATAACTAAAATAACTAAATAACTAAAACGCCTCTAACAGGAAGGCCCACCCTTCTAGAGGGAAAAAATTTGGAAAGCATAGACCCCATATCTGCTAACGGTAAGTGCTATAAGGTTTTCTGCCCAAGGCTAAAACTGGAATCTACTCACCTCCCACCAACATCAGAGGCAGAAACTTGAACTAGTTTAAAAAAAAAAAAAAAAAGTAAAGTAAAGTAAACCAGTAGAAATGCCAATCAAAATGGTCTTCTGACTCTACTGAAACAGACAAACAGAACATCCAATCATTCTCAAGACCAAAGCACCATTTCCCTCCCTCTCTGAAGGCAGGGCTAATATATACTCTGAACAAACAGATCAAGAAGCGGTGCACTGGGTGGTGTCCTACTGACTCACCTGCTTGCAACTCCTCTGTTGAACACCCCATCACAACCTCAGCACCAGTCCATACACCCTGTGTCATACTTGCAAAAATCAATACGAGCATTCAAGTTCTAGAACTTGCAATAAAAATCAAGTGAGTCTACAGGAAAATGGTACGACAGTGGCCCTGGAGTCTGGAAGTGAAAAGATAAGGTGTTAAATGGACCCACTATAGCTGGACAAAGTGAGATGTATCGATGAAGGACTGAGGCCAAGGAAGGAGCAGTGAGGAGGCGCTTCACCAGCACATGCTGGTTTAACAGCCAGAGGCACAAGACCTTCTGAGCTCCAAACACTTCAGAGGGAGTAGCCAAAGGAAGAAGCCACACTGGACTCAAGAAAGCGGGTTTGCATCCCCACTTGCTCTTCTCCAGTGCCATGCCCTTGGAAAAATTTTCCCTTCTCTGGATCTTTATTTCTTCATCTGTGAATGTGAGAGGGTTGAACCAGCTCATCATTTTAGAGTCTTTCTGCTCAATTATTCAACATCGCTTCAGTCATCACCCAGCTGTACAGTGTTGAAGCCAAAAGGGCTGCTTTTATGTTCTAAGGAGGTTTTTAATAGCTATCTTTTGCAAGTACCTAATCAATAGTCATTAGAACTGATTCCCAATATTTCTAGTTCTTCCCTCTTTCAACTCAGGGTAAAAATGGGGCCTTGTGATTAGGTCTATCCATGACCTGGGGCACATTTAATTGCCAACGCAAGATCCTTCAAAACTCTCTCATCCCTTTGGCTGTGTCCAGCAATGCCCAAGATTGTGACTGCTCTGCCCCTTGAGTCCCTGTGTGACTAAAATGATCAGAGTCCCTCAACCAAACCACAAAGTACATAAAGCATGAATAAGACATACATCTGAGCTATTTCACCCATTTGAGATGTGGAGTTGTTACTCCAGCATACCTCAGTGAAACCTGACAACCATTAATAGGTCATCAAAAGTTAACATTATTGTTTTTGTTATAATTATTTACTATTACTAGTCTAATGACTACCTATACAAACAATATTAAATTTTCATAACTCTTATTATTTCTCAAAGGAAAGCCCGTACTGTATATCTGGAGCCAATCACTCACTTTTCAAGGTATACAACAATTTCTCCACCAACTTGTCAAAGGTTCTCTTGCAAAAATGCAATGACCATCTCCAGTAAAAATAGAGATAAAGAAAAAGAGAGCATGCTCTTCAGCGGCATTCCATTTAAAGAACCACTTCCTGATTCAGAGACTCTTAAGGGGGGAAAAAGAATCAGGCCATAAAGGAACAGGACAGAATATTTGAACAACAAACTGCTAGTTCTAGGTAACATAACATTAAAGAAGAGAGCAGAGAGATTTCACCCACAGAAGGCCAGTGAAGGGGAGACACAACACCTCCTACCTGGGCTCCAAATGTGAATAGCTGAAGACTCTTCTGGTCAGTTAGCAAAGATTACTAGAGGGAAGCAGAAAGAGGTACAGCTGTGAAGGATGAGTTTACGAGGCCTTGTCAGAAAGGAAAGGGGAGCTGAAGAACAAAGAAACACAGGCCTAACGATTAAATTTCTTAGCAAGCTCTGGGACAGCAGAAATGCAGAAGCATACAAATGGCATATGACATGTAAGAAGCAAAAATGCTAGTTTTAAAAAAATAATAATTGTTAAAAGGCATAAGAATAAGAAGGGTAAAATCAAGCAATTGTGTTTTAATCCACTGATACTTTGCTATCTGAGGCTTTTGAGGAAATCGTGTTAAGAACTTTAATAAACAGAATACAAAAAAACTATTGGTGATTTTTTTTTTTTTTTAACCAGGGTGAAACTCCTATAGGGCATTTTTTTTGTGTGGAAAAAAAAAAAAGGGCAAGACAAAATCTGTCTTGTTGGTTAATCACAGAACTGTTGTTTGACAGAGAAATGGTCAGCGTGACCTCAACTGTCACCTGCCCAATAACCACTCCTGGGGCACCAGATGCACAGGACCGATGTATAGCAGGCAAATGGTGTGGCAAACCGACCCCGGGTATGCAGACAGTGTGGCTCTCCCTGATGGAAGGATGTGCTGATGAATTAGCAGTCAGACAGTGACTGTCATTGGTAATAACTTCTTATTATGTCAAGGAATTTACATGCAGATCAATGTGAGCAATGTGCACTTGCTTATCCCCACCATAAATCACTATCGATTGGCACACCAATTCCTCAACATAATTAGGAGCTATAGACAGGGCTGCAATATTATCTTAAATACTGTGTCACTACCCTCCAAATACAGCTGGCATTCCAGAAAACTCTCCCTCTTACCATCCACACCACTGCTTCTGTTGTTATTTGGGGCAGCGAGTTGGGGAGGTAAGTGAGTAAAATGTCCCCGGGTGCAAAGTCTACCTGAGAGATTCCCCACACCTTATTAGAGATTAAAAAATGGGAATTCCTCCATATCCATACTGAATTCCTGTGTGCAAATGTGAAAGTTGGCAACATGCTGCTCTTAATCTGATTTATGCACCAATTTATTTTATACATTAGGCACACTGTATGCAGGCTGACTGATGCATAAAAATTTCATGCAAAAAAGGACTCACTCCCATACAACTGCCTTTCAGTTATTATTACCTCTTGTGGTTCGCATCCTACGGTGCATAGGACAAATGACTCCATATACCAAATGTGTTTTTGCCCACTATACAAACATTTTGATCTGTTTCTATTTCCCCTCGGCTCCAACTCCACAGAGCTAAAAACACCGGATCTTAACTTTCTGAAATCCTTTAATGCTACAAAACACCCATTTATGCAGAGAACATCTCTCCATGTTCACTGTGTAACTGTGGATTATAAACACGCAAACGTGCACAGAGCCAGGCAAAGGGAGACAGGTAGGCACCTATGCACTCCACGTCTGGGAATTTGGGGCTAAATTTTGTTACTGTTAAGCATTTTTTTCTCTATGTATCATAACCACCATGCATTTTGCATTCATTTTCTAATTACCTTCTCGAGGATATGTTCCCTAGAATATTATTAACAGCAAAAATTCAAACAAATAAAAAGAGCTTCTGGGGTAAGATTTTTTAGTTAGGGAAAAACCAGCTAGAAAAAGCATCTTTCTGCATTTTCTTTTTATTAGAGGTCTCCTTTCATCCAAGAAATATGGGGCCTGAAATAAATTGTACCATCCTGCTTTTTTTTTTATTCAAATCCTTGCCAGAGCTAGGCAGTATGCTAATGAAAACAGGTTGATAAATGACTCCCTGATATTTTCCAGACATTTTTCTCTCAGAAGTGCTCTAAACTGATGTAGCTCAAAGAGAATAAGGCGCATTAAGTCATTATATCAATTTTTGTTACCCAGATACTTCAGTCCCAGTTAAGCGCTGACAGCCGATATAAAACAAGGCAAGGACATCATACGACTCCATCGATCAAATCTTGTCGTAGATAGATTGCCTATTACACAAATAGAACTAGCGGATTCAGTTTGTAGTTTTATGCTCTCCAATTAAAGGATAACAGGGTACTTTCCCATAAATCTGCTAATTGCAACTGAATTAATTTAACAAATTTCTCCAAGCACAGAGGAAAAAGCGATTGGTTAAGCTAATGTAAACTAGCACAGGTTGTCACAAAGAGGTTCCCATAACATCCTTTTGCTCTACCTTGATTGGGCAAGGTGTCACAAGTATTTAGCTACAGTGTGGTTCTCTGGCAATAGACAGCTGACAAGCATAAAACATTGCACAAATAGGAGATAATTTATTTGTGGTACTTTTTTCTCTCCCTCACTCCCCACTTGCCCCCACGTGAAGGATGGAATAACTCCTTCTTTGCATCTAATTAATGTTTCCCTCCCAGCAAAGCTGTTTTTCTAAGTCAGAATTACAGCAGCCCAAGCACTACGTTGCAGAAAGGAGTCCCTCCGCACTGTTCAGTCAACAGGAGCGATGGGCACAAGCGGGAACGGGAGCCTGTGGCATTTCACAGGTGGATGTGACTCTTTGCTCCCGAATAGGGTGAGGTGGGTGTAACACAGGGCGCCCACTCTCACAAGTTCTAGGATACAAGTAAGCACAGTCCAAGTGCTGGAATCGAAGCAGGCACTCCCAGGCCGTCAGATAATTAATCCAATTTGATCAGTACCCACTACATTGTTGAAATATTACACTGCACTCATTAATATGTACGAAGATTACATGCTAATAAAGAGTGAGAGAGGAAACAATAATGGTACCAGTTTATAATTCACAAATAATAGCAGTTCCTCTCAGGATGCTTGACTGCTGCTGTGAGCACCCTGGAGGTGAAGCCGTGATGAGGGCACCCGCGGTGGCTTTCTGGTCAGGGTCCTCTGCCATGCTCCCAGGTGCCACGGCCACCGATGCAGGTGTGTGCAATGCCCATGGCAGCCTCAGACAGCTAAAGACAGAGGACCCAGGTGAGCAGAGCGTAAGGAAATGCTCTGCAAACAGGGAGCCTATTTTCCAGATTTGGTGGAATGGAGCGGATCTGACATGTTCAGTCCCATGGTGTCCATGTTTTTAGAGTGGATATTTTAAACAGGAGCTTGCAAAATTCAGTTGCCATGTGCAGTCTTAGCAGGTACCACCTCTTGCTGAAAGGGATCAGATTTCAGCTCCAGAGGGATAACGGAGTCCTTGGACAAGGTAGAAAAGCCACAGAGCCCAGGAATATAGGAGTAGATCAAGGCCGCAATCGCAGGATTGGCTGTAAAAACCAGGATCCGCAGTTCAAATTAAAGCACAGCTACTCAACACCCGGCTCCCCTAGAAACACAGCTTAAAACTTCTTTGAGGAGAAAGTTGATTCCTTTTAACCAGGGAAACCCTCTTTCCCAAACCACATTTCTTAATAATTATGTTTATCCACATGTGCTTCTGCTGATGAAATGAAGCTCTGCAGTGTCACTCCAATTTGGCAGTAAATGACGTGAGGACAAGAACCACATGCCTTTTGTGCTGTGGACCCAGAGCAGCGGGAACCAGGTACACCGCCTCTGTGTACACAATAACACAACTTGAAAACTGGCCGAGTCCTCTGGCGGAGAGGAGACCGAGTCCTGCAAAGGTGTGACTGAGTTCAAGGAGGACAGTGTGGGCTGTCAGTTCCTATGCCATGTTAGTTTTCCACCCAGTGCCTGACCTGAAGGAAAGGCAAAAGAGAGGCTCACACACCAGCACAAGGCACAAAAAGACCTACTTCTGAGCACAACTGGATCCAAGCCAGGAGACCCGGGTTGTAGCCCCAGGGCTGCCACAGACTGGCCGTGTGATGCTGGGGTCACACCTACAGGTCTCTCCTTTGTCCTTAAAAGGAGGAGACCGAAGTAGATCTCAGAATCAGATCCAGTGAGTCTGGAAGATCTATCTACTATTTCTCAAACTGCAGTGGCAATATGGAGTCTATTTTCAGGGTGGCTTCCAGCATTGTCTTTCATAGAATACGAAAGAGAATATGTCAGACAGCACACTGTCCACAGTGAGGGTGAGCACTATTTGGTGACACTTCTTATTCAGTTATGAAAATACCTATGTGCATGCAGGATGCAATGGAAAATATATTCCTACATACAAGTCACAGAAAAAAAAATTGAAAGACCCAAGTCAGTTCAACCCAGGATGGCATGTGAACCTTCTCTGGCTCTATCACCACGTGTTCATGGGGACAGCTGTCTGTAATGGCTGGGAGGCTTGGGAAGACCACTGCGGAAGGTTTCCCTCCCAACCAGTGCTCTGTCATTTCTGATGAAAATGGGAGACTGGGAAACCCCTTCTCTTGGAAGAGATTCCTGTCTGTGCACAGATAATAAGCTGACTTATTCTAGAAAGGCCCCCACAGGTGTTCCCACACAGAACCTGAGTACCAGGTTCCAACTCAAGACAGAGCGCATGTCCTCAGCAGTCAGGCGCAAAGGCTGGCTCATCCGTCTGCTGCTGGACAAATACTTCAGAGATCTGCTTATGCTTCATGTGCGTGAGATTCAATAGGAGAGATATTTTTCCCCACTAAAGGACAACCTGGAGAAGGAACTCCCTCCATGGGAAGCCTGAAAGATTCTGATGGCTCCCTCTCACGACTCCCCCAAGATGAAGCAGAACCCACCAATGGCCCCCAAACCCTTCGCTTCTCCAATTGTGCCAAGTTTGGTCAACTATTCAAAAGTTATTTTTTATTGTTCCTTGTTAGGAATTATGATCTTAAGTGCTGGTTGGAAGGAAAACCTAAAAATAAAAAGTGATTTCATATTATAAACATGCAGACTAGGTCTAAACTTCTGGATGAAAAAAAACTTCTTTAGCACAAACTTTTTCTGTTGTTTGACTACTTTTCATATGAAGATGACTGATGACTTAAGGAACTCGATTTATAGAAGACATGGAGAATATAACACATGAAAATAAACAGCAATAGAAGAGCCATTTATGAGACAGGTAAATATAAGGATCTAGGAACTCCCCAGATAGCCAGTCAACAAACATTTACTGAGCATCTACTACAAGACAGACATTAGACATTCAAATACATGGCAGGCAGAGCAGATCCAGGCCCGTTGCTGGCCGAGTGGAAAGTTGCTAAATCAGTCTTCTAAATAAATAAGCACCATGGGGGAAAATGACAATAGCAGGGAGCTCTTACTTAGTCTGGGATTTAGGGAAGGCCTCCCTGAGAAAGTGTCACGTTTAAGCTGAAGCTAAGGTTAAACAGGAGAATGCCAGACTGTAAAGAGGACAAGATGATCTGGGTAGATCTGGTTCGCCAGCCTTCTGCCCCAGCCCCCTGTTCACTCAGGACTCCCCGATCCTTCCCATCACTCCATCACACGTCCATGAGAAATCTCCAAACTCTGACACGGTGGTGCAATCCCATCGCCCCACTAGGACCGCACACCTCTCAGGCCTATGCTCCCTCTGCCCAGAATGCTTCTCTGCAGCTTTCTAGGTCGTCTGGGTTCAGACCCAGCTCCACCATCATACAGTTAAGTGACCTCCAACAAATGTCCTCATCTCCCCAGGCCTCAGAGTTCTCCCTAAAATGGAGAAGATGATGGACCCAACCCCACATGTTTGGCCCAAGGATGGAATGGTGATCACTACTATGACTGTGATGTTTTTGTTACTGTGACGGCTATTTATTTGTTACTTTGCTTTCTATATCTCACCCTCTCATACAGAGCCAGCTCCAACTGCCCTTCCCCAGCAAAGCCACCTTGGCTTCCTCTAGTCAACATACCCACTGCAGATACATTCTGTGCCCTTCTCTCACAGCCCTTCTGAGATCATACTGAGGTCATTTGCATATCTCCTTGTCCCCTGAATCCTCATCCCCTCAAAATCAAAATCGGAGGCCATACCTGTTTCATCTCGCTTCCCCAGGGTATGGAGGTCACCACCCTCTCAATGGACGCATGGGTGAAGTGCTAATGGGTGGGCAGGCTGCCTGGAAAACTCACAGTGGCCTCTCTCTTTCTCTAAGGCAGTATCCTCCAAGTACCCAGGCAAATGGGTTGATACCCTCCTAGCTATATCTCGACCTCTGACCCGAAATGCCAACACCCATGTTTGCTACCAGTTGAAGGGCACCTCGGGGAGTTAACCTATTCCTCACAAGGCAGAGGAACCTCTAAAGTTTCAAATCCTCAAGGAGAACAAATATCTCTGCCCCAAACACTTCAAAATGTAGTCAGGCATACTTGTCTTAAGCCTGAGCTAAAATGCCTGAAAGCATCTTTCTATTTATTGGTATCGTTATGTGTATAGTAACAATCCCAGAGGTAGGGCATGACTGCACTAGCTTTATGTCTGGAAAAATCAGTATTCGTATTATCTGAACTCAAAAAGACTATAAAATTAAATTTAAGTGACTCACTTAACTACCAGAAGGAGAAAAGATCCAATTTGAAAACTGAAAAGAGAAAAAGAAATAATTGCTACTGTTTGGTAGGAGTGTATTATGTAAATAAGCAGAGGGCACGTTAAGAAATGCAGATGCCTGACCACATTTGCACAGTAATGAGGAGCGAATTGGGAGGAAGTGGAAAATGTGTTCTCTTTGGTGGGATCAGAGATAGCATCTCATCTGGCCTTTCAGCTACATTCAGCAGCCTCACTGAGCTGGGGAGACTGAACCACTGGGTCCAAACCTGACATGTGTGTTCACGGCAGGGCAGGTGATCCGTTATCCCCCAAATAATTTCTCTTTGGCACGTTTTTTTCATTGTTTCTCAACATAGCAGATTCTAAGGTCCTCAGAAAATACTCCGTTTCAAATTAAAGGAGGATTTTACAATGTCACAAGAAAGCTGAAAGCAAAGTTAGACCAGCTAAAGAAGAGTTCATGGTGCATTAGAATGGAACCTTCAATAAACTACTGCATCCTCATACTATTTCATAGGCAAGAGGTTGAGTTAGATGGTCACAGAGGACCACAAGCCACTGCTTTTCTCATCTGTATAAAACTTAGGAATATTTGGCTGAGAACTTTATTACTGTCATTTCCCATGGTGAAAACTAAATTTGGAGGGCAGGGCCTACTCTAAAATGACCATAAGACAAAATCCTTTTTGATAACTGGAAAAAGAAAGCAGAGGTGAATAACAGAACTCTGCCCAACACATTTCTAGAATCCTAGGCATGAGAGAGATATCCTTTGACCTTAAATCAGCCTGCAGACTCTACTGACTCTAAAGGTTTCTCAAGGAGATTCCATGGCCCCTCTTATGAATTTATTTTACCATTTCTCTCATTAGTGATAAATTTGAAGATGGGAAGGAGACATGGAGAATTCCTCATCATCTCATAGTTCTTTCATTTTTATTTTTATTTTTTTAATTTTTTGAGCTGCAAGCAGATTTAGGAAAATAAGGCTCACATGCTTGAAGGAAAAGAGTGTGTGGACTATTTCAAGAGTGAGAAGCCTAATTTAGTTTTTAAAGTTATCTTTATCCAACAAAATACTTCAGCCAAATTAGAATGGCAAGACTTCTTATTTCTGGGGCACAAGCAACACCACAATTAATTTCCAGAGGTCTTTCAAGGGTTCCATTAAAAATATGTGCATGTCTACCCCAGGTAAGAATACTAGCTCTGGCTGGCGGGGTAAGGAAGGAGAACATTTCAGAGTTGCAATGAGCTCCCTGCAATGAGTCCCCCCGGGAGACTGCTCCCTGAGGAGAGAGTCCTAAGTACTTTATAACCCCAAGCTCAGCATGGTGGCTAGCGAACCCTCTCCACGTGCACAAGTTCACTGTCCTAACAAACTCCAGAAAGACATTAGGCTCACCTTGGTGAGCTTTCGTGGAGAGTAAAGGAGGAGAAATAAACACCACCCAGAAACCTTGCCTGACATCAAAAAAACAGAGTGTGGGACATTTTATTCTCCATTAATTTGGAGATACAGTATTTCTCCATGATTACTGTAGCACACAATGTTCTTGTAAGGTTATGAACTGGTTTTGCATCGTTCCAATGCTAGAATTTAATACTGTACTAAGTGTGATATATCTCAGCCATGATTAATCCTGCCCAGTTCTGCAGCAAGTTTCTATAAAAACCAACTTGAAATACAGGACTCTTAAAGCCCTTGCCAAATCTGCAAGATGTGATATTAACACGGCTCCCATCCAGGCAAGCATGTCTAACTTACGCGGAGACGATCTACATGTTTCCCTTTGTGCTCTGCAAGCAGCTATTTATCCTACCACTAAAGCCTGGAAAACTTGGTGAGTGCGGCCTTGGCCTGCTTTACAATAGCGTTATTAATACTGCTCAACAACAAAGTCAAATTACAGATAAAATCTGAATAGGCCCATTATTGTTTTTAGAGGGAGCTAAATAAGCTATATAATTTGTTTGGGGCTGTAGAAAGCTCAGCCCAGCACGACGGCAGAGGAAATGCGCACGGCAGCCAACTAGCCACTGGAGCTCAGCAACGTGTAAATCCCCACCTCGAACGCCGTGAATTAAAGCAGATGAAAGTTTTAAAATGTCAGGCAAGTCCCTGGGGATGGATATGCTTTATGTTTTTTATACAGTGAACATTAATTTCAAATGGAAAGGGAAAGCAGCCCTCTATCTCCAGCCATTTGCTCCATTTTTTCTTAAGTTCCATGTGTCCACTTTTAACAGGACCAGTCTCAGGGGAATTGATGCTGCGCTGAGTCAAACAGTCAGGCTCAAGGTAAATGGAAGGTCCTTGTGAGGAAGAAAATAAAAATTCACCAATCCCTTCCAAGTAACAGCATCGAGGTGGAGCATTTGAATTGGAGTTAGACCGCTGAGGTTCAAAGCCTACTTCCAGCTCTTTCTAGATGTGTGGCCTTTGGAAATCCAAAGGAATCACTAATCAATTTCCTTCTTCATGGGGTTACCAGATAAATTAAATAAAATAGTATATACAGATACTGTAACATGTATGTATGTATACACATGTCTAGTATGCATGTGTATATATGTGCCTACATGTACACACGTTTGTAGTGTGTATACATATATGTATGTGTGTACATATGCATATATATCATGTATGTCACACAGTCATACACCCATGCAGGCTTCAGGTTATTGCTTTAACTCCTTAACAGCTTTTCCCCCTATTTAATTTCTATTGTACATTCCCGGTTTAAAGGGTTCTGAAAAGAAAACTAGATTTCCATTCATTATTCATTCACTCATTAATCCATCCATTCATTCAGCATTTGCAAAGGGTCACTCTGTGCTGAGTTCTTTAGGAACCAAGAGAAAATAGGATACTATCTTTGCCCTTGAGGAGTTCAGAGTCTACAGTAATGGTTGCTCCCACACTTTAATCCTATGTGAAACTCTGAAGTCTTTTCTCCCAGGGTAGGTCAAGAAATCTGCTCAGTACTGTGATGATGGACCGGTAACTAACGTAAGCACTCTGACCTCAGCGTTACAAGGCCAGAGAGTCCATGATAACTTGGAAGATCGCTCAGCAATAGTCACTGTGGGTAGAGCATACCTCCCTGCCTCACTGATATTAATCCTGACCAGGAGACATTCTCAGGCCAATGAAGTTTCACAGCATAACGCGAGCAGAAGCCCTAGGTGTGCTTGTGCTATTGTTGGCTCTTAGTACTCCATTGATCCACCATGAGAAAGGTGAGTTCAGGCAGCCTCCATTCCTTCACCCTGGCCCCCGGAACAAACAACGCATGGAGAAACCGGAAGTCAACATGGAGCCTTGGGTAAAGTCCGGCTACTGCCCTACAGCCTGGTCTAGAGCCACCCAGCCTGGATCAGCCAAACCACATTTAACCTGCCAGTGCCAAGTAAGAGAATAAATGAGGTGGTTTCTCAGGCAACATTATTGTGGAAATAGCTGACCAATATAAGGCCTATGCAGAATCCCAGAGAACAATTGCCTCATCAAAAGCAATTTGGTACAACTTAACTGCTGAAGCATTAAAATGAGATTATAGTACAAAACATGCTTTTCAGAGTCAAATCAATCATTCTGTCTCAACTCCTCTGTGCTTGGTTTCAGTTCTCTCTGTGTTGAAGGAAATTAACACAAAATAAGTTGATCTTGATGAGTATGATTCAAATCAATAATGTTAATTGGGCTCCTGAGCATAAAGTAAAATGACTTCAAATCAACAAAAGGTTAATACAGCTTTCCTTCACGCAGCACCGCCTATGATAAATCTATAGTGGTCTGAAAGTTCCCATTCATTAACAACACATTTAACATGCTAAAGAGACAGGAACTTTCTTCCTGTAACCTGCTCTTTCCGTGCCCAGCAGCAGGTTAACTGAAGATCACAAAGCATCTCCAGTTGTGGGATTAAGTCTTACCTGAGTAAGGCGGAATGCATTCATTGGGGAACTTATTTTAAATTTTAATTTCATTACTACCTTCTCCTACCTACTTCTCTTTTCTTGTGATAGAATGAGAAACTACTAGATATTTTTCTTTTACAGACTATTTCATTATAGGCGACATTATGATCTAGCAAAAAAAAAATCATCCAACGTTCTTATTGCGCATATACAATATGTAAGGAGGCACAAGAAGTGCTGGAGTTGGGAAGAGAAAAAGAAAGAACTGCACGTTTCCTGTTCTTAAGGAACTTCAGTCCGTTGTGACTATATAAATGAACAGGCAGTAATACACATACAAACAATATGAACAAGCCACATTTCCTGGACAATGGGTGGTTACCTCCCTTCCATCAGTCCCTCCCCTTCCCTCTTCCTAACATTTTCCAGAGTTTGCCAGATTTGGTTCCTGTGCAATGGACTCCACTCTCCTGTCCCACCAGGGGGCCCAACCAGCTAAATCCTATCACCAGAATCCACTCCCCTTGGTCACAGGAACAGGCTCAAGAACAGAACAGGACCTCATTCAGACCAGGTCAATGAGACTCAATCTGGGGAATTTTGTTTGAACCTTTAAGGAAATGAATTTCTTCTCTCCTACGAGACTTGAACCAGGACTCACACAGTCTTAAGAACTCTGTGCAGCCGCCCTGCAGTGGGGAAAAGCTGCCCGTAAGAGACCCTTCACAGAGAAAGAAAGAGAAATGGAGAGATGATGACTAGACACGGGAAGACAAACTGAATTTCTGGTTTTCACATCTTGCTTAAAGTTGCTGCTACCAGGTGAGCAGATCCTCACCCTTTTCTTCTTTGAGATAGTTTGAGGGTCTTGTTTTGTCTTCTGTGACTTACATCTAAAAACATCTAAATTATACAACACACAATAAAGCACCGAAAAAGGAGACATTGTTGTGGACAGGAAAATCTAAAGAGAAACCTCAGCAGGAGTAGGACTACCCTGAATCTTGAAAAATGGATCAGCTTCAAATTAGTGAGTGGGAGGGGGTGACCAAATATAATATAATGAAAAAACAAGACAAAAGTGACCTAGAAGGTGCCATCAGGATGGTAGAATGTGATCTTGGTGGTGTTTATGACAATGTTACTAATAGAAAGAAAGCTGTGAGAATAATCTTTTTGCAAGTTACTTCAACCTCTCAGCCTCGCTTTCTTCAAATTAGGCATTATAATAATACCTGCTCTTGAAGGGTATGGGAATGAAATGAGACAATACACAAAAAATGCATACCATAATGCCTGGCACAATGTATATATATTATCCATAAATAGCAGTATCTTTGCTACTGTTTTAAGGAGAGAAAAATTTGATTTAGAACTTGCAACCACAGTAATGCAGAGTCAGGACCAGTGGGTAGAAATCACAAAGTAGACCTTTAGATTCAGTGTAAGAAGTAGGTTTCAAACATTTTGTGCTTTCTAGAAACACAGCAGATTGCCTAGCAGGACTGAACTTCTGGCCCTAGAGTGTGCCCTCAGAGGAAAAGGGTTCTCAGTTTCAGGATGGCATGACAGGGGCTGAGCACTAGGAGCATGATCGAAGGACGTGGCCCCCCAGTGAAAAGTCCCCCTCAATGAAACTTATCAGCCCTCTGAGATACCACTGTTCTGCCAGTTTCCTTTCCAGGAAACCCAAAGCCTAATGGTCACCAGATCCTCTCCCCACATCCTTCCAGTCCTCTATCCTTACCAACTCTAGAGATCACTCAGACATTAAAGAAATGCGAGACAAATTTGACTGGACTCACTACACCCGAGTTATCCTCCAGTACGGCAAAAAGCTAATTTCAGCTGTCACTTACTGGAAGTAAAATGACAAATATCTGTAATATCTGTCAGGTTATGAATGCTTTAAAAAGAGTTATGCAGCTGTCAACATTTTGATGACTTTAACAAGAGAAAAGTAAACGAAGACGAGGAAACGGCCTGTCTGTGGAGTACCCGGTTGCCAAACTTCTCTGCTACTTCTATTAATAAAAATCAAATTACCTCCATAAAGATGCAAGCAACAAAGACTCCTAGAGAAAGCCAACAGAGGCAAATCTGTTAATAATCCTGCCAATTCTACAGATGAGATCATCAGAAGTAGCCTCAACATCTTGGTACAAAGTGACTAATTCTATTAAGGGATATGAAGTCTTTACTATCCTACCATGATGGTAGAAGAATAAAGGTGTAAACTCCCCAGCACAGAGTAACCAATCTTTTAAAGCCTTTTGCCTCATATTAAAAGACAACATACAGTATAAGTTGGTGACAGCGCATCCCAGTTGAACTGTAAGAGTCCCAATTTATATCCATTATCTTAGCATAATGATGGTAAAGTGCGCTGATTTTCATAAGAAATGATTACAGCATGTGTATATTTACATGTGTAAATATGCATGAGCACACATGTACAGTCTGTATGTACATGTGGGTCTGTGTATGCATATACACCTGCATGTGTGTATTTCTATATGTGAGAGTGGGGGGGTCTCTCTTTTCCATTTATAAATGGTTCTCATCTATAATATAACTTAGGTTTTAGAGATAGATGCTACATTCTACAAGGATTGCCAGTTATGTGACATTGCATCTTTATCATTCAATTAAACTCAAATAAATATGGGAGGCAAAAATAAGCTTGTGTTTTATTCATATTTTTATTTGACTACCTTAATCACATATAAACTATGTTACCAGCAAAACAATTTCTCAGGGAACAGAGATGGGTGGTCCAATTTTTAGTTTAGAAGAGGGATTTAACTCAGTGGGTAGCTGGCCTCAACTTAAGACTCGAAGCCAAAATCCACACTGTTGATCATTAAGTGGTATCTGTTTTTCCAATATTTCTGCTGCTTTTTCAATATCAGAGAAGGACAGAACAGAAAACAACAAATAAGACTAATCAGTCTGAAGGTGGGGTTTCCCTGGTGGGTTTGAGTGATCATATTTTGCATTTACAGAAGGGCACCGACAACCCCAGCTCTTCTATTCATTCTTTAGGTATCTGCTCCATGAGAGGGTAGTAAACATTTTGGATTCAGTCAACTCTGACTTTCTTTAAAGAAATAACCAGAAAAAGGCCAACCTTTAAAAATGAATGGATCTTGTTTTTTAAACCCTGATTCATCTCTATGTATGCCTTTTGACCTGGGATATCTTCAGCTACATTTTAAAAACATTCATGAAAATTCTCTCTCAAATCTTTTCCAGATTCAGGAAATTAAATCAGATGGGAATTCTGACAGCTGGCTGATGTCACTCTTTCAGGATATCTCCAAACCAAGAATATCCAAGCCTCTTCTTGGTCTATAAATTAAATCATTAACAAATATACACAGTTTGGGGAGGAAAGAAATGTTCTGCCAGAAATCAAACTCCATGTAGCACAGAGTACTGGCATCATTCCCATGGAAATAAATAAATTCTGTGACAAACCAACTTCTTTTCTCCAATGCATTCCAGAGATAGCATATGCTTTTTGGTGTTACTCATAAATCTGAGAAAATTAAAAATTAATACAGCATGGTATTTTTATTAGTGGCTCCCATGCAATAAATATTCAAATATTAGTAGGGGAAGGGTTGGTGGTACCACAGGTAGGCTGCAGGGGACAAAAACCTGAAGGTCCTCCCACCTTGGGCTTTGTGAAATAACAGATGCCCGTGCAGAAGCGAGGTGTGTCCAAAGATGACAAATTTGAACGTAAAGAGTCACGTTTCCCGACATGGCTAGAGATATGTATATCAGGTGTCTATTTCTTAAACCATTCTTTGATTGTAAAACTATAATGACAGGAGTGTGGGAAAACATTTCTTAGGGGAACTGACCTAAGGGAGGAGTCCTTCAAAAGAACTTGGAAAAAAAAGGTTAAGCAGATAATCAGAGTGGGCAGAGGTATGGCCATTTAGAGTCAAATGCCACCATGAGCCAAAAGCAGAAGACAACTTTTAAAAGGAAATAGGAAGCCCATGAGCAGCCCCAAAGGAATGCTGCCTTTAAAACAGGAGGTGACAGTTTGTGTCTGCTCCTGGGAGAAGCCCATGTGATCTGGCCAGGTACAGAGAGAATGAGGAGTTGTATTTTTTGATAAGATCTAGAGATCACGACAATGCTTAAAAAAACAAAAAAAAAAAAAAAACTAGAAATTGAAGAAATCACAGAGATCATTTCATCCAAACTATAGGATTAAAAAAAAATCTATCCTGAAATATCCTATCCCATGTCTGTTTAGATTCAGGCTTAGAGATGACACTCATTCAGATGAGGAAGAATGACTGGAAGTGTAACTTTCTTCCAGAATCTGAGAAGAAGCCACCTTCCTTGAGCCAAGTGTTGATGGAGGGGTCTGCCCAGGGAGCTAGCACAGTTGCTGGGCAGGAAAATAGCTCAGCATGGAGCTAAAGGTGAGCTGGGATCCCTTCCCCAGAAAGGAAGCACGTTCCTAAAGGACCTCAGACCCCTCCCCAGAACACCTAGGAATGAGTGACACCAATCAAAACCTTCCTTGTCTAGATTTCACACCAGTAAACACTGGAGAACTTTTAAAAGACTTCCATCTCTGTCTCACAATCCAATCCAGCTGCAGGCCATGCATTGAGACTCAGTGTGCTCAACCACAGAAGAAACACTGAATCTCACAGATTAGATCAGATGTCAAAAAGGCTCTGTGGACATAACCCACACTCCAGGAAGACTCCCACAAATCAAAACCGATATGCCAATCCTATAGAGAAACTGAAACCTAGAGCAAGATCTCAGTTCTTGTTGTCCAGGTGGTATGGATGGTTTTTCAACCTACAGATCATGATCAAAATCAGCTTAATGGGTTGTTACCATGGCTTTTTTTTTTTAATAGAATAAAATAAGAAGGACTAGATTTGAAATGGCAAGTGCATTGCTTGTAGTAAGGCCAAATACACACGTGTGTGCACAAATTGCAATTATGTGCTGGCTTACACTGTAAAATATTCATCTTTTTGAGGGCTGTAGTTGAAAGGAGTGGGTGGACAACATGTTCCTGGTAACACCTTCTTATTTTATAAATAGGTCCACTGCAACAGAAGTGGACATAATTTGTCTAGGGAAGTTATGGAAGAAGAAGAAGAAGACAAAACTTGTCTAGGGGTACAGGTAGCTAGTGACAGCACTGGCTAACTCTAGGAAGAAGAGACCCATTCTCTTCCAATCACCCCAAGCTGCCCCTATGAAGTTAACTCAGTAAAAAATCTGCTAGACTGATGCCAGATGGGGTAGCACATGGCTATAATCCCAGCAGCTTGGGAGAAGGAGGCAGAAGGATTCCAAGTTCAAGGACAGACTCAGCAACTTAGCAAGACCCTGTTCCAAAATAAAAAATATAAAGGGCTGGATATATAGCTCAGAGGTAAAGCACCCTTGGGTTCAATCCCCAGTACCAAAAAAAAAAAAAAAAAAAAAGAAAGAAAAAAAAATGGTGGGGGACACTTTACCAGCATACACTGGCATACTTGAGCCAAACCATGTGCCCATCCCTCCCACTTAAATATGGGAATCCCCTTGAGCACAGGCTGCAAATGCCCAAGGTCTCAGCTTTCTTCTGGTGATGACTTTGAAAAACCACACTGCAGATTCTTTTGGGTCTGCTGGCAATGTTTCACAAAAGAGAAGACTAATTAGTAAATGTACCACTGAGATCCTGCTCACAGACTGCCACTTGCAGTGTGGAGTATGAATTGGCTTTAAGTAAAACACTTTGCTTTCATTTGTGTCAGTCATGCCCATAAATAACAGACTTGATCTGAATTCCATCGCTTCCTCTGAATTCCACTCTGCTGAATTTAACAGGGACAACATAAGACCTCACCACATTTCTAAGGATGGAAAACTGTGATCAATACCCAGCCAGCACTGATTTATTCTTCACAATTGCATTGAAAGGAAAAGTCTGGTGCCCAACTTCCCTGTCCTTCCCTTTAAAAAAAAGTCACCATTGTCACCATCATGGTTGCCCTCTAACAGAAACCCTAACAAAGCTGATGTGTTAAGACATCCTCCTCAGCTTCTTTGGCCTTCCTACATCCCACCCAGCTGACCCCACGCAGAAACTGACAGCTTTTGCTCACAGATTTTGAATCACATATCCCAACACCCAGCAGAATTAATAAAACAAAGGCAATAAGGTTCTGACTGCAAGGTTCCCTCCTCTCTTATCATGAAGGTGCCCTCATTTGGGCAGTAACCTCAACACTGTGTGGGTTTGTAAGTGAACAGAAAGGAACAATTATCTGAAGCGGGGAGGGCTCTTTAAGGAGAGCTTTATTCAAGACAGAAGGCTCAAACTGTAACTTTCAATCACTGGGCGATGGCACTTATTTAGAAAGAGATAATATTCTCTATGGGGGAAAAAAGGAAAAGGAAACTTTGGGTTCTTCATATATTTATATATCTGAAGAAAGCCAAGAGAAGAAACCTGCATGAGATATAAGGAATTGGAGGTTTCAAACATGCTGTTTCCACCTTATCATTCTTATCTGTTATATAAAAAAAAATACAAACAGCTGCATTTAAAGATAAGGGAACAGAAAGGTGTTGTGTATGTTGCCCAGATGTTTCTAAAATCCGCTCCCTGTTAAACTTATCTCCCCAGAACTAAAGACACCTCTAATCTTTTCTAATGGCTTAATCAAATGAAATAAATGGCTTGGTAAAATATCTTCCTTAAAACTTATATTACTGGTTGCAAACACACACACGTGCCTGCACACAAAAGCTGGGATATTTTTCAATACTTATCCAAGGGAAAACTAGTCGAGCATTTAAAACATTACTTATATATTTTCGCAAAGACAGCAAGCTGGAAAACAAGACAGTGAAGATTTTTTAAAAGAGTGCTTCTTTTGTTTTCTTAATGGCCAGTCTTTCCATGGTCTTCGCAGCAGGTTACAGTTTCTTTCATTCATTACTTCAGATACTGCATTCCTACTATGTGTCAGGCCACACATTAAGAAAGAAGGGAGAGAAAACACATGAGAAAATGGCACTAATAGGAAGTCGGCAAAAGGCTGGAAAGATAAAAGATGGAAAGTTGTAAAGAAGGGTTGTATAAAGGGTGACAAATGAGAATAAAGAAAGAATATTGACTATCTGTCCAACTGAGGTCCCAGCCCCTAGTCACATCCCCAGACACAAAGGTCACGGTGTGGAGAAAAAATATTCTACACCCAATTTGTTACCCTTTTGTGAGCTGGCTTCACATTTCTGCTCAGCAATTTATCATTCTTGAACAAAGAATTGAGAGTCAAAGGGTCCTTAGAGAACACATGGGTTTACATCCATGTTTTGCCCAGAGACTACGGGCCACCAGAGGGCAGGGCCCAGGGCTCACATGAGTCTCGGCACAGACCTAGCCTTGCATGAGCACTGAGCAAGGGCTTGATAATTCAACAGTGGGAATTTATTGAATAATGTAAGTCAAGAAATATAGTATCAAATATTATGTATCTGGCTTTAGATCTGAAAAAAATGAAGATTTCAATCCAGGTGGCCTCGGAGGTATTTTCTGGTACTAATATTCCATGAGCTGCCATCCAGTTAGACCTAAGTGAGTCTCACATTTCTGCCTCGTCCACACTTCAGGTAGAAGAGATGACTTGGGGGACAGATCATGCCTCCAACTGATTTTACCCTCAAACCCACAGCACTTGAAAGTTTCCATCAAACATACTTTCAAATGAAACTAGTGATCCAGTACACGCACACACACACACACACACACACACACTCTTTAAAAAATAACAGCATGCTGAGGAAGCACCCAGCTTCCGTCAGATCCCACCCGGAACACCAAACACACAGGTCAGGAAGTCAAAGACAGACTTGGGCTGCGCTTTCTCTCTCCATTATTCATCTGACGACATCATTTAATCTAAAAGCAATTACAGCCTTTACAGGCAAGGAAAAAAGGCAAACAATTTGGTTCATCAGGCAGCTCTTGCATGGAACTGGGACCAATCAGAAGCCAGTGGTAGAAAGAAATTACACAAGCTGACTTCATCTCAAAGAAGGGAACAGGAGGCCTCCTGGCTACACCTAATGTTTCTGCAGAAAGGGAATGTACCTGGAAGCTTAGAAAAAAAACCAGTGTTTTCCAAGTGGACTCTCAGACACAAGAAGGAAATACCCTAGACTCATTATCGTTACTTCTCACAAAATCCCAAAGGGGTCGTTCTCTATTTGCCAAGATACCTTGTGTAGATAAACCATGCAGTTCTTGGAAGGCCACTCATCTCAGAACCAAAATTTTCTTCCCTCATGGCCACACAAGAAAATAAAATAGCCTATTTTAAGATCATGGTAATAAGGCTGGAATTCAGTTATTTGAAGCCTGTTTCTTAGACATGTGATAACTTTCAGGGTTCTTCCAGGTTTTTGTCACAGAGTGGCCTGAGGGAAATGGAACTACCCACATGAAATAAGGGGTCTGTCTACCAAGACCTTAAAAGAAGAGAGTAGGTTAGAAAGTTCTTCCTTGCAAAAAGCAAAAAATTAACTGGAGAAAGAATCCAAGGTCATCATCAGGAGGAATGTCCTTTTATGAAAATGATTTACCTCTTAAACCTTTCCCATCTCTTTACTGCACGATTAATACATGTGAACCTTATCCTGAAAGGAGAGTGAGATGGGGATCTTTGAGGGAGGAGGAGAAGAAACCCTGGCTTCTCACAGGCGAAAAGTGTTTCCTGAAGGAAGGCCCAAGAGATCAGTGGCAACAAAGGAACTCAGGAAGAAGAGTTGCAACAACTAAGGACCTAGGATACTGAACACTCCCATCCATGTATCAGGCAGGGCAGTGGATCAAAGTTAAGGAGTCGAAAGATCCACAAGCATCTACCTTGTTCTATGTTTGAAGATTCCCATAATACATTTAAATTTAAAACTTTTGAAATGTTTGAACTTTTCTTTCTTCTTGGACAATGTACTGTTGGAAGTCTCAGATCTAGAAACCCTGTAAGATCTCATCACTCACTCACTCAGTCAGGGTCACAACAAGAGACCCCAGGGAACTCAACTTGCCCAAGCAGGACAGGTGGGATTTGCTCCCCTAAGGATTCTGAACCAAGTTCCAAAGCTAGGTAGTTTCCAGGGAGGGAGAGCAGTCATGTAGGGACAGATTAGGGATATGGTGGTCTAAAGGGAAGCAAAGATGAGGCAGAGGGACAGAGGGCCGAGGTGTGAGCCCAGAGGGATTCTAGTCCACCAAGCCTCTCAGGGTAAAGGAGCAGGGTCCCACCTGGCTGGCCAATCTGCATCCCACCCCTCAGGAGTCCTGCCCTTGGGAACTGTAAGACACCCCTTTACTCACTTCTATCTTCTCCTCCTTTCTACTCTCCCTTAACCTGATTTTAACTTCCCACAAATAAAGCAAGCCCTGGCCAAGATGGAAGGGAG
This sequence comes from Sciurus carolinensis, assembly GCF_902686445.1. Classification (NCBI taxonomy): domain Eukaryota; kingdom Metazoa; phylum Chordata; class Mammalia; order Rodentia; family Sciuridae; genus Sciurus; species Sciurus carolinensis. The sequence continues at coordinate 126,408,541 of NC_062217.1, read as the reverse complement.
AGAGACCTAACCAAGCGGGCCTGGCACCAAGTTGGAGAAATCAGCACAGAGAGGGAGAGATGCCTTCAACCCACAGGTCCCCAGATAAAAAGGCAGACTGGAGGGAGATGGCCAATTTTCAACAGGCATCTTCTTCTTTCCATCCACATTCAAAACTAGTTCAAACCTCTTTGCTTTTTTTCATGACTCAATTTCTCTGCAGAATGTAAAAGGAAAATTTATGCAGCAAATGAATAAGAAAAGCTAGAATATTTCTCTACTTACTTTTAAGCTTAGAGAAGAAAGGAAGGAAATGTATGTATGTATGTATGTATGTATGTTTGGGGAAAGGGGCAGAGGAAAAGTGACAACAGATCTTAAGGATTCCACCCTCCTTTCGTGCCTTGGACCACTCTGACTTCTATGAAAAGAGATCCTGCAAATTTCAAAGTCACTTTAGAGCTTACAAAGTAAATATACATTGCAAGTTGTTCATTTTTGCTCATGAAGGATATTTCATTTTTCCTAAAGGTCATTTTTATTAATATGCTGAGAACAAGTGGCCAGTGACAAAATAGGGGCATTACAGACAAGGCTTTGTGAAGAGGTGAACGTTGTTTCTGCTATTACACCAAATCTACTTAACATCAAGCAATGTTTCATTAGCTAACAAGACATTTTCTTTCAATGAATGAAAACTATAATAAAGAGTTGTAATATTTTAAAAAGTAATGAATGTAATTTTTGCTCTATTTTATGTTGCTATAAAAAAGGGCCTTAAGTGTACTTCTCATCTGCTCCTCTTTTTTAACTACCATAATTTATGCAGATAAATGTTGGATGAATTGCATCAAGAACACTAGTCAGATTGCTACCCATAAAAGTACTTAGCCATCATTTTCTTTTTCTCCTATTTATATGTCTTTATATTACCAAAATCGAGTTACCAACATTAAAAATGATATATTGTCACCAGAAAGTACTGAAGCATAACACCGAATAATAAATTAGTAGTGTTTGAAGGTTAAAACCAAGTTTAAGAGATAGCAATGCTTTTGTTACTCTGGACTCCTTTCAAACTGCCATTGACTGGGGGAAGCTTACAAGTGACAAAACCTGACACCCAGCTGGCGCTATCAGCCCGCAGATTTACTGCAAAACTCTAAAGTACTGTCAAGGGCAGATCAATGTTTGTGATAATTCACAAAATAATTTGGCTTTACATAATAGACATAATACTGTGTGACTTAGGAAGCAACCCTTGGTGTTGAAAGCAGATGTGCAGGGGAGACATGTGGCTTCTCCAGTGTTCCTGGAAACCCAGACTAAAACAGCTCAGGTTAAAGGGTCAGGACAGGATTCATCAAGGGGATTCCCACTTCCCATTCCCTTACCCACATGCTCCAAGAACTTCAAAGAAATACAGCATTGTTCTGGCCCTTATCATTTCCAAGCACAGATCCCAATACCAGAAGTGTGCCACAGTGAGAGCAAATCCCTACCCTTGCGTGTGGGGATGACACTGGTGCATAGTCAAATGGACCTGCCAAGCAGAAGGTAGTTTCGTAGGAGTCCCTTGCTACACAAGGGGCTAACAGGCTAGGGAAGAGAATGATGGCAGACAACGGCATGCTATTTGTCAACATCTGACAGCAAAATGATGTCAGTACATTGCTTAAGTGCTTCTGTCCCACTTTGTCCTGTGGTCTCAGATGTGGAACAACTATAAAAACTTAAATATAGTATATTATATATAAAATAATGCTATAACATGTAATGTAATTATAAGAATATGGTTATAAATATAATAATATTAAATAATATGAGCTCTAGATTATGATCTCCAACCTACCTTATTGCACCCGTGTCAATTTCATTGAAATGTTCATAGAACTGAAAACCCGGGACTTAATATCCATTAACACCCATTACATGCTTACAATCCCAACCACAGAATGGGGAAGAGAGAATCTACCAGGCTTTAAATCCAACTGAGTAGGGAGTGTCTAGCACGTAATAGATGCATTACAAATATTTGTTGAATAAATTAACAAAGCAGTAATTTCCAATGAATTCATTCTTTGGGGTTTCCACATTCCTCATTATCACAAAGTTTACGCTTTTTGAAACTTGAGATAACTTACTTATTAACCACATATTGCTAGAACACTAGTTAAAAGTCTTATTTATTTTTTGTGGTACTGGGAATTGGGCCCAGGGCTTCCTGCATGCTAGGCAGACACTCGACCACTGAGCTACATTCCCAGTCTTAAAATTCAGGTTTAAATTTAAATGAACTTTAATACAAATGTTCCTGTTCCCTTCAGGAGTTAATTCATTTTCAAGGATGCTTCTTTGTTGAGTCCCTATTCTATGTGAGACACCTGCATGGTTCACACTTTAGGACGGACCTGAGAGTGGTACTATAAGCTGAGTAGCCAAAATTTGAAAATTCAAAATCCAAAACTTTTTGAGTGTATCAGGTTTCAGATTTTTAATTTTTGAATTAGGGATCTTAACTAGTAAAGTCTGTATAAATATTTCAAAATTCAAAGAACTCTAAAATCTGAAACACTTCTGGTCCCACACATTTTGGATAAAGGACTCTCAACCTGAATAATCAATGACCAAATCATTGAATATTCCTGGACAGCCAGTACAGGATGGCAGACATGAAGCACTCGGCCATGCTTCCCACACCTATGCTTAGGACAGACCCTGATCATCGACTAAGGTACACTTTCCCCGAGGCAGACGTGAGAATTCCCACCAGAGCATCCCCAGGTAACCACCTCCAAAGGACCACAGTGACTGACCAAGAGGGAACATGTCTACCAAGATTCTCTGGGACTCAAAAAAGCTGAAGTCACCTATTCAACTCACTCTTAGCTCCAGTCCGAAGTGAGAATCTTTCACGGAAAACAAAAAGCCAAGCTCCTGATGCAGGCATGGTGACAGTTAGTGACAATGTAAGGGATCCAGGGAAGGAAGGTATAGACCACAAGATTATGGGCAGGAGTGGGTTTGCCAAGAAGCTACTGCAACTCTTGGCTTCCAGGCACAATGTCATTTGCACCAGTTGCTTACAGGGTCCTGGGAGAGGCCCCCAGATATTCTGAATATTTGATTTTGGTTCTGAAATTAACAAAGGGAATGGAGGGCATGGGTGGTGGTGTTAATGGGGGTTGTTGATAATGGTGAAGTTTTGAGGACTAAGGATGGGCTTCCTTCTGAATTACCTATTCACAGTGATCCTACTCCCAGCAGTAAGGGCAAAAGTCTTGAAAAATCCTACTTAAGAATGAAAAGGACGGCACACTAAATATAAATAAAAGTAAATTTCATTATCTAGAGTTAAAATAAGGAGTTTACCCCACAAGGCTGCATACACCCATAATCCCAGCAACTCAGGTGGCTGAGGAAGGAGGATAACAAGTTTGAGACCAGCCAAGCAACTTAGTGAGAACCTGTCTCAAAATAAAAAATAAAAAGGGCTGGGGGCATAGTTCAATGGTAAAGCATCTCTGGGTTCTATCCCTAGTACAGTCAGTCAATCAATCAATAGTGTTTACACCAGTTGTATCTATGATTTCTTCCAGCTCTATGCTCCTAAGAAATACAAGAAGAGGTTCCAAAGTACAAAGACTAAAGCAAACATCCTGCCCCACAAAGGCAGAGTCAGGCAGAGGAGGCAGAGAGGACTCCACTTAAATTAAAATGAAAGCTCAACCAAAGGACACAGTCACTTTAACCTGCATTCTTAAAAAAGCATTCTTGGAGGGTTATAAAATCATTAGGAAAGGATAAATACCACTCAACAAAGATGTGGGAAAGGGAACTAAATAATATAGGTCGCATTAATTCAATATACTTATTCCTAGGGAAAGTTATGCTTTATTATAGCAAACAGCTTAACAAACACAAACTTCACCTTGAGATTTGCTGCCTCCTGAAGAATGAAGCTCTGTAGACAGCCACACCTACCATACCAACCACTTTCCACATGGAAAAGAGCCAATTAACCACAGTTGTGTTGATTAAGCCAGTACTTATTTCTCAAACCATGGTTTATGGCTATATCCTTGGAAATCTACAGAGATGAGAATCTTATAATTTTAGGTGGAAGGTCTTAATGAATTAAATTTTAAAGTAAGTAATTATGGATACATGTGACCCAAAAAAAACAAAAAAAAAAAAAAACAAAGAAAATTTTTAAAAAGCACCTTAACAGAAAACACGTCTGTGCAGTTTCTGGTTCTGTTCTGGTACTTGTCTTATTTTTAAAGTGCCAGTCAGTATGTGGGACTGCTGAATGTCCAAATGACAATGATTTACCCAAATGCTGAGCCCTTATCAAACTGTCCTTTTACCCCCAAAACTCAAAATTAAAAAGTATTTTCATTTAAAGTAGGTTTATGTTTTCCCAAACTATTTTGTAGCTTGTGACTGATGTGGCATAAAAAAACTATAATGCAAGGAGTGACGAGCCACAGGCCCATAATCCCTTGTTGTCATGTAGACATAAAGCAATTCAGGGTTTTGTTTTGTTTTTTCAGATTTTAGAAAAGTAATACAATTAATATACTATACTAAGTGGTAGGCAAAACTTACTTATACGTTAACATCCATAACAGGTATTCACATTTCTACAAAGACAGGAATATTCATGCTGTTAAAGGATAATTTTTTTCAAATAAGGTAAAATCATGACTCTCATACAAATATAAAATGAACACATGTGAAAGATTTTACTGAATCCGTTCATTAATGAGAGAGCTAATAAGATGTTGCATCAATTCAAAGAACAATTTAAAGAACCATGTACATGCAAGCCAGAAGGAATACTAAAATGAGCTTACAAATAGATATAAAATAGGTATCCACAGGGCAAGAAACAACTGCATAATACAGGACACAATTCATTTGCATTTCTATGGGTAAGAATTGTTTGCATTTCTATCAATTGCCTACAACTTACAGAGTTGTAAAATAGCTGAAAGGCTATGCAGAGCACAGGTAGTCAGGGAGGAAGCACTAGACAGGACACCCAGGAACATTTTTTGCCAATTTGGAACTCTTTCACAATTTTTCCTGACATTACCAAGTGTCAGGAAACTATTTTTTTAAAAAGTTGTAGTTTCGCATCACTTCGGGTCATACTTTGCTTCAAGTTCGTCCATCATAAATAAATGTATTTTTTTAAATCTGCTTTTAGAAATTTGAGATTTGGGTCAATTTCTCATGAAGAAGGTAAATGGACTTTCTTTTCATGTTGACCACAGTATCTTCCAATGGCTCCACTATGAGAAAGCAACACATTTTGGGAGGCAGACCTTAATGAAGGAGGACAACACCTTGTGCTGATATAATGTCAAGTTGGAATCTAAAGCCCATGGGTGTGTAGTGTCCAGCTGCACCTGGTCCATTACTCAGCTGGGACAAACTATAAATTGGCTGGAGGCCTCAGCTTCCTCATCTGTAATACAGTCTCAAAAATCCCTCAAATTCTAAAAGACCAGAAAGTCACCACCCACAACAGGAATCTCCAGAGCTATAACTCGGCACATGAAGAAACTATTCCATTAGGTGCCTGAAAACCTGCAGACTCCTCTCCTCTGACAAATCCCAGTATCAAACTCTTCTTCTGTGGAAGCTTCTTTAATATATCCAGACCTGAATTCAAACCCCCAGCTTCAACAAATAGTGGCCGGGTGATCCTGAGCCTCAATTTCCACATCTAGAAATGGAAAGTAACACTGAAATCTCAAAGACATGCTGGGTCTATCCAATTTATCCATTTTCTTACTTTCTCTTCTGGGGGTTCCATTATGACATCACCCCCACCCTCAAAAATGCAGTAGACAGTGGGCAACCTAGGATTTAGAGTTGAACATAATTTTTTCTAGATATTAAGGTAGATGGTCACGGTGTGCATCTCATTTCCTCAAAGTCAGTTACCACACCTTCAAATCTTTTTCTTCAGGCCATTGTCTCAGGCACCTTTGCCTTTCTCAGTGATGTCTTTCAGCCTAGATAAACCTCCTTCTCCCTTTCTAATTCATCCTCCACATCTCAGTCCAAGAATCACATCTCAATGCAGACTTCCTGGGGGCCCTCAGGCGGGTTGGTACCCTTGGGTGCCACACCTAAAGCACTGGGTCCCCTTTTCCTCTTCGCCCTCCCTCCCCATCATAGAACTCAGTCATATGGGTTCAGAATCACTGTGCTCTCCATTAGAACATGAGTTCCTCTAGGCAGAGTCAGACTAGCACTCAATTTTTGTATTCCAGGCACCAAGTTCAGTGCCTGGTATATAGTTGGAGTTCATTGTGACTTTTTGCAGAAATGAATTCCACTCCTTTCTAATCACCTAATACAGAGAGATTCACTCCTGGTACCTGGATTAATGATGTTATCACCTGACCACGCAAGGAAGGAAATAGAGAGGTTTCCATCAGTTGGGATTTGTCATTGTCAGTATTAGAGAGGTAACACGGAATTTTGGATCCCCATGAGAGAGGGCCAGGACTGGTACCAAAAGAGGAGATGCATGGGAGCCAGGGAGCCAGAGACAGAATACATGCATCAACCGTCTAGGCCAAGCATAAAAACAGTTACATTATCCAAAGTGGAGGCTGGCCTCGGTCCCAGAGGCTGGAGCAGCACTGGCCAAAGTATACTTCGTGGACTATTAGACTCACAAAAAGGCACCAATAACAAGAGTTCAGGAGAACAAACAAGTGGGAAAGACTGTCCCCTGACTCTCCTCTTGGATCTACACACATGCACCTGAGTATATTCTGGGGAGCCCTATAGTCAAGATCAATGTTGAACCCTATCCTTCCCAGGTTTCATCAGTAGCCCTCACATAAACCTGCCCAGTTTATGACATCTAACACCATGCTGTTGGGAATGTGGGTCAAAACTAAATGCAGGGTTAGATCTACATGGGGAACAAGTGGATATAAAGTACAGGCAAGCACTAAATGAGAGACCAAGCAACAGACAAGAAGGTCAAAGATAGGACAAGGGCAAAGTCAAGACCAGAGAGGTTAGCCAGTGACAGAGTGTGTCCTCCTCCACAGACAAGGGCATCTCAAAGACAGACACCCTTCAAGGTCATCCCTCTATCTCTAGGACTTGAACTCAACAGTCTGAACTGAGAGGGTCCACAGCCGCTAGGACAAAATGGACCAAGCTAAGCAGAACAGACCCGAGGTCTTACACTGTGGTTCTCAGTCCTGGCTGAACATTAGAATTATAATGGGGGCAGAGGGCTGGAAATCACAGATGCCCCCAGTTCCCACCTCAAACCAATTAAACTAGATACTGGTATGCATTGAATCCCTCTTTGCTAGAAGTTTATATACTTCTTACAGGAAAGGTCTATAGGATAATTGCCCATCACAGCAACCCTAGAATGCACTAAGGGAAGGACAGCCCTTGTCCATCACAGATGGGGACGAGGCAAATTGCTGATAGACACAGGATCTCGGTGAGGCTGCAGCTCCACGCTACCCCTGCCCTAAGAGTTCTCTGTGAAAAATGCTACAGATTTCCTCCAGAAAACACCACTTCAGCCTTTTCCTAAAAATAGCTTGGCTTCCTTTGAAGGGTCAGATCCATGGCCTTCAGAGAGAAAAGCATAAACACAACTCTTTGCCAAACCAGGCTCTCCACACTTAAATCAGCCTGACCTGAAATCCACACAAAGTTCCAAGAACCAGCAGTGTCCTCTATGAGGAGTTTAACGGGAGACCATGGTTATGCAAGACACCAGCTCCGTTCTCCAGTGCTTCAGATGCAGAAGTTCACGTTAATTATTACTTTACCAAACGAAAAGTGAGTTATGTCCCTCTGTCATTTGGCAAGGATATTCTCCAGGCTGCCAAAAAACACGCACATACCCAAATACCAAAACTATGTGAGAAGGCTACAGGACGTCCTCACCAGAGACAAGACAGAATTTTCACTTCATAAATCAACAAATTCCAAAAAGGCAGCCAGTTGAAAAGGCAAGCTACACTGATGAAATATTTTTTTAATTCACCTCATTCAGGGTAATTGATTTTTTTTAGCATTCACGAACAAGTAATTTTTAATGTAAATAATAAAGTCAGTTAACCGTGTATTCTTATTGCATGAGGAACGACAAAGTTTTTATCTGAGTTAATTAGGTGATTTTTCACTAATACAGATTTGTTGCTTTTACTTCAGACTCCGTTTTTAATAAAATCCCTTCGTACCCTTACCCCGCTCCACTGTTTAGATGAAATGGAAAGCACTGGAGGCTGGTAATACGTTCCCATCTGTTTGTTTCCGAAGGGTTACCATTGATGAAACCCCTGGCATCCGCGTATGATCTATCCAGCATCCCGGCGTATGATCTATCCAGCATCCCGAGGTAGGGGCAGGATGGAAATCCCAAGCCCCATGAGAATGTGTTTCAAAGGTATTTTATTCCTAGAGTACTGCTAGATTATCAACCAAAATTCTAAATTTGTGTATTACTTCCATATAACTTTACACATTGAAGTTTGCACTTTAAAATGTAAAATGAATGACAATGGGTAGAAAATTCCAGCTATGCTTCCAGAGAAGCTAAATTCCTCCCTTTTAAAAGTAGAACATTCAACCAGGCCCAAAGAAGAGGCCCTCAGTCTGCCTTTTCCCCTCTTTCTTATCTCTAGGTTTCCCATCCTACTTAGGAGGCTGGAAGAACAGGGCAGGAGGAAATAAAATTACTTTCATATCCTGTAATTTGTCTGGTATATTGGAACTGAGAAGGGTTCTTATGAAACCCAAACCTCAATCCTCCCATTATTATTTTAGTTTTTGAGCACTTTATTTTCTTTTTCTGGACTATAATTTCTTTCAGATGCTTTAAGCAACTATTTACAAACTTCAATGAAAAGATTAAAAAAGAAAAGCCTCAATGTCCATGGGAAAGGCCAGTCTACACCATGTGTATTTCCTTCACCTTGACAGGGGTGCCACATTTGCCCACGTGAGTATGTTACCAGTGTGAAAATTATTTCTGTCCTGCGCATCAAACTCTTACTGATCTAGCCAAAGCGAATGAATGAATAACTTTCCCAAGGGTGATGATCTCTTATAATATCTCCAGGCTGAGAGAGAGGACTTCAGCTGTATCCATCATCCAACTCCTTGCTACTCAAAGTGTGGTCCCTAGACCACAAGCAGCATTGGCATCACCTGGGAGCTTGCCAGAGATGCAAATTCTCAGGCCCCATAAGACCTCCAGAATCAGAAGTCCACATCTTCAAGAGGATTCCCAGCAGTTTCACGTGCATAGCCCGGGGTGAGAAGCACAGGTCTAGTGCAAGCTCCCACACGGCTAAGAGAAACAGCGTCTTCTCTCGGAAGGTCACTCCGCTTCTCTCTCCATCTTTCTGGAGTCCAGGTGCACAGTCCATAGAACACAAGCAGAGGCCTTTATGGGTTCCAAACGAGTGGAGCAGCCACTCCTCCGGCCAGGCAGCAACTGGAGAAAGCAGGGGGAAGCCAGAGGGGCGGTGGCGGGAGCAGCCTCCCCCAGCCTGCATGTTTCAACACAGCAGAGCCATTAATTAAGATCCGCAGTCACTCTGGCGTTCCCTGCCTGCCTGGGACTGGCGTGAGGTGTGAGAATCTGGGTAGCCTTCTCCGTGGCTCTGCCCCGCTGGCGTTGATTGTGTATGATTAATGATTTAAAGGAATAAAAAGAGAAAGGTCAACTTCTGAGTTCAAGACAGAGCAGCTACATAGGGAGTAATTAAGATACTTGTGTAAGCATGATTAATAAGCACACACGGGCACTCTCAGCAGTAAACAAGATGCAAGCAGATGGTTAGCATGGAAAAGGTTTTTTATTTTTTTTTTTCTTTCCTAAAAGCAATTTTTCAGCAGCTTGAAACTTGGCTTGTGAATTCCCTTCCTCCCCCCAAGTCTCAAAAAACTCATTATCTCCACAACCTTAAAAAAAAAAAAAAAAAAAAACCAACTGCGGTGAACCCCTTCAACGCACGCTCATTCTCTCTTTTTAAAAACCCCTTATTATTTTATTTTATTTTACTTTTACAGATAACTAGAGTTTGCTTGTAAAAATGGATGCGACTCATCTTTGTTTCCCACCGCCTTTTATGTCAGGCGTCCCGTGAATTGGCGAGCCTGACAAGGTGGTTCACTGCCGAGCCTTTTAACTCCCACCCACCGCTTCTCCCCCCGCCCGTGATGGGCAGAACAGAGGCATCAACGGTGGCATTTCTGGAGAGTGCTGGCAGGCAGGTGTCAGAGCCGTCCGGCGGGCGCCCCTCTCCAACACTAATCAGCCCTGGTGTTCTTTTACAATCCATATCTAATTCGCAAGTTTCATTCTTTCTGAAAAACAATTACTAGGTTTTGAAGTTCATTGTGCATTTACTCAACTGTCTCTTCACATTAACGTAAAGTGGGAACAAGAAAAAATAGAGTCAGCGGGGAAGGGACATCAAAAGATGTTAAGAGTAGATGAAGGCTTTATTTTAAGAGTAATATAATTACAGATGTGTGCAATATTTTACAATAAATGGAACACAAAAGGTGTATCCTGTACCTTCAAGACTGTATGTGTGTGTATGTGCAGAGAGAAACAGAAAAACAGAAAGAAAGAGACGCTCAGACACACATATTCCTAAGGGGCGGGGGAGAGAAAGAGAAGGTCATTTATGTCTCAAGAAAACAAAAAGATTATCCCAGGATCAACAGTACGTAGGTGTCCCACTTAGGAAAGAACAAGAAAAGAAGAGGGCAATGACGAGCAGGGAGCCTGAGTTTTCTCCTATGGGTTGAAAGGAGAAAGAGGAAGATGGAGGAAGGAAAAGAAGAGAGGGACATAGAGGAGGAAAAAGGGAGAGAATGGTAGAGAAGCAAAGGGAAGAAAAGAAAGTTGTGCCTCAAACAAAAAATGGAAAGGAATTGGCAACCTTGATGGAGAAGGCTCATAAACCCGATGCCTCTCCTGAACTCCAGCCCTGAACTTCCTAAAGGACACAGTCAATAGTCCCGGGCCACTCGTGCCTTAGCAGGGCAAATGTACACTTTGGGTCAGCAAGATGCCCTTCGCCTCCCCAGGTGACCTTAGTCAGCCCAGTGTCTGCCCCTCCTCACCAGTCCCCAGGGCCAACCATCCGCCTCCTGGCCACCAAGCTTCTGCACCCCTCAACAGTGTGCACTCCCAACCTAAGTCGCCATCACTCAGTTCACCTGCCCCAGGACTAGGCAAGACCACAGCACTGGCCCCAGCTCCCAGGTAGTCAAATGGCCTTGAGAACAGATGTTGCGCTGTATTTTCTCTCTCACCACCAACAGGAAAGAAGAAAACCCTAAGCTTCCCCCAGCAGAAAACTATATTATCACCAGTGTTTGGCCTCATATCTTAAACATTTTCATTTTTATACTAAACCTCACCTTTGTAATTCTAAGATCAGTCTTTTTCCAACAGTCTTGGAAAAATAAGTTTCCAGAAATAAAAATGTCTGAAATACACTGGGTCACTCAAAGTGCAATGGGGTTCTTTTCTGCAGAAATTCTCAGTCTCTTTTAGATGCCAGTGTGCCCTTTGAATCTTCGATGGGGGATATTGCCCTCATTTCCCAAACTAACTTGATGTCAGAAGCCCAACTCCCCTCCCCAGAACCTGGGTTCCATGGAACTTTCTTTGAGAAACAAAGCTCTGCATTTAAAAACTCCTTGCTATTTGAAAGTAGTAATTAATTTACCCTCTCTCTTTTCCCTTCCCTAACCCAAACACACACGTCTTACAGGATTTTCCTTCAGAGACCTATTTTCTAGCCCTTGAATCATTTTTTCTCCAGCCTGCCCTTCCTCCCGCATTCTCACATTCTCTTTGAACTCTGGTAAGCAACCCTAGAGCTCCAACAAGGATCTCATTCACACAGCATGAAGCAAACGCACTTTGCGCATCGCATTTCCTGTAATACAACTCTGGATTACACTGCTGTTTTTCTTAGTCACCCCGCATTAGTGGCAAGCACAACCTACGGTCTGCCTCCAGAGAGCTCATATCCATTTTTTAATTTACTCTAAGTCAATTAGGATCCATTTTTGGAACAGGTACAAAAAAGTCTAAACACTGGAAGAGAGAAAGGGAGGGAAGGAAATGCCCACATTAGGCGGAGTCGACGCTCCCAGCTCACGTACACCTCTCTTAGGATGTACTCTTTAGAAGAACAACGGCAGAGTGTGTGGCACTAATGTTCTCCATCGTCCAAGCAAAGACAGGGGAAAAATCAAGAAAAAAATATAATGTGCAATATTTATATCATATATTAAATATTTATATTTCTTTAAATATATATTTATTTAAAGAGAATATATATTGTGTATATGTATATATACACACATACACAGACGCTCATGTACACACATGCACATTCTTCTTTATTAGAATCTGCTCTTAGTCTAGGTCTCGTTACTCAGAACCCACATTGCTTAAACAGACTTCCCAGTCTTTTCTCTAACACCAGTCTCTCACCCTAGTCTCAAACTTAAATGTCATTACTAGTCAAATGCCACTTCCACTACACTCCTCCTCTATCCAATCCCATGTTTATCTTCACAACAATCCTAAGAAGTAGAAACCGAAGTTATTCCCCATTTTACAGTCAAGAAAACGGAGTCAAAGCAGTTAAGTCACTTGCCCAAGGTCATAGGGTTAGAAAGCAAGGGATCTGGGATCTGGGGCCCAGGGTTGTCTGGTTCCCTGCTCTACCATGGGAGCTTCCCGGCCACCGTGGCTCTCTATTACCTGGCCCTTCCCAGCTGAGCAACAGCAGCTTTCCACTGTCACAGAGCACCACGGTCACAGTCCCGCCATGCTTCCTCCCAACCTCACTTTTCATCCTCATCCCGAACCTTCTTCCCAGGAGCCCCTCAAGTATCGCCATCTCTGACATCTGCCCGATCGCTCCAAATGCCATTGTCCTTTCCTGTGTGCTCTCCTAGCATGTGGCTGTCTACCTAGCTGACTGCTAAGGACATTATGTCCCTTACTTTCACCACTGTTTTCAGTGTGTTGGTTGCTTTATTTCCTCACCTAGACTGCAAACTCCTTCTGCTTTAAATAACTGCTAATGGGGCTAAATAAATGACATCCTTCTACTGCTGCCCAAAGTCCCTTCTGTGCCATAATTTCCCTGGTGCCAAACATGCCTCCAAATTTTCATCCACATTCCCTTCCTCTCAAGCCTAAGCTTCCATTTCATTGTCTCTGAGGCTGGCCCACAAATTGAAATAGAACATGATGCTTAATTTTACATCAGCCCGTTAAGCTGCTTTAAACACTTCAATATTCCCCCAATGTAGGTGAATATATGAACTTGCACTTAGAGTTGTCAACAATGCATTGACGACTTGTTTTATAGTTGCATGTTAATCTACAATCTGTTTAATGCAATCCAATACATTATCTGGAATGGTGATGTATAAATTTAAGTCTTAGGCCATGAAATATCATTTAGGATTAAGACTCTAATCTCTTAACAGAGGAGATGACTGCTCAAAAAAGCAAGCAGTTCAGAGGAGTCTCTGTGTATAAAAGGCATCCTTGTTGTCTCCCGCAATAAGGAAATGAGCTTAAGGTCTGCCAGCCCTGCACAGGGAAGGAAGAGTGAAGAGGGGCAAAAGTGACTTCTTACCTCCAAGCAAATATTCCCTCACTCAATCAACCCCACCAAAGAGCTAAAATTTCAGTAACTCAAAGCATAGCTGCTTGCTACCTCTTCTTCCCCAAAGTCCTCAGATAACAGAACAACAGGAACAGTGACAATGGTGACTTCAAATAATTCAAGCACAGAAAGTACCTGATTTTATATCCCCATGGTACAGAGGAAGAAACAAAGGCCCAGAGGGGCGGTTTAACTGATTCAAGGTCACACGCCCAGTATGCAGCAGTGCTGTACCTGTCTGGGTCCTTACCCTCTGCCCACTCTGCTAATTCTCCCCTACAAAATATTAGCCATCAGACTATTTTCCAGGATAAACCCTAGAAGTCCTTACAAGCTCCTTGGGATAAAATAATCAACACTTAAAATATAATATATGCACTATCCTCCAAAAGTTCACAGTTAGTAGAAGAAATGAGGCAAATAAGAAGAGATCCAGAGAAGGTCATTAAAATACCAAAAGGAGGATCACACATAGGGAGCTTCAGGGAGAGAAGCTAATGGCTGGCATCATGAAGGGGACAGGTTGGAAAGAGAGAATGAACCAAGGTAGAGGGGAACAGCTTCCATACTATATTTGGACCAAGCATCCTTATACAAACCCCTGGACAAGCTGGCCCAACTAACGACTAGACAATGTCACTTACCAGCAAATGAAACTCCCAACCACAGAGATGCTGCAAGCATACCCTTGAGGGTGGGGGACCAGCCTGCCTCCAGCATCAACAGGCATTTCCCCTCTGAAAATGATCCACTCTTCCATGCTCCACTCTCCACAGAGCCAAGATCCCACAAGCTCCGATTCTGGTCTTCCATAATTGACTCCAACATCAGGGCAACACCATCAGACACACCTTGCTGAGTCTCATCTGAACACAGACTCACCCAGACTCTGGCACAGTTGGAAGCCCAGGGACACCAAAACAAGCAGCTGAACCTCCAGAACATGGATGGTCCCTTTGTTGTCAGATGCCCAGTAGGCTGACCTAGCAAGGTACCTGCAAGGGCAACCAGCAATCCCAATAGTATGGTCAACCTCCACCAAGCATGGCCGTCAGCCTCTTTATCAACTTTGTGCTTCACTTTTGGGAAGTGATATCTATTTCAGAAATGTCAAAATCCTTAGAGAAGTGTGGTGATAAAATGAATAGGCTGTTTGCTCTCCATATTGATACACCCGATTGCAGACTGTCAAAGTGCTTTTAGTTATAATAGGAAATGTACAAAGTTAGCTTTGCTTGTTTTGACAACCACAAAAAAGGATTTATCAGTTACATGTACCCGTTAAAATGTCGAGGTTTTCAAAGGGAAAATTGGCTCTAGCCAAATTCTAATATTATTAATGTTTTCATGATGACAAACATGCGTAACTCTTTAGAGATTTCTCCTCTTGACTGTGGGGAAGGGTTCTGGAAATCCAATACACTTGCCAGAAATTTGTTACTTATATGCAATAATTCAAAAGAAGTCCATAAAAACTAGAGCAAAGTTAATTTTACTCTTTTAGCCTCCAAAACCAGCAAAGTATCACATGACTTAAAAGAGGAACATTGTGATTTCAAATCCCTGAGATATAAGGACTTCTTTTCGTTTCCCTCTCCTGTCTTCTCCTCAAATACATGCTTTTTTCACTCTTGCTTTCATTGCTTCAAATACATGAAATTCCCACTATTTTCCCTTGAAAGCACTTATAAGACATTGTCAGATTTCTCACTTTGGCAACTTGGGTTTAAGTTGCATTACTACGGGGAGGTTTTTACTCTGGTGTGGTTTTTACCTCTTGTGCTAAACTTACCATGAGACAAATGAGCTGGCAAGTCTTCATGCCAGTAAATCTTTAAAGAATAAATAGGGGCTGGGGATGTGCTCAGTGGTAGAGTACTTGCCTGGCATGAAAAACTATGTAGATAGATAGATATATAGATAGATAGATAGACAGACAGACAGAAGGTGAGGAGATGAGAAAAGAAAGGATAAAAGTCAAACAATGAAATAATCTTGGTAGTAAGGAAAATGGAAATGATTCCAATGTTTCCACTAATAAAGTTGAAAGCTAAATCTGGTTGCATCATCTCCCTTTTTATCTTGAAGTCCCATGCATACATTTAAATTAGCTAATTTTAACCTAGTCCTAGGTGAAAACTGTTTGAGGTCCAGGCTCAATTTACTTGAACTGAGTAGCCTAATGTTTCCTGAGTCACCCTCCAGGACAACTTTGTGAAGATATAACATCTCCAATGTATAAATAAGGCACAGAGACACTAAGACACCTGCCCACCATCACACAACCCAGAAGTGACAGAGCCAAGAAATAGACCCTTCAGCCACATCTTGTTGAAATGCCTTAATCCCAAACTACAATTATTACACAGCCAGAGGAGACATCTTTCAACCCCAAATCCACTTTCCAGCCTTACATTAGTTGTATCCATTCACGGAAGAAAGACAACAGGTTGATCACAAAGACAACACGTCCCTTAATCACAAAGCAAAGTGCACTGACTGCTGGTGAGATCCCAGCCCTGGGGAGTAAACACCCCTAGGGAGGCCAGCAGGGGCTTTACTAAGCAAATGTTGGACAACTACAAATTTCTTTACAGACCTAGGGATAACTGAGTTACAGAGTTGGGGACAAAATGCTGTCATTCAGCAGACACCAAGGATTCAGAAAGAAATGCTATGATTCATTTTTTTAAACAGTGTTTACATTTTAAACTTGGTGTTCTGTGAAGTTGATGCACAAACAAGGTCACTGGCTCAAGTTGCAAGGAGCACACTTTCAGACACAAATGTAAAATACTCTGATACAAACTGAAGCTAAAGGAAACTCCTTCTAGAAGATTAGCAAGGAAAGAGCTCATAAGAAGTTGAAGTGATGTCCAGATAGCTCCTGAAGCAAAAGATATGCTCACTGTTTACACCTCTCCCAGGTACCACATAAGCAAGGGCAGCCTACATTCTCCTGGGAACACTCAAAGAACTGTAGTTTTCAGTATTACAGTACCTTGCATGCAGATGCATATTTACATTGTTCCCATACAACTCTCCCCCACTTCTTACTTCTTATTTGGCAAAGGGGCAAATTTAATTAATTGTAATATAGATTTATTTCAGTTCCTCTTCTATAAGACCTGAACAGACCTCTACTTAAGCAAGAAGGGGACAGGAACTGAAAAATGTGACTTTTCCTTCAAGAAACCAGACCCTCACCCATCACCTCAAGTGACAATTAGCAGTTTCCGCAGCACATTATATGAGAACTAATAAGGCAAAGGAATCGAGGGCAGGCTTTTCCCTTCACGATCCTGTCTGAAGCTTAAAAGGAAGCCTGAACACTAATGAATTCTGAATTCGTGTCAGCTCAAGAGAGAGCAAAGTCTTTTATCTTCACCTGGAATAGGAATGAAAGAAGAAAAGCCCAACAGTTCAGCCACTTTCCCAAAAATGCACTCTGCTTCCTTCCTATTCTTGGCTTAGGGAGCTTGGAATCCATTAAAGCTGAGATGGGTCTGAGAAATCACCTAATGTGACCACTGCATTTTAAAGGGGAGCAAACCTCAGCCCAGAGAAGTTAAGCAACTTGCCCAGAGTCACAAAAATAGCCTTCAGAACCCCCATCCCTGGCCCTGGTTCACCACTGCTCCAAAAGAAGAGGGAAGTGAAAACAGGGGCTTTACTCCAAGTGATCAAAAATTTTCTCCAAAGTACCTACAAAATTCTAAATCAACACAGGAATGACATTTCAACTAGACAGGCATTAAAGGGCCCAGAAAGAAATGATCAAAGGGGACTCTACTTCCATCTTAGACCAATGGAAGGAACATACACACACATAGAGACAGAAAAACCGTCCTCCTGTAAGAACCAGATAAGGCATCTCCCACAGATTCCCGAAAAGGAACTTACCAGAAGTCTGGGTAACAGACAACTGCTGATCATACATTTTACTAGAAGGAAAGTCCTAGGTCCAACAATTAAAACAAAGTACAGGAGGCTCAAAACCCAGGAGGGAAGGCTTAATGTTTCACCAAACCATTCACTGACAAGTTTAAAGATGAAGCGGGTTATCAGACAAAACAGTTCCACAAAGCACTGTGATACAGTAAGGAACAGAGTTAGTTCCCAGCTAGGTTTATCTGCCCTGACAGCTTCTGTCTTGGCCTGGCAGAGGTTGTGTGTCCACACAGTGAACATAAAGATAACCTACAATGGCTCCACATCCCCATCCATTTGCCAAAGGTCACTAAGGATTGAGTATTTTGCTTCAGCGCCTCCACTAATCCAGAGACATGCCAATCTGCTTACTGCTACACAACATCAGGAGGTTTGGATTTTACTTATTGAGGGATGTCGGACCAGCTTTGTCAGAACTTGGTGGCTATTAGCACAAGGCTGAATGACCACAGTTTGCAATGAATTTTTACAAATTATCTGGTTTTAGGATGCCCAGGAACGAGGATGTGACTAACAAGATGGTGGTAACTATTGTTGGACAACATTCCACTCTGAGAACATAAAAGCTGAACAGTGGAGAATTGAGAAATTAAATTCATGGCCTGGAAAACAAGCCAAGATTAAAAAATGTCATGTTGATACAGTAGGTGCTCTTGAGAGTGGGGGGAGGAAGATGTCAGAAGCTGGATTGATTGCATTTTCATAGCAATGTTGTGTGATGGAAGTGGGGAAGGTTCAAGTGTATCAAGACCCTTTAGTGCTTTAAGGGCACACACCATATCTTTCATCAATACCCTAAGCAATGTAAAAACCCACTATCACGTAACTCAAAATCCCCCATCATCGAGGCCTACTGAAGACTCTGCTCATGGAATGCTGAACAGATCAGCTGGGACCTACTATTTGGTTTGTGCCACGAGAAGATCGTTGCTAATAGCAATAGGGCTCTCAACTGACCATCAGCTTGGAAGAATAAGGTCCCTTTGTTCTGATGCAGCTTGGGAATTCTCCCATCCACGCCGAAGTCAGCATTCTTTCCACTCCTCACAGATCCTAAGAGGACTTAATATTTGTCCTTGAGTGTCCAAAGAGTGGATGAAAGATTGAACTCTCTGTGAGAGACCACAAGACTGCATATCAACTAACTTCTAACTGCGCCCTGACAAGGCTAAAATTGGAAGAAGTTCCTAAATGGAAGAATACTCAAAGTTTTATAATGGCATGAACAGACCTGAGGTGAGCAATACCCTCACTCACATTTTCCACCCATACTATACCATAGGGAAGTAGATTTGTTCATGAGCCCAGGTTTGGGGACCCATAGAGTTACCTCGCAGCTCACTGGTATGTCAGAAATACCACAGGCCTAGTATATACACACAGCTGGTTCTTAGAGGTGGGTCCTGTTCTTGCTATATAGCACCATTTTGGGGCAATGGTACATAGAGCACAGAAATTCCACCGTGAAAATATCCACAAGGCAAGAGAGAGAGCAGATCTGAGACTTTCCAGAGGTGAGAAGAGAGAATGTCAGGAGAGAAAGGGACTGAAAAGACCAGGCAGAAATGGTAGAGACAACTTTTTAGACTAAGTGGCTCTTTTTTCTCTTTTCACAACAGTGAGAATGACACAAAGAGGCTCCTTTGCCCTTGGATGCTGGGCGACCATCTATAATGTTTAGGGGAGTTGTCTCTGGCCCGGTTGCCCCAATGGGGGTTCATTCTCTGAGGACCTCAGGAAGAAGGGGTGTCTGAAAGTCAGGAAGATGTAGCCCTCACACCACCAGAAATCTGAGCCTTCTAGGTAGGAGGACCGCCCCCCCCCCCCGCTCCTCCCTTTCTTTCAAAAGAGCTGAAAGACCATTCCAAGTTTGTTTTGAATTGTCAACATTAATTACCTTCTTTCTTCAAACACTGAAAGGTACTGTCACCTGTTCTAGGATGACAGCCAGGACTAGAAACCCTGAACTAAGACTTTGCCCAGAGGGCTAAACTCTTAAACTCTATCTCCAAACCTTATAATGCAAAAGATAATAATTTTATGAGGGGGGTAAAAAACACTGAGTTATCAATGGACTAGAACAGAGAGCCTAGAGATAAATTCTTGGATATATGATCAAATGATTTCAACAAGTGTGCCAACACCATTCGATGGAGAAAGAATAGTCTTTCCAATAAACAGGACTGAGGAGACTGGACATTTGCATGCAAAAGAATGTGCCGGACATCATATACAAAAATTTTGAGTGCAAAATGGATCAAAGATGTAAAAAAATTAAGACCTAAAACTATAAAACTTTTAGAAGAAAATGGGAGAAAATCTTCATGATATTAGATTTGGCAATGGTTTCTTGGATAGGGCACCAAAAGCACGGGCAATCAAAGAAAAAAATAGACAAATTGAGCTTTCATCAAAATTAAAACATCAAAGGACACTATCAACAGAGTAAAATGGCAGCCCATGGAATGGGAGAAAATATTTGCAAATCAAATATCTGTTAAGGGATCAATACTCAAAGTACATAGTGAACTCATAAATTCAACAGCAACAATGATGATGAAAAAACAATTTGAAAATGGGCAAAGGTCTAGAATAGGTATTTCTCTAAAGGAGATATACAAATGGCCAATAAGCACATGGAAAGGTTTCAACATCACTACTGCTTAGGGAATAAAAACCACTGAGTAAGTCACTCACAAATAAAAACCACTAAGATAGTCACCTTCGAAGGAAGGAAGGAAGGTAGGAAGGAAGGAAGGAAAGAAGGGAGGAAGGGAGGGAGGGAGGGAGGGAGGAAGGGAGGAATGTTGAGAATGTGGGAAAATTGGAGCCTTTTTTGCACTGCTGGTGGGAATGTAAAATGACACAACTGCTCTGAAAAATAGTAAGACAGTTCCTCAAAAAACTGAAAATACAATTACAAAATGGTCCAGCAATTCTCCTTTTAAGTATACGCCCAAAAGAAGTGAAAGCAGGGACAAAGTTAGAGGTTTGTGCACCTGGGTTCATAGCAGCATGATTCATAAGAGCCAAAAAGCAGAAGCAATCAGAGTGTCTATCAACAGAGGAACAGATAAACTGTGGTATGGCCTATACATATGATGCTATTATTTTTAACAGTCAAAAACTGGAAAGAATCCAAATGTCCATTAACAGATGAATGTACAAGTATGACATTAAAAGAGTAAAGTGGTAAAGAGATATTTACACTTATGTTCAGAGCAGTATTGTCCACAATAGCCAAAAGCAGAAGCCATGCAAGTGCCCACTGTCAGATAAATAAGTCAGTCAAATGTGATACTTACATGCAATGGAGTATTATTCAACCTAAAAGAGAACAGAAATTCTGACATATGCCACAGCACAGATGAACCTTGATCACATTATAATATCAAAGAAGCCAGACACAAAAGGACTGTTATGGTTTAGATATGAGGTGTCCCCCAAAAGCTCATGTGTGAGACGATGCAAGAAAGTTCAGAGTTGAGATGATTGGGTTATAAGAGTTTTAACCTAATCAGTGCATTAATCCACTAATAGGAATTAATGGGGTGGTAACTATAGGCAGGTAGGGTGTGGCTGTAGGAAGTGGATCACTGGGGTGTTCCTTTGGGGTATATATTTTATCCTTGGTGAGAGGAGAAGCTCTCTGCTTCCTGGTGCCCTGTTCTGAGCTGCTTTCCTCTGCTACACCCTCCTGCCATGATCTTCCTCACCTCAGGCCCAGTAGCAATGGAGCCGACCTTCTATGGACTGAGACCTCTGAAACTGTGAGCTCCCAAATAAACTTCTCCTCCTCTAAAATTGTTCTTGTCAGGTCTTCTAGTCACAGCAGTAAAAAGGACAACCACCATGTGGTTCACCCATAGGAAGACTGAATGGTACTTAGGGTACCAAACTCAGCAGACAGAAAGTACAGAAAGCAGATTATGGTCAGCAGGAGGCAAGAGAGGGAAGGATGGGGAGTTACTGTTTAATTAAAGTATAGAGTTTCAGTTGTGCAAAATGAAAAAAGTTCTGGATACAAATGGTGGTGATGGTTGCAAGAAGCAAATGTAC
Organism: Sciurus carolinensis; assembly: GCF_902686445.1. NCBI lineage: Eukaryota > Metazoa > Chordata > Mammalia > Rodentia > Sciuridae > Sciurus > Sciurus carolinensis. The sequence goes on along the minus strand of NC_062217.1, from coordinate 126,386,825 downwards.
TTCATGGCACTAAATTATAGACTTTAAAATGGTTAAAATGATTAAAAAATAAGTTTAAAAAAAGAAAATGTTATGCTTTTTTTTTTTTAATGGATTACCCAGGACCACAGTCTTCTTACAGTAGAAACCAACAACCATTTGCACAGCCCAGCCCTCTAGAACGTCTAGCTCTCAAATGCTCAGAACATCTGTATCCTCATCTGTGAAATGGGGATGTGGCCACCACCACCCAAGCAAGAAAGAGCACCAGGGAGTCCCTGGTATTGCCCCTAACACATGTTAGGCATTCGATAAACTCCAGTTGCCTGCTTCTTCCCCAGAGCAAATACTAGCTGTTTCCAACTTAGAAGAGTGAAACTTCTTTCTTTCTTAATTGTCAGGTTTGCTGTGAGGTAATTGGCAGCTTCCTTTGATTTTAGGATTGCTCTAGATGTTTTGCACAGGGAGGCTCCAGAGCCTTTGTATGGCTTGATGGCCAGATAATGAGACTGTATTGCTGCTCACATCCCCACACAGACCAGGACCGAGGCCCACGTGGTCACATATTTGCATATGTGGAACAGCAGAAAAGCTGAATGCAAATAATAAATTTCCTGTAAGAGCCCCCTGCACAGTCTCTACTTAAAGAGACCAAATAAGACACAGGCAGGAATATTTTTCCTGGGTTTTCTTTGATTTGCTTTCTTTGATTCTCCAGCAGATAACTCCACTCCTTGGACCAGCCTGAGCTGTGGGGAGATGCACAGCATCTTAGCAAGAGGTGGCTTGGTCAAGTGGAAGGCATGCAGCCTCAGAGACAGAGAGGCCTGATTAAGGCTCCCTTTTGTGCCTCTTCCTACCATCCAGGGCAAGTTCTCAAACGCTTGACCATTTCCCTCATCTGTTAAATGAAGACAGCAGCATCTGCCCAGAGGGTGGTCAGGAAGATGAACTGAGCTAAGGCACATCCTGATATGACTGAAAGAAGATAAACCATCACAATCACACTGTACATCCCTAAACCACAGTAATGGAGCCAGTGAAGGCCCAGCTCCCTCCCTGAACAGTCTAACACTTGGAGACAGAGTAGAAATGATTCCTTTCGATGTCCCACCTTCAGACAAACCTTCAAAGTCCCAGGACTTACTTTCACTTTCCTGGTTCTCATGGCTTGGTGGGGAGGGGGTGGACGAGAGGAAAAAGGGGTGGGGAGCAGAGAGAGACCAACCGAGACCAAGAGACTGGTCAGCTGGGTCTCTCTCCAAGTCTGGTTCCCACTCACTGGGAGGCCCAGCTACTTGATTCCACGAGGTATCTGTGTCCTTGTCAGTCCTTCACTTGTGCTTGCGCTACCTCAAAAGGGTTACTGGTTTGATGCAATCAAGGTTCTTACCAAGACTCAAATCCAGAGTCCATCCCTATGTCGCAGCCCCCAGATGTTCTTTTCTCCACCTCCCCTACCTGCCTTCCTTTGTCATCAACTCAGCAAACCCCAGCAGGATGACCATGAGCTACTCTTCTCATTCAGTTCTTCCTTTAAGAGGTTCCCTCTCTCCCCACACTTCCCATAGTCCTTTTAGTCCGTTCTTTTCAGACAAGTATCATCCCCCACACAAACATGCACACGAGCACACACCACTACCCCTCTTCTGTCTTGGTTAATTATGCAAACAGCCAACAGCAAGTGGCATTAGAAGCACAGAGTTAGCACCTCTCTCCCACAGGGTCCCCAGCCTACGTGAGTCCTCACGGTCTCCTTCATGGAGCTGGAAACCATCCATAATTACCTCCATTACGGCCAAAGACTTTTGCAACAATAGAACATTTAAGTCTTTAGGATCTTTACAAAAATTGGACATGCCTGCAAGCATTCCAGCTGAGCTGCATTTTGCACCGACCACCTCGAGATGCACGTGCTGCGACTTGTTGCAGCAGTGAAGAAGGGTGAAGAGAGGAGACAAGTGAGGCCTCAGAAAAGCCTGGCAGCCAGGACCAGGGAGGTCCTGGGGAAAAGAGGCACTGGGCAAACTCCATCTCCCTAATCTGCATGGTGACTGCCGGCCAAGTTTGCTCTCTGAGCTGTGAGAAGGACCAATTAATTTATCAATCTGCACCTCTTTCTGCCATAACATATTTCCCTCTTGCCAACAAAAAATGTGTCCATTATCAGGCAGGTCCCTGTCCTCCTAAGCAGCCCGTGCGGCTGTATAATTACACTTCTTTCCTTGACAACTTGCATGATTGTTTTCCTAACAGTATATTACTTCGTTAGTACTTTCCAATATACGTTATTTTTAAACTGTCACTTTTGCCCAACTCATCCCAATTCGCACTCGTCTGTTTATCATAACAATCATTAATAACTGTCAGTCCACGCCATCAATGTAACGAACTCACTCCCTCATTAGCATGTTCTAGCATTTGTTCCGTAGAGGGGGCTGATTATTTTTTACAACAGGCCAAGCCAATTACTTTAGTGAAATGGAATCACATTAATCAAAACTTAACAAGGTGGCAAATTTAAAGATATCAGATTGCAAAAGACAGCATAACTAATATGTCAGTGTCAGGGGTAGCGTGTAGGTATGCAGCAGCTGTACTAAATATATCTCTTCGCGGAGGCCACATGAATTTTGACGTTTCATATGATCTGACAACTACCAAAGTGATATTATAGAAGGCAAGAGCCCAGTGCTGCACAGCTCACGATGACTTTTGTAGATTCTGGCAAGGGCAGTGTGAGCAGAGAGGGAGGCAGAAGAGGGGAGAAGAAAATGGTGGCCGCGCCTATCCAGGCTGGCAGACGGCAGTTGATCATGTCTCCCTGTGCCAAGGCATTTTCTTTTACACTTTAAATGATGATAGTCATCCATCACCGACTGACAACTGCATCAAAACCAGCTGCAAAACATGCAAAGCCCAGCAGTCTAAAATATGCTGACACAACCAAGAGAAAAACAGATTTAAAACACACACACGTGTGTGTGTGTGTGTGTGTGTGTGTGTATTCCCAACCAAGAGGAAAACAGATTTAAAACATATATATACATAACACACATAAAATATTTTTTCTACACATATAGGTTTTCCACAGGAAAAGGAGGAGGGGAGAGGGGCAGAGACTCAAGTAGGAGTCGGGGTAAAGGTGGAAATGGCCTACATAATATTTAGGAGTGGAGAAAAAGCAGGGGGAAAACCAGGGTAGGAAGGAAAATGAGAAAGGGAACAAAGGAAAAGAATGAAAAGAAGGTGAAGATGAAAAGAGGAGGAATAGGAAACGGGAGGAGGGAGAAGACTGGCAAAATGGGGAGAAGAGGGAGGGGGAGCTACTACAAGTGGCTGGCAAAGGGGAGGCTCTTGCCAGGGGGCTGATCCACCCCAAGGAATGTCCAGCTTCAGCTCTTCATTTCCCTGGCCAGGGCTCTGGCCCATGGCATTCTCACCTCCTGCCAGAAAATACCAAGTTCCACACAGGTCTCTCCTGCCATCTACCCCACAAGTCAAGTTCCCCTGCTCAGGTCTGTGTTTCTAAGGCACAAGCTCTCTTCCTGCCACTCCTCCAACCCACAAGCTCCTCACGACCCTCAGCATCAAGTCTAACCGCAGTACACCACTTGGGGCCTTTCACCACCGCGCTATTCCACATTCATGGCTTATTATTCCTACCCGTCCCCCAAACCACCCTCCTCTCTGACCTCTTCCACCACCCCAAAGAACAACAAAACCCTTCCCTGACATTTATTAGCTGGGTGACCTTGAGTAAGTTATTGGATCTCTCTGAGACTTTACATCTTCATCTGTAATAGAGAGGCTAACATAACTGATAGCCCTAGATTTTATCACCAAGAGGAAAATAAACACACAAGAAGCACCTAGAAAGATATTTGACTCACGAGTAGGCACCACCCCCAAGAGTGGACCTTGGGATAGAGATTTTGTGTTTTATTCATCTTTTTGTTCAGTACAAAGTACCCAAGCACTGGAATTCTGAGGAACTGAACTGTAGTAGAGTCCTACTTTACAGATCTCATTTATGAAGTTCACGTCCTTCCCAGGACCCCTTTAGTTATTTCTTGAATAAATTAGAAAACTGGTCATGTCCAAATTAACACTCATGGCAATCATGCTGAGATACTGCCTACAGAAGACAGAAGGTGCCCAACATGATTTGTTGGCCTTGCAGGGATGAGCTAGCGTGAAAAGATACCAAGGTCTAGTGTACCACATCTAAAAGCATCCTGCCCTAGAATCACAACCCAACTCGCTCTGTCATCCTGCTGTTATTGTATTTAATGAGGCCTGTTTATTTATTTACTTATTCCAAGGAAGCCAGAACCAGGTACACCAGACTGGCAAAGGCCCCATTGTATAATGTGATTAGATTCAGTTATATCACACAGTTCATGAAATTGTGCTATGATTCATTTTTACAACTTAAATAGCTATTTGGTTGGGTTGCCAGGTTGAACGTGATGAATGTGTATGATAAAACAGAACAAAGAGAAGGGCCAGGGCATGTAAACTGAAACATTAGTCAGTATATTAACCCCTTCCTTCCTTAGTCGTGTTACCCAACATTCGTTCTTCAAACTTCACATCTGGCATCAGATCTGTGCCAATGATGAAATTGGTGGTTAAGCAAGGAGAAAGCTTTCTCCAGAAGTGTTACCATCCACTCTACCCTAATCTCTATCTCAGGACAAGAACATAAGCCACAGGTGTCCATAGGTCCTATTTCCCAGATCTCCCACTTGCATTCTAGTCCTGAATCCTACATACCAAACATCGAACTCATGTCCAAATTAACACTCATGGCCATCGTGCTGAGATACTGGCATGCCACTTAATGACTTACAAACCACAAGATATAAAGCCAGATGAAAAAGGAACCACTTCAGCATAAGGTCCTGCTAAAATAATTTTGGGGGTAAAAACAGGCCTCGTATCACTCCTATCGTTCATGCTGCATAAGCGATTATTTTTCATTGTTCCAGGGCACTTTTCTAAATATATCCTATAGTAGATTCCCTAATAAAGTACATCATCACTTAGCAAATTATCATTTTTTAGAGAAAATTGGATTTTAATTTTAAAGAACCACCTAATTTCTATGTTGGAAGAGGTCTTACCAATTAGCTTCAGTTCCAACTCATTTTTCTTCATTTCACAGCAAAGATGTGGATCTGGATGTGTGTGGCATATGTTCCAAACAGGGCTACAGCATATCTCCCATCAATACGGCCTTCCAATGTGACCTTGCCATTTCCTCACCCAGAAGCAGTTGCCTCTTGATCTGGGCAGGCATGAGTTACTTTCACTGACAGAGGTCACAGATAGAAGTGGCACAATGTGATTTCTGAGACCAGGTCTCAGATCTGATGTGGCTTCTACCTAGTTCTCTGGAGTATACCTGGAGCCCTGCACCACCATGGGAAAAGCTATGTCATAAGGAAGTCAAGCCACATGGAGAGATCATGTGGAACAAAAGTTCCAGTTGTCAGCTGAAGTCTTCAAGTCATCCCAGCCCAGATGCGAGACATGTGTGAACCAGCTTTCACATGTTTCCAGGACTCAGCATCAAGTTAGCCCCAACCTGTAAGTTTTTGCAGTTCAAGATCCAGACTTGTGAGCCAGAGAAGCCACTCTTACTATGATCTGTCTGAATTCCTGACCCAAAGAACCCATGAGCATATAAAATGGTTGTTTCATGTTCCTAGGTTTTGAGGTAATGCATCATGGGAACACCATTGCCTGGGGGTGTAGCAGCCAAGTATGATCCAGAGCCCAGCTCTGCTGATTCTCGAGTTAACTCTGTTCCTCCTTTATCACACCTCCTTATCCTTCTGCAGCTTTTGAATAAAGCAAAGCACACCTGTGAAACATACACCAACTGATTATACCAGCAGGTAAGGCAAGAACAGCAGGAGTGTGGTCAAAAACTCACTGAATGCACAGGGAATCAGCTGAATTTCCATCACCCTTCAGACTAGTCAAATTTCCCAAAGAACAAGGCCAGGGAAACTGTCATTCACCAGAACAGCAAAAGCTGGGGATTTGGGCATCTGAATAGAAAAAATATATATACCACCCAGCAGTCACTGACATTCACGGGCCCAGTGATTTGTTCCCAAGTATAAAATTCCCTGAAAAGCAATCACTACCCCAAATGGAAGCCCTTATATCACCTTGCCCACAAATTCCACTGTACTTCAAGCTAGGGGAGTGTCAACAATCCCCCAGTTTGGTCCTCTGGACATCTGGGTCAGTGACTCAGATCCGGATACTCAGTATGCATCCAGCAAGAAAACGTCTAGACCTAGAAGATTTAGGATTTGAGACTGAGATTCAAAGAGATGAAACAACTCCATCACTTATTCTTTTCATATCCTTCCGGGTGATCCCCTGCACTGGTAGACTTTCAGGTAACACCTTCTCCATGAAACTGCTAAGAATCTGCTTCTTCGCCACCTTCTCAGAGAAGAGAACCCAATGTAATGGTCTCTCAGTGAGAGACTCTTGGGTGCGACTCTCCGTGGTTGAGAATATCATGCGCTTCATGCTTACCACATGAGGAATTACCAATATAATATACTTTCTCCCAAAATATATCACATTTTTTTCCAGATCCAAAATTAAACCTCATGGTCTGACCAAATGTATTTCTCTTTTTTCATTGGTTAATTTAAATGAAGTGAGGAGAAAGCATAAAAATTAAATCACATTTAGTCATTCACTTAATGAACCATCCTTATTGAAAATAAAAACCAAACAATAAATTTTAATAATATATGTACATATGATATATACTCACATACACACATATTAATGTATTATTTGTGTTCACAAAATCAAGACCATCCTAGACAATCTGAGAAGCAAACTCCCCCATACAGACAGATCATAGGAGGAAAAATGGCTTCTCCTCCTATTAATTCCTGCAAAATATAGTATTTCATTTTCTCTTCAGTCTCTGAAGGGTACACTGGTTGGCCCTTTCTTCTGCCTTAGGCAGTTGCCTCATCTTTTTCAACCATAGTTTTTCCTTGGTAAGACACTGAAGAAGACACAGTGACACTGAGCTCAAGTTCACAGAGCATGGTGGAAACCTAACCCAGGTTTCAGACTCTGGATACACTGTTCTCACCACCTCTACTTTTCTGCGTAGCTTAATGATGGTGTTCTGCTGCTGCAGTCCTTTTCACTGGGGCCTGATACAGTGGCTGGAGAGAAACCAAGTCCAGGGGTGCAGAGCCCGGCAGAAAAATCTTCCATGCCATACACCAACACAAGTGGCCCAGGACCCAAATTGAGAACTCCCCACTTAGATTCTCACATGGTCAACTGGGAAGGGGAAAAGGACTACAATATCCCTTACAGATTTGGAAATCAGAAGGAAAAAAAAAAAAAAAAAAAAAAAAACCTTAGAACTTAGAAAGTCACTTGAGGACAGAGCACAGAGCTTCACCTTCCCAACGGTCTCACCTTGCACCAAACATTCTGCAGCCTGACCGCTGTGCAAACAGAGGAGCTGCAGATGTGAGAGGGGCTGCTAATTTATTTCCCTCTCAGATTTATCCACACCCCCCACATCACTTTGGTATGACAACAATGCATAACTCGATTACACATGATGTATAAAATCACTGCAGCTGTTCAGAAATATTCACAGCAAGAGAATTTCGGATCTACACTCAGACACAGACACACAGACGCAGTTAGACTTTGGGAATATCCTGCTCGGATCACAAAGGGAGAGGGGAAAACAAAAAGCCGTTCTTTCCACCAATTAGTGTCTATACCATTCCCGTCTGCACACTTTGCTCCTGAGTACAGAATTAAGAGTACCTCCTTAAAAATGGAAGCATCCACAGCTCTAATGGAGGGGGAAGCATTTTTGGGGTGAAATGATGGCAACGCAAGAGAAAAATCAGAGTGTGCGCCATTTAATTTTACTTTAAGATGCTGCTATGAATTCGGGTGCATTTAATTCCCTTTTTAAACACCACGTAAAAGTTTCTCTCCCGCCTGCTAACTCTGTGGGCTACATACCGTGCCTAAGATTAATCCCTCAGGAGTTTTTTATTTCCTATTCTGCCTATCTTTCATCTTCACCCCGGACTAAGCAGATGGATGTGAATTCAAAGTTTTCTGATCTTTAGCACAAGTTATGGAGGGTTATCTTTGGCTGTATATCTTTCTGCTGGCAGAGCTCCCTTGGTGATGAAGGATTAACCACCCCAGCTGTCTCTTCCCAGAATGATGCAGTGCCGTGCTCCTCAACACGACAGCATCACTTAATCTTAATGTCCGCTCTCCGAGCGCAGCCGCGCAGGACAAAGCCAATCAACATCAGATGCCACCAAGATGGACCTACTGCTTGGCCCTGGAGTCTCTCACCCTCTCACTCCTATTAATCAACATCATCCAACCCAATCCCAGAGTTCACTTCTCTCAAACCACAGCTAAACCACGCCGGGGTCCACGTTCACCATCTGAAGCACAAGGTGGGAGGAGGGGTGGTGGGCGACATTCAGCTGCGACAGGAACACAGCACGCCAAGGCACATCGCCCAACCAGGAGCCCTTCCCTCCGCCCAGCTTCCCTCTCCAATGCCAACACTGGTTCTGGAGCATGCAACGTCTCTTCACACACTGAAATTCACCCGTGTGGCGTGACAGAGATTGATCTTGAGTGAAACCCACCTATCTCCTATAGGCCCCCAAAGAGCCTGAAGGAAGCCATGGGGACATGGGACATCACACTGCAACAGCAAGCTTCTCCCCCTTCACCTTACCAGCCTGAGTGCCTCCACTCACACTGGCAAAACTGGGCCTACCATATTTTACTTTTCTTTTGCACGGAAACACTTAGTCTCACCATGGAAAGCACAAATGGAAACCCTGACCCACCCCAATGCCTTGCTTTGTGCCCAACACATGCACAAATCCGTATGATCTAATGAGACTCCGTCTCCCCCTTCCCCTCTTACAGGTTGCATTTCACAGGGGGGGAAGCAAAATGGTACTCTCGAGTTCTTCTCTAGCTCCAAGCAATTATAGCAAAGTACCTCCCTTTTCTTTCCTCAGAAAGGGAACGAAAAAGTCAGCCCAGATCTCAAAGGCAAACGTAATAAAACAGTAAATTATTGCTGGAGTTTACTAAACAAATGCAACCTAGTTAAATTTGGAAAAATCTTCACTTTTGCTTACATTTGCAATTTTACTGCTGAACTACTGGTATTTCTTACTTATGCAACATTAAAATGTATAAGAAATCCTCTTGTGTGCTATATCCAGCATCTACTCTTGATTTATAATACCCAATTTAGGGGGGAAAAAACACAACTAAACCTGATTTAAATCACAGATTACTCTGTAAAACACAAGCAAGGAACTATTCCAAATCCTAAATGTAATTTAAACATATTTATATTTTACAGTGATATATTTTCCCCATTCCTTGTCTTATGACTGTAAACTTTCTATAATTATATAAGCAATTTCCCTAAGGTCACAACATTGATCATAGTTATAAATTGCTAAAGTACAACAACACACAGTGAGCAGGAAAATATATGCTGGACATCACAAACAGTTTCATCAAATCAGGGATGGGCTGGGGGGAGAAGAGTGAGAGGAGGGAGGAGGGAGATAGAGAAACGGAGAAAAGTAACAAATTTTCCAAGAAGTCATCAAACAATGTCACATCCCCTTCCCCAAAGCCATTCAAAACAACAGTGTTTACAAATTGCCCTGCAAAAGGTCCTGGTTTAATTTTTGATGATATTCTTAACCCTTTGCCTATTACTCTGAGAGTCCTTTAAGAAGCAATCCTGGGAACCAAACTCCAGAAGTCGCTCCATTAAAGCATAAGTAAAAACCAAGAAAACAACTATTACGCAATCGAAACTACCTTCTTCCTGAACTGCGGTTCTGAAACTGTGTGTCTAGGAACCTGAGGATTGCACCCTGGGCCAAGCAGGTGGCTCAGGCATCCCTCTCATTCTTGAACCAGAGCGGTTTCCCTTTGATCTATTTCCTCTGGTGGGGCTCTGTGGGGGGAAAAAAAAAAATCTTACTTGGAAAAACAGTTGTAAAGGTTGAAAACAGAAAAAAAAAAAAGAAAGAAAAAGAAAAGAAAGCTTTGGCAACTACCACTCCCTGACGCTGTCATCATGAGAGATGAGATCTGAAGAAGTTATTTGAGGGTCGCCAGTTGGTCGTCACTATTTGTGGCGTTTTGGGATAACTCTTCGTGTAATGAGAGAGGATTCAGGTGCTCTCCAGGCACGATGCAAATGGGGCTGCTGTCAGGCGCCTCTGGTGTCCAGGTTCCAGCCAGACGGGCTGACAGGCCAGTCACCCTTCGTGTTAACAATGCCACACTCCACTCCAGGCAGCTGCCCATTAGGAAGACAGCTGAGACCCAGAGGGGAGGGGAAAAGCAGCATGTGACAGACACTGCCTTGCTCAATGTAAAATAAGCCTAAAAAGACCTGGGTTTCTGAAAGCCTAAACACAGAGCCATTCCAAGTTCCCCACATTTTCTGAAGAAGACTGAGTATCTCCGTAGCTCAAGATCCGGGAGCAGCTTCCTCAGGAAACTACAGAGTATTACACCATGCTGCACATGGTTTCAAAGAGGAGGCCAAGAAGAGATGCACCTGTGAAGCAAGTAACGCTCCCCGTGCCCACTCCGTTCTGCACCCTGTCTCTCACTCAGTTCTGAAGCTGCTTCTCTACGCCCCCACCCATCTCTGTCTCCACTCCTCTGCTTGTGTACTGGAAATGGCTCCTGAGTAAAGCACATCTGCCTTCCTGCAATATGACAGCTTTCCCCACATCAGATCAAATAGGCACAGGACACATGACCCTCTACAGATTCCATGTCCTTCAGTTCAACCAACCATGGGCGTCAAAAATACTTCTTAAAAATTGTTTCCACCATAAATATGGACACTTTTTTCCCTGTCTTTATCCCCTCAACAATGCGGCATAACAACTATTTACATGGCATCTACATTGGTATCAGGTATTGTAAGAAATCTAGAAATGGTTTAAAATATATGGAGGGATGTACTCACATTATATGCAAGTACTACACCATCTGGTAGAAGGGACTTGCGTATCTTATATTTTGGTATTGGGCCCTGGAACCAATCCTCCCCTGCCTCCCACCAGATACTAACCGATGACTGTATTTTATGGTTAAGTCACAGGGTCAATCAGAACAGAAGCTGGCCATGAACTAATCTTAGTCACACACAAAGATGGACTGAATCAGTATGAGTCTTGGCTCTGACCCCAAAACAAAGAAAAGCTGGAAATCCCACCAGCTAACTGTGCAAGCTTTAAAGTCAGAGGGCAACTAATACAAATGTGCAATCTACCAGTCTTTTTCTTTACACACCCAAATTACTAAATTCAGCAACTGTCTCCTCCAACATGGAGGCCATAATAATTCCTACCTGTGAAAACCAAATCAGTTAATGCAAGTAAAATAAAAATGGAATATATTTTAAGTGCTCAGTGTATAAATTAGATACATATTTCCTCTTCATTTAACTGTTTTTGGTTGGTTGGTTGGTTGTTCTTGTTTCTCTCAGGTTGCCTAGATGTGTAATGGGTCCCTAATAAACAAGTTAAAAAATGGAAAAGACTTACTGGTTCTGGCCTTAGGAGTAAGAGATCTTAGGGGCTGGACAGAGTCTGCATGTACTGAAATCTTGGTAGTGCTGAACTGCAGGTAAAATGAAGGTTGGTAGTACTGCTGGGCTGTCACTCAGAGATGGAGCAGGGCTGACACCCTTCCTAGATTTTGGTCACTTAATTAAAAATATCACTATCAATTTAGTAATTTACATATGAATTTTTAATCACACGGAAGTTTAATGAATTTTTATGATGAATTTCTCTTTTTATAAATAATATATATCATAAAAATATAAAGGCAATGAAAATCACCCATAATCCTGCAGTCCAGATGATGTAATGTAAGTGCCTAATATTTTACTGCAAACTTATCATATGGCAGCACTATGGAAAGCATTTTACTACATTACCTAAGATACTCCTCACTACTCTTTTGTGTTGGAAATTAAGGCTTAAAATGGTTACATACTTTGTTCCAGGTCAAATTCTCATACCTACTCTGAATGACAGCAAAGAGATTTGAAACCAGGTCTAAATTCAAATCTTACTGCAGTTACTACAAGACTGCCTCCCAGAAATAACACAAGTTCACACTTTGATATATTTTCTTCAACTCTTATTCTTAAGCCTATAAACAGAGAAGTTAGGTAGACATATGCAAAAAAAAAAAAAACTCATTGAATTATATCATTACATAGGATTCACTGATAATACTAATGTATTAAATATTTGGTCCAGGTACAAAATCTTCAGTCCTGTGAACCTTGAATTTCTTAAAAAAGATAGTTTCTGCATGGATGATTTTACAACTCTCAAGCACAAATACTTTCCATGCCAGCTTCAACCATCAGTCTTTGGACAAGGCTTCTTAAGAATGAGGGAAAAGACTGCAACATAAGCCCACAACCACAACCCAGGGGCTTCTCAGAAAATCCAGGGCAATGCAGACCAGACGTTAAAGAGAAATAGGAAGGAAAAAGAATGCGAACTTGAAACCTGCAGGGGTGGGAGTTTCGGCACAGACATTTTAATCAGGAAAAGAAGTTTGGGGCATCCTTTTAAATGTCAAGAATGGCCAATTCTTTTAATCCTTCAAGTCAAATCCATCTTTTTTCAATTCTACAATCAATTCATATAATGGTAGAACCAGAAACATGCCACTCTGGGCCCATTCTTCATCTTCCCCTAGGAAGTGCCAGTGGTAGCCTGAATTATGGACAGAAATGAGGCCCATCTGGCACCCATTTTTAAGGCCTGAACCTTGAATTCTGCTCCAGAGGGAACAGAGAGTCTCAAATCCCTCAGAAAACTGAGAGACTTTGAAAACAAACTATCCAGCAAGTGATTACTTCCACTGTTCAAAAGTTATTAAAAGGTCTGGGGATGTAGCTCTGTGGTAGAGCACTTGCCCAGCATGCACAGGGCCCTGAGTTCCATCTTCAGTACCACAAAAAGAGAGAAAAAAATAGTCATAAAATAGAGAGGAAAGGGACAAACAAGGCCATCATCCACCATGAAGGGCCAACTCCTGCGCTCACTCAGGCACAGTTCCCTGGGCTCCCGTCCACCCTGGCCTGAGCTGGTTCCTGAGAAAGTTAAATAATAACAACAGCTGGCAAAGAGCTCCTCAAAGACAGTGGAGATCCAGCCTGTCGTTTATCAATTACTAAGTTTGCCAACTCAAAACACAAGGGTTGTGCAAAGGTCATCAGGGCCTTTGTCCCTCTTTCCCGTTTCCTGGGAACTTCCCCAAACTGGTCCCAATTCCTTAGGTGCCCAGAGTAAAGCAAGCCAACGAATTACCACTTTTCTCTAAAAAGTATGGCAAGGCGTCTCATGAACTCCTGGCTGAGACTACCTTTTTATGAGTTTCCAATGTGATAAATGTAAACTATTTGGGAATAGGGTCCTTTCATCATTTATTCATCTTGTTTTACCCTTTTCTGTCCTGTCTTATAGGGTGGGTTTTTGTTTTTTGTTTTTTTTTTTTTTCATATAAGCCATGCATTATTTCTTCCTAAATTAATTTGTATCATTCATTTGACATAATATTTCTCTCCCATCCCCACTAGGTTTGTGGATTTTTTTTCTACATTTTAACTACCTTATATAACTCTAATTGATATAACAGCTTTTTCAGTTGATTTAGTTGGATTTTCCAGATCAGCAATTACTTCACTCAAACATAACATTTTTATTACCTTCTTTTCCTTACTTACACCTCTGTTTTCTATTTCTTGTCTTACTGCATGAGCTAAGGCAGTGATCACAAACTCAAATGCCCACCGGGTCAGCAGGCAATAGAACTGGGTGAATTGAGCCAGTTCTGTGTAAGGACAGGAGACCTCAAGAATGACACTGTATGTCCACAGGTAGCTGCCCCTCTGTTCTACTCTTAGACCTAGGAGCACAGGCTTGCCATATTTTCAAAAGAAGCCAAGAGATAACAGAATTCTTTTTTTTTGTGGGGGGAGGGGGAGGTAGAGGGTGAGACTACAGTTCATCAGAAGTCAGCAACTAATTGCTTAAAATTGTAAACACAGGGAAAACCAAAATATAGAATACCTAATGGTCAGATAGAGCCCAAGAATAGCCAACAACCTCTAGGCAAGATTTTCCAGAATTTAAGAAAGTGCTGAATTTAAGTCATAATAGAAGTGGACACACTTACCTTCTCCCTGACTTCCTCTAATATGGGGCCACTAAAGAGGACATTTTCTTTTGACTTGAAGATAAGTTTGCATTGTGTTCAGTCTCTAACACTAGTTCACTAGGAATATTTTACTAAAATTGAAATTTGAATTTTATTATATAGTTTGTTTTTCTCATTTGACCCTATGTGATAATTTATATTCATAAATTTCCTAATACTGCAAAATAAAAATAAAAGATACTACTTAAAACAACACACTGTAGGAGAAGTCACTATAATTTGAGCTTTCAAAGAAAAAAATGTGAACAGATCTTTCCTAACTTTTTTTTAACTCCTTGGTTTTATTTTATTGACTCAACACTTGGTGGTGACTTGCTTTCTCACTCATATTCCAGCAATTTATTCTAGTCCAGTAAAATTCCAGTTATAAAACTGTCACTGACATCATCTGTTTCAAAAAAATTCTTCACAACTGGATCCATCATCAACTCAGTCTACACAACCAGTTTTGAATTCCAAAGCAATTCCACACCACAATCCACATCTGTATCCCCAAATCCACTTTGATACAGTTTCCCAAGTCCACTTTGATACAATTTGCTCTTTGGAAAGATGTTAGAATGACAAATTTTCTGGAAACAGGTTTTTTCTTGGGGGCTGGGGCTGGGAGGACATTAAATAAAAAAGATGAAATTGGCTTACGACAGAAAAGACATTCAATGCATGAATGTAAAAACATCACTAAACTTGGCTTACAAAATTGTTAATTATGTACTTGACAGTGAAATATCACAAACAGCTGGGGCTAAAGAATACAAACCCACACAGGGAGTGGGTAGGGGTGGGAAAAAGTACAGTCAGACCATCCAAGAAGATGTTTACACTCAACCTCTTCCGCAGGAACAAGTTGGACACCTACACAGTGGGTCACCACCTCCACCAAACTCGCAAGTCAACTATTCCCAGGTTTCGATGTGCAGGCACTGAGTTGGAAATGATTCTTCCCATTTGGAAAGTTAGGCCATGAGGTTTGGGGCCACCAGAGAGAAAGAACCAGGCCAGAATCAAAAAGAATGTGTACACACAGACTGTGAAAAGAAAAGCCTTCACTTCAAGAAGTGTGCTCTTAATTTTTTTTCTTTTCTTTTTTTTTTTTCCCCCCCCAAAATATTTAAATGGTCTCAATGTCTTGGAGAAGGTTCCAGAGAACCTCCTGGAGCCTGACATCCCATCTCCTCTCACACACATACTCCAGGACTCACTGCTTATTCTTCCAGGAGTCTGTTCTCCCAGGACCCCATCCCCACCCACAGGGAGGCAAGGTTTCACAAACACAAAATTGTTCGGAAAATTCTCACCAATAGAGTCAGTGACAAGGCCAAAGCCCAAAGCCCAAACCAGATATCTCCAGGTACAAATGGATGCCTGACCTTGTGACACTGAGGAGAAAGATTTGGGGGAAAAAACAAAAACAACACATCAATTTCATTCCTCAGGGACCCCATTAGCAGTTCTGTGATGGAAGACAATGGCTCTCCCTATAGTGGATTTTAAGTCAACCTGGTTCTGTCTCCACAAGTGTATGTGGTTACAAAAAAGAAAAATCTAATCCTTAATTTCCCAGCATACTATAACATACAGATTAAGTATTCCTAATCCGAAAATCCAAAATAAAAAATGCTCCAAAATTCAAAACTTTTGAGCACTGACATGATGCTAAAAGTGGAAAATTTCACACCTGAATTCATGAGATACATCACAATCAAACACAGTGCACTAAAAATACTGTAGAAAATTACCTTCAGACTTTATGTAAAAGGTGTTTAAAAAACATAAATGAATTTCAGGTTAAGATTTGGTCCCATCCCCAAGATAACTCCTTATGTATATACAAACAATATTCCAAAATCTAAAATAAAAAATAAATCCAAAGTCTGAAACTCTTCTGGTTCCAAGCATTTTGGATAAGGGATATGTAGCCTACATAGCTTCAGTGGGAGTCTGGGGAGAGTAAGCTCACACAGAGTATTAAAACGTTTCTGTAAACATCATATTTCTTAAAAGTCTCAGAATTCATTAGTAAAATCATCCCCATACTAGATTTTGGCTATCTTAAGATGGTAAATTTCAAAGACCAAAGGTTAGAACCTTCTAGGAGGGGGAAAAAAAGACCATTCTCCTCTTTTTAAACAGGATGATTAAACATCCTTATTTGTCTGCCTCCAAGTGCTTTTAGAACGTGCTGGGAATAATCATATCATGATTTCAACTTCTCTGAAAGGTAAGGACCCCAGAAGACAGCCCAATTCCTTGCCCTACTAATCTTCTCCAAAGATTCACATCTTCCACAATAGTTCAAGAGGCTGATGTTCCCTGTGACTATATCTCAAATTGTCTCAATGGGTAAAAGGCACTAGAGTAACTGAGCTTCCATGGGAAGGGGCCACTTCTCCAGGTTACTGACTGCTGCCATGATTGGAAGGGAAGAAGTGTGAAGGTTGCCTTGGAATATTAGGGGCCAACTCAGTAACAGGGGAAGCATCCACACAGGAGATAAGACATTATGGCATTATGGCACCTAACACTGATTATAAAACCAAACAAACCCAAGCAGCCTGAAAGCAGTGTGTCCAGACACCAGAATAAAGGGAATCAATTTAGGGCGGGTCAGTGGAAACAGCTTTACCCTCCAGAAGACCATGGCAAAAACCACTTCAATGCCAGTCACAGGAGATCACTCTATTTTGCAAAATATAAAACTGTTTCATTGCAAATCTATGGAAACAATGTCACAGGGGCCAAGGGCTGTCACTTTGAGTCAAAGAAGGCCCACTTCACTGTAGCACTGATGGCCAGCGATGTCAAGGCGAATTATACCCCACGCGCCAAGAGAGAAATCAAAGTCAGCAAGGAATGCTCAGCTGAAGACACACCCACAGGAGTTTGGAAAGCCAGTACTCCTTCCACATCATGCTAATCAATGACAGGCTTAAACAAAGGATGTGGGGTGGTCCCCTCCCCCATCAAGGAATAGAAAGGACTAGCTGGGCATGGTAGTGCACACTTACAGTCCCAGCTACCAGGAAGGATGAGGCAGGAGGATCGTTTGAGGTCAGGAGTTCAAGGCCAACCTGGGTGAAACAGAGAGACACCTTTGTGATAAAGGAAGAAAGGGAGGTGAGAGGGAAACCAACAGTGACAGAATAGTCCATAGGGAGGAACAAGGACCTGTTCTCAAGGCAAAGGCACTCCACTTTTGGGAGATGTGTTGGGGAGGTGAGAGAGGGTACA